>NC_053392.1:298460857-298775764 GCF_905171765.1 Bufo bufo | reverse complement strand
AAATGCACTAACTCTAAATACTGCCATATTTATGCCCAACAAACAGGGTGAAATTCACATGGATACATAAAATATGAAGATTTATGGCATTATATGTGGCATTGCAGAACTATGTAAATGGCTGTGGTCATTAAGCGCTATATACTTGTGTTATTAAGGGGTTAAATTTGATGCTGTATGAATCGTCATGGCAAGTGCCATAAACAACAACAACAACAAGCATCGACCAATAGAAACGCAGGATTTGATTTGAAATAGAAAAAAAAAAAGTCAGTTGGTGCCAGTCTGCGATTGCTCTTTACAGAGAAAGGACCGGCTCATTTCTTCGCTTTTGAAGAGATTTCTGGATTTTGTTTTCGACTGCGATCCGGATCTACATCAGCGCGTTGGGAGATTCATCTCTAACTGTGAGTCAAGAGAGGTAAAATACCTAAATCTGATGGATGGAATTACTGACTTGTGTCACCCCCACCAGTGACAGCTGCTCACTCTGTATTAGGCCTCTTTCACACTTGCGTTGTTGGGATCCGGCATGCACTTCCGTTGCCGGAGGTGCCCGCCGGATCCGGAAAAACGCAAGTGTACTGAAAGCATTTGAAGACGGAACCGTCTTCCAAATGCTTTCAGTGTTACTATGGCAACCAGGACGCTATTAAAGTCCTGGTTGCCATAGTAGGAGCGGGGATCGGGGGAGCGGTATACTTACAGTCCGCGCGGCTCCCGGGGCGCTCCAGAATGACGTCAGAGCGCCCCATGCGCATAGATGACGTGATCCATGCGATCACATGATCCATGCGCTTGGGGCGCCCTGACGTCACTCTGGAGCGCCCGGGGAGCCGCACGGACGGTAAGTATACTGCTCCCCCGCTCCCCACTACACTTTACCATGGCTGTCAGGACTTTAGCGTCCCGGCAGCCATGGTAACCACTCTGAAAAAGCTAAATGTCGGCTCCGGCAATGCGCCGAAACGACGTTTAGCTTAAGGCCGGATCCGGATCAATGCCTTCCAATGGGCATTAATTCCGGATCCGGCCTTGCGGTAAGTGTTCCGGATTTTTGGCCGGAGCAAAAAGCGCAGCATGCTGCGGTATTTTCTCCGGCCAAAAAACGTTCCGTTCCGGAACTGAAGACATCCTGATGCATCCTGAACGGATTTCTCTCCATTCAGAATGCATTAGGATAATCCTGATCAGGATTCTTCCGGCATAGAGCCCCGACGACGGAACTCTATGCCGGAAGACAATAACGCAAGTGTGAAAGAGCCCTTAGTGGGAAGCTGAGATTGATCCCTGGTTTCACCAAAATAGCCAAAATATGGGAAAACCTGGGTAATTATGTCTGTATGAGATTTAAATGATGGATTTTTATTAACATTTTCTCTATTTCTTCTCTTCTGTTTAGACTCAACATGAGCTCCAGGTAAGCCATGCTTCTTACTATTCAGGGAGGGGCAGGACACGTCCTGTACATATAATGCCAGGGCCCATACCTGACGGGTACATCTTATCACATAGTCACCTGCAATTTACTTATTCTGGACGAGAAACCTAGAAAGTGTGTGTCCTAGCTGAATAATCCCTATACATATCCCCTATTTACACTGATGGGCGCCATAGAAGACTTATTAGGAGAACGGCATTTACCGGCATTTTTGACACATAAAGTCCACAATTCAGTAGAATATATTATGTATAGTTTAAGGTATTAAAGGGAACCTGTCACCTCCAACAAACATCCCAAGCCGGCAGCAGTACCTCAGAGTGGCCAGCAGCATGCTTGTAATGATCATTTTCTTCCTGCAGGCAGATGAAGCAAAAGCTGTAAAAACGTTCTTTAATCCCCTGCCGGCGCTTCTCTAGTCAGGCTTGAAGTCACGGAGGCAGCGGCCTACTTGCTTGAAGTCACGGTTACCACGGCCCCCTTCCCTGCCCCTTCGCTATGATTGACAGCGCTTATGCACGAAAGTTTGGCTGGCTTTGCCGAACTGCCAGCTGTCAGTCACAGCGAAGGGGCAGGGAAGGGGGCGTGGTTACCGTGACCTGAAGCAAGTAGGCCGCTGCCTCCGTGACTTCAAGCCTGACTAGAGAAGCGCGCCGGCAGGGGATTAAAGAACGTTTTTACAGCTTTTGCTTCATCTGCCTGCAGGAAGAAAATGATCATTACAAGCATGCTGCTGGCCACTCTGAGGTACTGCTGCCGGCCGGGATGTTTGTTGGAGGTGACAGGTTCCCTTTAAGGTGTTCAGAGTCAGTTAGCGGTGGATTTAGCATGATATATATCTTCTTCTGAAGGTACCATATCCTCACATATTAATATTTCTTTCTCTAATGTAAGATTCCCAGAAGGAGGAGGAAGTAACATCAGGAAGAGGAAGAGAGAGCTCATCCATCTTTATGAGGCAGAGAGGTAAGTATAACAATGCATTACATGGTCTGCCATTCACTGACATGAAGCCTATCACTAGGGTGGGTTTAGATGAAGAGGACAATCCCTTTAAAGGACATATGGACATCATAGAGGGGGGTGCTTGGTACTCCCTTCTGTGCTCCAGAACTGAGGCCGCTCTGTCCATATATTACATGGTTGGCAATTCATCTGAATCACCGGCATATAATGATGTGAGGGAAATGTATGGCCAGACAAGGTTTCCCTGCCAATAACATCTGGGGTTAGAAAAGATATACCTACAATGATCAGTTATTCACCATGTGAGCTTCTGTTTAGTAAGATTTCACAGTAATAACATTAAATTGGTGTTATTAGGGTTATATATTTGACAGTGATCACTAAGAAGAGAAGTCCAGTGGCAGTGATATGACTACCAGAGAAGCAGACCACGGCTATGAGAACTGCTTGTCCCATTTCTGACATAGATTCAGTGTATTTTCCAACAGCCACCAATAGGGGGAGCTCAGAGTGCATATAAAGTCTTATGTACTGAGCCCCCCCTAGTGGTGGCTTAAGGCAGCCACTTTCATAATACACTGTGTGAAGAGAAGTAGGAGATTTATCAATGTATTGAGGTCAGTTTGGTGTAAATATATTGAGAAATATGGTGTTCAGAATAGGCACCATTGGGGGTCATTTATCAAACTGGTGTAAAGTAGAACTGACTTAGTTATCCACAGAGTCCACCTTTTATTTTGGACAGTTCCTTTGGAAAATGAAAGGAGGAATGAGATTGGTTGCTATGGGCAACTAAGCCGGTTCTACTTTACACCAGTTTGATAAATGACCCCCATATTTATAAAGTAAAGTCGTTTATTACAATCTTTTAATAAAAATTGTTGAGCTTTGTATTTTATATTTCTTTGGAGTGTTTGATGCACGAGATCTTTGAATTTGGGTGGGGTCCATATTAAGTGTTCTGAATGCCCCTGTCCAGTAGTGAAAACCCCTTTCAACTATCAGGGGTGAAGCAAATATTAAACTTTTTGTATAACATTTTAATGGGCTGTTCTAGAATGTATTTAATTATAAAATATAAAACCATACTGTATTGTAATAAATCTTATAATACTGCACACATGCCTCTATTATACCACTGCAGTTCTGTAGACTGCTGTCTCTGCGCAGTCTAATGGTACAGCACATGTATCAGTCCAGTGAAGCTCAAAAATGGAAGAGATGAACACGATTAAATATGGCATCTGTCAGGTGACTTCCAAGCGCCATGGGACCTCTAACATACAGTTAAAGGGGTTTTCTTAGAATCAACACTTCTCACCTATCCACCACTGGACTGGACTATCCCCATCAGTCCCATACACTTAAAAGGGTTAACTCGTTTTGGACATTGGGAGCATATCGCTAGGATACAACCCCAATCTTTGATAGGTGCGGGTCCAATAGAGCCTGCAAAGTGACAGAGGGTACACCGCGCATGCATACCTGTCCTTGATTCTCTATTTTCAGAAGTCCCATTGAAATGAATGGGCAATATACTGCCCAAACGCTGTCATAACACCATTCATTTCTATGAGGCTTATAGAAATAGCCGAGCCAGCGCTCAGTTATTTTAGGTACTCCCATATAAATTAATGGAGGGTGGCTGTGCATGTGCGGTGCACCCTCCTTTATTTTGTGGGTTCAGTTCTAAGGATAGGTGTGGGTTTCATTTCTGGGACCTGCTCCTATGACACATTGGGGGCATATCCTAGCGATATGCCCCCAATCTCTAAGATACAACCCGTGGGGCAGACAATTGCATGATTTTCCTAGTTTATGACGTAAAGTCATGATTTTATGAAAGACACGGAGGCGAGTATTGCTTTAACCCTTCCTTTACTGTACCACACAGCAGCAAAGAAAAAAGGAACATAACTACCAAAATGAGGTAATAGCCCCTCCCCATAGTCCTAGTATAAAGGGACCTCCCCCAACCAGATCTTCCTCTTTCTTTGTCGACTTGACACCCTCATCAACGGAACCGGAACAGCTGTCAACTTTAGGAGGAACCAACTTCAATGGATGACGAACCAACTTGGAAAACCCAACTGATCCGGCAAGATAAACAACTGGCCGGCTGACAACACCAACTGCAACGAGCTTCGTGAGTAGGATGGAAAACAACCTCTTCTTAGTGGTTAATGGACTCAGCCTACCCAAAGGGTAATATTAGGGTGAGCTCTGATGCTTGGTGACAGACGTTGGCCAGGACTCAAGGAATCAGAGAGAACGGCAGGAAGGCATACATCAGGACACCAAACCACTGCTGAAGAAAATCGTCCACCGCCTCCGCGGCTGGGCCCCGGCCTCCAACTGCAATATCTGGGAAGCTAAGCGTCAGTGGGACGCAAAAAGGTCGATGGAGAACGGCCCCCAATGTGATGAGATGGTGGAGAACACCGTGAGTCTAACCTCCAATCACTAGCATCGGAAATGTAACGTCAGCTCCAGTCAGCGAGGGTGTTGTGGAGTCCCGGAAGGTACTCCGCCACCACAGAGACGTTGTCGGCCAGACAATAATCCCAGAACTCTTTCGCCAAGTGGGTCAGCATGGTGGAGTGGGTGCCCCCCATGGAATTGATGTAGCGGGCCGCCGAGACATTGTCCATTCGGAGACGGATGCATGCCCTGCGAATCACGAAGGAACCTGCCAGGAGCTCTAGGGCATTGATGCGTAGGTGCGACTCGTCCGTCGACCATGGGCCTCCAGTGGATACTCCCTCGCAGTGGGTCCCCCAGCCATGAAGACTGGCATCCGACTCCACAATCAAATCCGGTTGGGGACCGACGATCGTCCTGCCGTTCCATGCGGAGAGGTTGCCGATCCACCATGTTAGCTCGTCTCGGGTCTCCGGATCCAGCGAGATCAGGTCCGCATACGACGCTCCCGCCTGCAGGTGGGCGATCTTGAGACGCTGGAGGGCGCGATAATGCAGAGGTGCCGGGAAGATCGCCTGAATAGATGAAGATAAAAGACCTATCACTCGAGCTAGATGACGGAGAGATACTTGGGGCAGTGCCAGAGTGTGGCGCAACTCCTTGCGAATCGCCCGTACCTTCGCTGAAGGGAGACTGAGCGTCATTGATGATGAATCTACCATGAAGCCTAGAAATTCCATGGTTCTGTACGGGGTTAGGCACGACTTCTCGTGGTTGATGATGAAACCTAAGTCGGACAGGAGGGTCATAGACATCTGCAGATGGACCAGGAGGGTGGAACAATCCCTGGTCATGATCAGAATGTCGTCCAGGTAAATTATGAGTCTCACCCCTCGGCTGCGGAGCCACGCCACCACTGGGCGCATGAGCTTGGTAAAGCACCAGGGGGCGGAGGACAGGCCGAATTGAAGGCACGTGAAGCGCCAAATGCTCCTCTTCCAGTGAAACTGGAGCAGATCCCTGGATGAGGATGCGATCGGGACCGTTAGGTACGCATCTTTGAGTTCCAACTTCACCATCCAATCGTCTGGCAGAAGCATGTCCCTGAGAAGGTGGATGCCCTCCATTTTGAAATGGCGGTACCTGATGAAAGCATTCAGAGCCTTGAGGTTGATGACAGGTCGCTGTTGACCCCCTTTCTTTTCGACTAGAAATATGTTGCTGATTACACCTCCGTGAGCATGAGGAGCCCGCTCCACGGCTCCCTTTTGGTATAAAGCCTCCAATTCCGCGTCTATGAGGGATCGCGCCGATTGGGACCAGATCATGGGGCCCTGGAGGAAACCCTACCGTGGAAGACCCTGCGCATGGACGCTTGCGCTTTATCTAGGGCGGTGAAGGTTCCTACAAATTTCCCGAGGTCTTTTATAAATGGGTCTCCGAAGAGAAACCCCTGGGTCTTCTTTCCAGATTCAGTCAGGGCCATATTGGCTAGTTTGGGCTCTATTTTAATCAAAATGGCCTTGCGCCGCTCAATGGCAAGCGATGTGTTTGCATTTCCTGCCATGCAAATGGCTCTTTGGACCCAACCTCGGAGTTCCTCCGGGTCGATCTGTCATCCTTCTGTCTTGGCAGACTCTGCCAGATCGAAGATTTTTGCTAGTGGCCCCAAGATATCCAGCAATTTGTCTTGGCAGGCTCGTAGGGCCGAATCCAGACCTCTACGGGGATTAAACCCGATTTAGATAAAAACTGGACCATCTTAGGGTCCACCACAGGCCTCTCACAGACCTTATTCGGGATAGCCGGTCGTGGGCACTCGGCACGTAGCGTATTCCGTGTCTCTTTGCTAAGATGCTTACGGACCATGGGCTCTAGATAACTGGCCACATGGGTAGCCGGAAGCCATTCCGCGGACCTAGGGTGGTGGAGGGAGTCTGGATTAAACAAAGGCTGATCAGCCTCGGGCTGCAACCGAGACGATTTCCAATTCCGTGCACGTTCTGCCTGGCGCGGACAGGCTCGTTTGCGCGCCATCATGTGATGGGACAATGCCATCAATGCTGTTAATTCTGTAGGCATCTGGGACCGGCAACGGAGGTGGATTGGAGCCCTGGCTAGTGGACGGGTTGGCAATAAGCACTTGGGATATGGAATGTGTCAGCACCGAGGACATGGAGCCCATGGCAGTCATGATAGCGTTGGAGATTGACTGCTGAAGGGCCAGATTCTGTGCCTCAGAAGAGATAGGTAATATTCCCACAGATGCAGGCATGACCCCCTGCCTAGAAGGAGGGGGGTTGGTCTCTTGAGCAGGATATTCCTGCATCACTAGAGCCGGTGTAGAGGGCCTATGGGGGGGCGCAGAGGACATGATGGGGTGTACCGAACAGGGGTTAGTCACCCCAAACTAAGAAAGGACCGGGAGCTGAGGAGATACGACTGTGCAGTGCAGGGGCCGCTCGCTGAATACACTCTCAGTGGTGCGGCCGATGCGGTGAAAAGATGGCGTCCGAAATCTCGTGAAATTTCGGACGCCCGGTTTGAAGAGACGGCGGCAAAAGGACGGCAGCGCTGAACTAAGATGGCGTCCAAGATCCCGCGAAAAGCCGCGAGATCTCGGGCGCAGAGCCGAACAGGGAGAAGAAGCGCCGGAGAGGCAATGGCTCCGAAGCGGACGCTGTCAGCCCGAGAGGCAGGGTGAGTGAGCACGAACACCTGTAAGAAAAAACCCCGGCAGGCGGCGGTGGGAGGCACGGACCAAAAGGACGCCAGGCAGAATACCCCCCGCGGTATAGCAGGGGACAGCGCAGAAAGCAGAAAAAAAAAAAATATATATATATATAATGATAGGATACAGGAAAAACAGTAAATACTACCTAAGCATAAGTAGGGAAACAGACAGTTAAGATGGCAGAGAATCAGCACTCCCACAAAATTAAGCAATTAGCTTGACAAAAGAAACCACAAGAGCCTGCAGAACAGGCATGAGAGTAATATTTAGCTGAGGTGGCAGCAGCAAAGAAAGAGGAAGATTTGGTTGGGGGAGGTCCCTTTATACTGGGACTATGGGAAGGGGCTATTACCTAATTTTGGTACTTATGTTCCTTTTTTCTTTGCTGCTGTGTGGTACAGTAAAGGAAGGGTTAAAGCAATAGGAGCCTCCGTGTCTTGAGATAAAATCACCTCTTATTGTGATCAATGAAGGTTCCTGCAGTGGGACCCACAGCAATCAGACACTTATCACCTATCCTGTCAATTATGGGGAAACCTCTTTACCAATTATATATATATATATATATATTTACAAAATGGCATAATTCCTGTTCATCTATCTGTATTATACAGCCATGTCATTATTCCGTGTTGGTTTCTGAATTTCAAGGATCACAAGATGCATGGGCAGTGGTGTAACGATTGCAGTCGCAGGGGGTGTGACTAAGACTGGTCCACAGGGGAGTGGGGTTCACTGGTGTCCAGCACCTTTTTCAACTGAATCTGCATCCTGTTCACACATACCCTGTTGAAAAGTATGTCAAAGTTACAGCCTTCTTTAGCTCTGTGGACTATTAGAGGTTGGGAGCACTCCAATAACGTTGGTTTCATGGCCAGGGGGTGCAATGCAGTGAAGTCATTGTGTTACCTGTGCTGGGACATACATTTTAAAGGGGAGGCAATAAAGGCAGACAACTGTCTCCATCCATATGTCCGTTCTGCAGTCCCGCAAAAGAGATAGAACATGTCCCATTCTTGACCATTTTGTGGGCAAGAGTAGACATTGTTACAATGGGCATGCAAAAAACAAAATGGGTGCAACAATTATGTCATCTGAAGTTTTTGCAGATCCACGTTTTGCGAAAATCAAAATGCATATGGTCATATGAATGCACCCTAAAGGATTTTCCAGGACTGAGATATCCTCAGGATAGGAGATAAATGTTGGATCCATGGGAGTCAGAGGACATTATTTTAGTATTGGGCTTTTTGGATACTATTACCATTTTGGAGAACACTATAGCTGTGAGCAGCACAAAAGGGGAGTATGTTCACTCTCTAGGACATTATTACAACCTTAGAAACTACCATTGAGAGACACCAAATCCAAAACTTGCCCTGGGCCCATAGGCATCTAGTTACACCCCTGGGTATAAGGATTATAGGGGTATTCTATAAATAAAAAAAACTAACATTTTTAAGGTGCTAAGTATCCTGTTTAAATAAGTAGATCCCCCACCGCTAATGTATAAGCATTACCAGGTCTCTGCTTCCTGGTGACAATGGCATATGACCACCGCAGCCAATCACCAGCTGTGGTATAGACCTGCCTTTAAGTGACAAATGGAATAAAAAACAGAAGCCCACATATACAGCTTCCATGGGTGCAGTAAATAATGCAGTATAGAGATTGTCTACATTTTCTAAGAATTGTAGGTTAGCAATATATTATTAAGAATATATACAGTACAGACCAAAAGTTTGGACACACCTTCTCATTCAAAGGCATCAAAAACTATGAATTAACACATGTTGAATTATATACATAACAAACAAGTGTGAAACAACTGAAAATATGTCATATTCTAGGTTCTTCAAAGTAGCCACCTTTTGCTTTGATTACTGCTTTGCACACTCTTGGCATTCTCTTGATGAGCTTCAAGAGGTAGTCCCCTGAAATGGTCTTCCAACAGTCTTGAAGGAGTTCCCAGAGATGCTTAGCATTTGTTGGCCCTTTTGCCTTCACTCTGCGGTCCAGCTCACCCCAAACCATCTCGATTGGGTTCAGGTCCGGTGACTGTGGAGGCCAGGTCATCTGGCGCAGCACCCCATCACTCTCCTTCATGGTCAAATAGCCCTTACTTTCAAAGTTTTCCCAATTTTTCGGCTGACTGACTGACCTTCATTTCTTAAAGTAATGATGGCCACTCGTTTTTCTTTACTTAGCTGCATTTTTCTTGCCATAATACAAATTCTAACAGTCTATTCAGTAGGACTATCAGCTGTGTATCCACCTGACTTCTCCTCAACGCAACTGATGGTCCCAACCCCATTTATAAGGCAAGAAATCCCACTTATTAAACCTGACAGGGCACACCTGTGAAGTGAAAACCATTTCAGGGTACTACCTCTTGAAGCTCATCAAGAGAATGCCAAGAGTGCGCAAAGCAGTAATCAAAGCAAAAGGTGGCAACTTTGAAGAACCTAGAATATGACATATTTTTTGTTGTTTCACACTTGTTTGTTATGTATATAATTCCACATGTGTTAATTCATAGTTTTGATGCCTTCAGTGTGAATCTACAATTTTCATAGTCATGAAAATAAAGAAAACTCTTTGAATGAGAAGGTGTGTCCAAACTTTTGGTCTGTACTGTAGATTAGAATTTTATAAGAATACTGTCTTATAGGTACAGATTTCTGTCATCTGTTTCTCAAAGATGACCAAGGCTGATTTGATTTAAAGCTTTGAAAATTGCCAGAAACCCTCATAAAAATTCATAGTTGTTGTTTTTTTGTAACACTTGTCTGTAGTGGTTTAATATCGGACTAGTAATACTGTAATATCCCAAACTTCTCCTATAGTTCACTATCTGCCACTCAAGAAGAGACTGCAAAGAAAAGGAAGGATGACCCGACCCAGCAGCCAAAGGACATGGCTGCTTTCTTCAGTCTCCTTGGTAAGGCTCATTGTTCAAACCATTGCTTCTAGTGTTAAATAGGGTGTACAGTAACATAATCACATGGAGCCGAACGCCACCATTATGTACACAATCACATGGATCTACACTCACATATTATGTAGATAAGCACATTGATCCACAGTACTATATTATGTACATAACCACATGGAGCCGTCCTCCTCTATCATGTACATAATCATGTAGAGCCGTCCTCCTCTATCATGTACATAATCACATGGAGCTATCCTCCTCTATCATGTACATAATCACATGGAGCCATCCTCCTCTATCATGTACATAATCACATGGAGCCATCCTCCTCTATCATGTACATAATCATATGGAGCCGTCCTCCTTTATAATGTACATAATGACATGGAGCCGTCCTCCTCTATCATGTACATAACCGCATGGAGCCGTCCTCCTCTATCATGTACATAATCACATGGAGCCATCCTCCTCCATTATGTACATAATGACATGGAGCCATCCTCCTCTATCATGTACATAATCATATGGTGCTTCCTCCTTTATAATGTACATAATAACATGGAGCCGTCCTCCTCTATCATGTACATAATCACATGGAGCTGTCCTCCTCCATCATGTACATAATCACATGGAGCATCCTCCTCTATCATGTACATAATCACATGGTGCCGTCCTCCTCCATTATGTACATAATGACATGGAGCCATCCTCTTCCATCATGTACATAATCACATGGAGCTGTCCTTCTCCATCATGTACATAATCATATGGAGCCGTCCTCCTCCATTATGTACATAATGACATGGAGCCGTCCTCCTCTATCATGTACATAATCATATGGAGCCGTCCTCCTCCATCATGCACATAATCATATGGAGCTATCCTCCACCATCATGTACATAATCATGTGGACCCGTCCTCCTCTATCATGTACATAATCACATGGAGCTATCCTCCTCTATCATTCACATAATCATATGGAGCCTTCCTCCTCTATCATATACATAATCATGTGGAGCTGTCCTCCTCAATCATGTACATAATCATATGGAGCCATCTTCCATCATGTACATAATCATGTGGAGCTGTCCTCCTCAATCATGTACATAATCACAAATGGGCCATGCTCTTCCATCAAGTAGATCATCAAACTGAGCTATATTCCTCAATTACACACATAATATTTAATCTAAAGTAACACTATATAAAATCAGTTCTCTGCAGTCTTCGGCTCTGGAACAAGCACTTTAAAGGGTTTCTATCACTTCGTTTCACATATTTAGCTGTCAGACACTAGCGATCCGCTAGTGTCTGCTCTACCAAACCATCCTAATATAATTGCTTTTGGGGCAGCCGTTTTGCTAAAAAAAGAACTTTTATTAATATGCTAATGAGCCTCTAGGTGCTATGGGGGCGTCATTAGCACCCAGAGGCTCGGTCTACCTTCACAAACTGCCGCCGCCCAGCGCGTCCCTCCAGCCCGCCCATCTCCTCCGGAATGCGATGCTCCCTGTGAGCGCCTGTATTCGGCGCATGCGCAGTGAATGTCTGACCGCTTCCCTGCTCAGACATCTCTACTGCGCCTGCGCGATGACGTCATAGTGCTCCGAGGAACAGGCGCAGTGGAGATGTCTGAGCAGGGAAGCGGTCAGACATTCACTGCGCATGCGCCGAATACAGGCGCTCACAGTGAGCATCACATTCCGGAGGAGATGGGTGGGCTGGAGGGACGCGCTGGGCGGCGGCAGTTTGTGAAGGTAGACCGAGCCTCTGGGTGCTAATGACGCCCCCATAGCACCTAGAGGCTCATTAGCATATTAATAAAAGTTCTTTTTTTAGCAAAACGGCTGCCCCAAAAGCAATTATATTAGGATGGTTTGGTAGAGCAGACACTAGCGGATCGCTAGTGTCTGACAGCTAAATATGTGAAACGAAGTGATAGAAACCCTTTAAATGACAGGGAATAGAGCTCCGCTCAATGTGTAGTGGCCGTGCCGGGTTACTGCAGCTCATCTCCCGTTCACTTCAATGGGAGCTTAGCCTCATAACCTAGCATGGAGATAACACTTTGAACAGAGCTTTGCTTCCTGCTCCATTCAAACTGCTATATCCTGGAACCTGGAAAAAAACTTTCATTTCTTAAAATTTTACTGTATTTCCCTTCTGTAGATTGTAAATCTGTTGACTGAATTGATAACATTGAAATACTGATATTTCTACTGTCTTCCTAGAGGATGAAAACATCAGGCTGTTTCTGGCTAGGGACAGCTGCAGGAGGATTTCAGACAAGGTAATATACTGTAATATTGAGGAATAGAAAATAAACTCTTTCAGATTATAGAAGGGGTTTATGCTAATGTGATCGGCATGAGACAAGCTGCAATCTATAACTTACAGTGTTGATACATTGTTGTCTTCGTGGTCAGAGGGAGATATTGACCACATAAATAATAAGATATTAGTTGTTTATAAGGATCTACAACCTATCTCTAACTGTCCTTCTCATCGCACTAGTACCTCCTGGCAATGGTCTTCATCTACTTCAGGAGAGGAAGACTACATCCTGACAAATATAGAAAGAACTTCTTTCCAGCTCTGTGAGTTTCCTTTATTATAACTGATATTTGTATATATGCAGCTGAAAAAATATTAAAATGAACACTAAAATACATGCACGTGCAGATCATACCATATTAATGAATTTATACCTTATAATTTATTTCTGCCAGGTTCTTAGCCAACCAATTTGAGGAGGAAGAAGGCCGATTTCGACGAGAGATCTACCCCTGGGCCTTAGGACGATCTTGGTACCTGATGAAGGAGAGGAAACGTCTGTTCCATCGACGCAACCTGCTGTTCCTCCGGATGGGATTCAAGGCTTGGGTGGACAAGGAATCCTGTGATCTGGTTAGTAAAAATAAAATACTCTGGTATTCGATGAAGAGTGTCTGTAGATAATATTAATTTACTACTCTTTAATTGCAGATCATGGCACAAGACCCTCTGCACTGGGCATGGACAAGAGAGAGGCAGATCCATCATGGTGCGGCTGTTCGCTCATTCAGGAGAAATGATGAGGAGTTCACCATCTATGGCCCATGGAGCATCCCTCCATCCTGCCCCATCTGTGAGACCATCCTTCTCCATCCATGTGCGAAAGAGGCTGAAAACATCATGTGCCAGGCAGACACAGAGGACCAACCTGGAACCTCACAGTCATAGTCATCTCTGGTAAGAAAAAGGCTGGTGTGGAACACGAGATTTAAATGGAGTCTGTCACCTACAGTATATTTAACATATATAATTAATGTTAAATTACTGGTATGCACTAAACATCATTAAAACCATACTTGAAGACCTTAGCAGTGCGGCATTTGCCCTGTACACACTGTGAGGCTGATGTATGTACTGTAATGCACAAGTGCAGGCAGACTTATAGTCTGCACACAGAGGCTCAATGACATCATAGGCAGTGGGGAGGGGGATCAGTGACATCGATGGCACAGGAGATGGAACTGGGAGTGCAAGGAGAGGAACTGGGACCAAGAAAAGTGGCTGATTTGGGCTCTTTGAAAGATTTAAAATGGCTTGCTGGGCACTTGGTTTCCTTGTTTTACATGTACTATCACATCTATCACTTCTCTCTTTGGGTTTGGTAATATTCATGTTCTGGTGCTTAGAATAAATATTTTCATCCACTTTCTTTATTTCTCTATTTATTACCAAGCTGTACTGCTGCCAAGATGGAAGACAACAACTTCAAGACCATCGAAGAAGAGATCTCCAAGACCAGATGGATGAAGACCACCAATATATCCTTTTATTGGTCACACACATGCACATAGACGTCACACACTCATGAAACATACTCATATAGGAACATCCACTCATCGTTACACACACAGTCCCAGCACATAATAACAGACACAATCACTGTAGGTAGACACATGCAGACACTAGAGGTAGTCACACACACCTGCACTACACACATTTGTATAGCGGTCACCTCCCTTAGTATGCCTGGAGGAAGGGCAGTACAGCGGCCATGGCTTCCCACAGGTTTCCTCCACAGGGGGTTTTTCCTGTCCTGAGTGTCGCTCTACACTCTTCGTGAGTGATGGGAGGTAACAACATATACACACACATATAATAGATATACATATAATAAATATCACTTTTTTTTACACCTTATACTGTGTCTGACTCATTTCTTTTATTTCTGTGTGTGAAAGCCAAAGCAAATAAGCCTAAGCCTCTGTAAATACTAATCAATGGCATATATCTAGGATATGCAATCAATATGATGCAGGTCTGGACACTGGGACCACCACTGATCAGGAGTAGTGATGAGCGGCAGGGGTCATATTTGAATTCGTGATATTTCGCGAATATTTTGTAGAATATTCGTCGAATATTCCCGAATTCGAATATTCGTTATATTCCACACACTTTTTCTTTCCTCGAAAATCGGCAAGGTAATGATCGCGTAATATGCGAATATTACATGATCAATTCAGGCGTGTGTTAAAAATGAATATATAGCACTATAGAATATAGTGTTAAGTGTTCACTTCAGATGGAAAAAAATGACGACTATTCTAAAATACGAATATATAGCACTATATTCAATATAGTGCTATATATTCGTTTTTTAGAATATTCGTCACTTTTTTCCATCTAAAGTCATGATTCCTCCCTGCTTAAGTTGCTTGTGGGCCAATGACTCATTGGCCCACAAGCAAGGAGGAATCATGTGTTCAGATGGAAAAAATGACGAATATTCAATATAACAAATATATAGCACTATATTCGAAATATTCGCGAATTCTCGAAGTGGCGATATTCGAGATAAAAATTTGCTTTTCGAATATTCATGCTCAACGCTAATCAGGAGAATGCAGGGTCTGCTGCAATTGTTGGTCCATTGCAGTCCTTTCTCTTGCTTTATATCTCATTATATCTCAGTTTCAGCTCATCCCCATTCACTTGAATGAAGATGTCACAGTTCAGACCCAACCTGATCATATACTAATAACATATCCTAGTGATCTGTCATCAATTTGTATTAGTCTAGCACAGATTCTTAAACTCTGGTAAAATGTGATTTTTCATGTGTGGTTTACATTTCCCCTTCTTACACTCCTAGTCCTACCAGTATAAGGAACACTACTCCACGGCGAGACCTGCATGTGATACAGAAGAAGACAGAACTGTAGGAAGAAGATCTCAAGTCATAATCTGTCATTCTGCCACTTATCTCCAATCACAAGATCATCAGTCATGGGGACATTTTACTGGGGGACTGATCAGCTTTGTTCCAAGAGCTGTGACCTGGGACATGGCTGGATATATTCTGAGGTCTCTTCCTTGTCTTTGTATCTGCCATATTCATCACCACTTTGTGTATATATATATATATATATATATATATATATCAGGGGCGGACACTGGCAGCAGAGGGCCCCTGTGCAAAGAATGTGCCTGGGCCCCCCAACCACACATATAGAAATAAACATAGGACATAGGTAAAGATTAATACAATGAGGTGTGGCAGCAGAAGGGACCCCAATTTGTCATCTTCCCCTAATCCTACAGGGAGAGGAAGGGGTGATCAGTCGCATCAAAGATAGTGGAGACCCTTTAGATACTGTGGTGCGTATTAATGTCCTCTTAATGCTCCTACATAGTAATTTTTGCCCCTTTGTGCCAGCACACAGTAGTAATATCCACATTGTGCCCCCTCCACAGTAGCTATGGACAGATATGTACCCCTCACAGTAGTTATGCCAGATATCTGCCCCCTCACAGTAGTAATGCCCAGATACGTGCCCACCACAGTAGTTATGCCAGATTTTTTGCCCATCACAGTAGTTATGCTAGATTGTGTCCTTCACAGTAGTTATGCCAGATATGTGCCCCCTCACAGTAGTTATGCCAGATTATGTGCTCCCTTAAAGTAATTGTGACAGATTATGTGCCCCCTCACAGTATTTATGCACAGATATGTGCCAACTTCACAGTAGTTATGCCAGATATGTGCCCCCCTCACAGTAGTTATGCCAGATTATGAGCCCCCTAACAGTAGTTATGCCAGATATGTGCCCCCCTCACAGTAGTTATGCCAGATTATGTGCCCCCTCACAGTAGTTATGGCAGATATGTGCCCCCTCACAGTAGTTATGGCCAGATATGTGCCCCCTCACAGTAGTTATGCCCAGATATTACCCCCCCCCCCCCCCCAGTAGTTATGGCCAGATATGTGCCCCTCACAGTAGTTATTGCCAGACATATGCCTCCTTACACAGACCTATTGAAATGAACGGATTCAGGATTCAGTCTGGATGATATACATTTACACTGGCCGGCGCCTCTTCATAACATCAGCAGAACCACTTCCAGTTTAGGGGTTATTAGGACCAGTGTCTAAAACACCAGTCTTAATAAATGACCCCCTGCATGTCTGGGCAACACTTTTAACCCATTTACACGACACGGACCATATGTATTTTATGATCTGTTAATTACGGATGACGCCCATGTGCCATCTGCATTTTTTTGCAGAGCTATTAACTAGCCTGCATGTTGCGGACCAGTATAGGACATGTCACATTTCCTATCCTTTGCGGAACAGACATACGGATGCGGAAAGCAAATGACTTCCATGTGCTTTCTGCATCTGTATGTCCGTTCTGCACAAGATGGAAAATGTTACGTGTCCTATATTTCTCTACAAAATGCAGACTTTAGACCCATTTAAGTTAATGGGTTTGCAAAAATATACAAATCACATATGGACGGTATACATATCTTGCAGATCCGCGGACCGCAAAATACATTGTTAATGTAGCCTCACCGTATGTGGGTAAGGGACAGTCACAGGAGGGCCAGAGGGGGACAGGTGGGGTAAAAAAGAACAACATACCAAGCAAAGTTCAGTGTCTGGCAGAGACAGTGGTCACTGGGGGGCAGCCTCCGCTCCTCACTTCCTCCTAAGTTGCTGCTAGGAGAGCACTGCATGTGGGCGGAGCTACCACAAGGGGGCGGAGCTACTGACATTACCAGACGGGAGGCGGAGCTACACACAGTGAAGTGGCTCAGCACAGACCTGGCTGACGCTAGTACCCACTACACAGCAGGACTGAGCTGTATGGAGGATGGGGGGGCGATCGCAGATGCAGCTCAGGATGTGCTGCCCTGGCCCTGCTCCTCAGAGCTGCGGATGCAGAACATCCTGAGATTGAAGTCAGATAGTAAGGTGGGCCCTTCTACATGCGGGATGGTGTGATGATGAATGGTGAAGTGTGCGGCTCTCTGCTGCACCATTACAATCAGCTGTCTGTGCGTCCTGTAGATGCATAGACAGCTTAATTGGAGGGCCCCCTCCCACGCTGGGCCCCTGTGCAGCTGAACCGGCTGCACAGGCGGTATGTCCGCCCCTGATATATATATATATATATATGCATATATTAAGACAATTGTGGATATGTCAGCCCCTTTAAGCAGTTTACAGGTTGGGTGATATGTTATAAGTCTAAAGCGGCCAGGTACTATTTATCCTCAACATTGTTAAATGCTCTTATTTAAATAAAATATACATATTTCTTGTTCTTACAAGTGTGGTAGTGTCATTGATTGGTTTCTAGTGATATTCTAATAGAAACAGTTAATATGTACTAGTATAAAACTACTGAAATATTAAACATATTTTTTTCTATATCTAAAACTATATATGAAATAAGATCACAAACCAATTAGAATCCTAAAAAATAAATAAATAAATAACAGAGAAAAGACATAATGAAAAGCCAGCATGTGGCAGGCGCAGCACTATGAAGTGCCTTTTGCACTGTGGCATTAGAAGAATTTTAATATCTCTGACTTTTAGTCTAACCAGACTGTCTATTGCTTGAAATAACTTCTTTATTAACTTCAACTTTTCTTCATATAACACTGCCGCCTCCGCAGCAGATAGTCCATGTACATAACACGTGTTGAAAAGATATCACAAAATGGCGGTATGATTAAGATGGTGGTTTAACTGTTCAATCTTGTCATTCAACACAAAATAGTGGATATATTTCTCTCTTAAGTATCTGTACTCTCACTTCAAGTTATTTAAGCACTTTATGATCTCTCTGAGAGGTATATCTGAGGTCTAACTAATAGTTCTGCTTGCTTAACTTGGTTTGCAGTTTGCAGTATGCAATTGCTTATGATCTGGTATTCGCAGTTCGCAGTTTGTATGCAATTTGTATGGAATCTGGTTTGTATGCTTGCAATTTGTATTTGCAATTGTATGGTTGCAATTGGTGGAACTGTAAGTAAACACATATATATATCTAGTTCAGTATACAGTTCTAAACACAATACTAACAATATGAACATTACATTATATAACTGTTTTAAATACCTATATTGGCCTTTTGTTCCCATAAAACTCAGCTCTCAGTGGAGTGAATGTCTCTTCAGCTCCTGTCTCTGGTGAATAATGATTCTAGCAGCAGGAGCTGGGGGAATTCCCAGACAGGCTGTCTGTGAGGGTGGCTGTAATTGGTGAAAACTCTTGCTGTGTGAGAAGCTAGCTGTGATTGGTCTAGACTTCTGCCCAGCAACAACAGATTAACACTATGCTTTCTGTTGTTTTTGCTGTGTCACTGAGCTTACCTTACGCTATAAAATTAATCTTAAAGGCATATTATCTTTTTCTGCTTCAGTGAACACAAAATATAACAGTTATATGACATCCAAAACATGATGTCACAGTAAATAACTCTGCTTTTGTCTTTAACACATAAACATAGGAACTGTATTAAGGCTATTGGCAGGTCCAGCTGCATAAACATACAAGCTATATTAGCAACCTAGGACAGGTCTTAGCTGGCCAGCTACACAGCATAACTCTAATGATGACGTATAAAATGTAATCATCTTTAGTAATATATCCATAAGGCGTATGCAGGATCTGAAGTTCAGACAAAACAAAAAAAGCAGACAAGTGGATGATGCCCCTGATAACATATCCACCAAAGAAGAAGTGGAACAAGTGATATTGAAGTATGATCATGTGGGCTGGAAATGCAGTGGCCATGATCTGGTCAAAACATGCAGCTTCAGTTAAAGAGGCCCTTAACAAAAAAAAGGTGACCAAATTCAGATTTGGCAGGTGTTATCTCCACTGCACTATTAATAATGGACCATAGCACGACTAAAATATAAACTTGTGCACCATTCTGATAGAAAGTATATAGAACAGCGCACAAGTTATCCATGCCTGGTGCATTATGAAAGCAATGTACTACGCTGTGTCAGTATATAAAATGTTCAATGCAAACTTACCATCAAGTATGATCAGTTGAATATAGAAAGCGCAGTTTTAAGAAATGTTTGTGAAACATCTGATATTACTCTACATACACTAAGCAAAAATACACTTTCGGTTTTGCTCCCATTTTGCATGAGCTGAAATATTTTCTACATACACAAAAGACCCATTACTCTCAAATATTGTTCTCAAATCTGTCTAAATCTGTGTTAGTAAGCACTTCTCCTTTGCCGAGATAATTCATCCCACCTCACAGGTGTGGCATATCAAGGTGATTAGACAGGATGAATATTGCACAGGTGTGCCTTAGACTGCCCACAATAAAAGTCCACTCTGAAATGTGCAGTTTGATCACACAGCACAATGCCACAGATGTCGCAACGTTTGAGGGAGCGTGCAATTGGCATGCTGACTGCAGGAATGTCTACCAGAGCTGTTGCCCATGCAATGAATGTTTATCTCTCTACCATAAGCCATCTCAAAAGGCGTTTCAGAGAATTTGGCAGTACATCCAACCGGCCTCACAACTGCAGACCAGGTGTAACCACACCAGCCCAGGACCTCCACATCCGGCATGTTCACCTCCATGATCGTCTGAGACCAGCCACCCGAACAGCAGCAGCAACAATCAGTTTGCCTAACCAAAGAATTTCTGCACAGAAACCGTCTCAGGGAAGCTCATCTGCATTCTCGTCGTCCTCATCGGGTTCTGGACCTGACTGCAGTTCATCTTGAGTGGACAAATGCTCACGTTCGATGACATCTGGCACGTTGGAGAGAAGTTCTGTTCACAGATGAGTCTCATTTTTCACTGTTCAGGGCAGATGGCAGACAGTGTGTGTGGCGTCGTGTGGGTGAGCGGTTTGCTGACGTCAACGTTGTGGATCGAGTGGCCCATGGTGGTGGTGGGGTTATGGTATGTGCAGGTGTATGTTATGGACAACGAAAATAGGTGCAGTTTATTGATGGCATTTTGAATGTACAGAGATACCGTGACGAGATCCTGAGGCCCATTGTTGTGCCATTCATCCACTACCATCACCTCATGTTGCAGCATGGAGGTGCAGCGTACTCAAGTTGTGTATATTAGAGTTTCTGGGTGTAGTAGTGCAATGACACTAACCTGAGACGGCTGACTCTCTGCAAAGGCAGGTGATGATAGAAATTGTTCGTGACGCCAGTGCGATGACGACGAGGGGCGGGATTCTCTGTGTCTTTGCAGGGATCCGCCCACGAAGGTCCTCAGCAGCGCGGGAAACTTTACTCCTGGCGGCCGGTGGCCATCTTGGTCCCCATTCCCTGACAGCAAGCAGGGTTGTTGAAAAGTCCATAAAACCACACTCCGGTGTAGCGATTTTCTTCCTCTTGTTAGCGCAACACTGCACAGCGCTTTTTAGAGGTTTTAGGCACACTTTGGGTATGTTTTTCAGTCCACAAAGTCCACTTTAATAAAACAGGCAATTTGTCACTTTGGTCACAGGGCAACTGTATAAGGCACAAAGTTCACGCTTCTTGCACTAGAAAGCGTGCGTATCCTGTTCGTGACGCCAAAAGAGAGGTGCAGCGTACTCAAGTTAGGTTTAGAAATGTTCCTGGGTGTTGTAGTGCAATAGACACTAACCTGAGACGGCTGACTCTCTGCAAGGGCAGGTGATGATGAGAAATGTTCGTGACGCCAGTGCCAATTAAACGGTGGCACGCCGTTTGCTGATAGCAGGGATAAATTGAGGAACACGTGGTATTAAAACAGAACTCCAACTTTAGTAGTTTTCATGCAGAGACAATATTGGAATCGCAGTTCCTTGGCATACAGTCGATTTTGCAATACGGTTGATGCAGGCAATTACAGATTTAGCAAGGTGATTACAGAGTGTTGAACACAGGACTTGCAGTACAGGAGCTTGCACTCTATTTCTGTCTCATCCTGGAATATAGCAATTCTTCACCAAGGCCCAATAACCTAGTTCTGGCTTTATATCCTTGGCTATAGCTTTAGAAAGTACCTCCTCTGTTATTTTTAGTACCTCTTGCGTCTCTGCACTCTGCCTCGGTCTCTCTCAGCTTCCTGAGGCTCTAGAAACTTCTGAGCTCTCCACTAGACTGACTTTTGCTTCCCTGTCTGGGCCTTATATAGACTAGGGCTCCCTAGCTCCCTCTAGTGACTAGAAGCTGGAATGACACCCCTAGCAGGCCTGTACATGCAAGTGTCATAGTAACAGGGAAACACATAGCATTGCATTACATGACATTTTATAAAACTGACATATACCAACTTCTCCATAACTAAGGAGGGACGACAGCACACCAAGTGACACTTTGGTAGTGACGGGTATTACAGTCCCCGTACACTACAATAATGCACAGCCCCATATTGCAAGGATCTGTACACAATTCCTGGAAGCTGAAAATATCCCAGTTCTTGCATGGCCAGCATACTCACTGGTCACCCATTGAGCATGTTTGGGATGCTCTGGATCGGTGTATACGACAGCGTGTTCCAGTTCCTGACAATATTCTGCAACTTCGCACAGCTATTGAAGAGGAGTGGACCAACATTCCACAGGCCAAAATCAACAACCTGATCAACTCTAGATGACGGAGATGTGTTGCACTGCGTGAGGTAAATGGTGGCCACATCAGATACTGACTGGTTTTCTGACCCCCCCCCAGTAAGGCAAAACTGTGCACATTTCATAGTGCCCTTTTATTGTGGGAAGTCTAAGGCCCACCTGTGCAATATTCATGCTGTCTAATCAGCACCTTGATATGCCACACCTGTGAGGTGGGGTAGATTATCTGGGCAAAGGAGAAGTGCTCACTAACACAGATTTAGACAGATTTGTGAACAATATTTGAGAGTAATGGGTCTTTTGTGTATGTAGAAATTGTTTCAGATCTTTGAGTTCAGCTCATGCAAAATGGGAGCAAAACCAAAAGTGTTGCGTTTATATTTTTGCTCAGTGTATAATATTCTTCACACACAATTCATTCTGAATTTCCAGAACGAGGTTGCTTACAAGATTTGGTCAAAAAGGATCTTGTTAAACTTAGTAATTCCGTGGCTCGCAGTACCAAGATAAACCTGTCCTGATCTTAAAAAGGACCCATAACCTCTCCTGACAGGTCTGTTTTAGTAACTACTCATATTCAATGACAATTCTTATGACTCTGGCATCTATTCTTATGAATCTATGTTGTGTCTTTCCTTTATTATTCATTTGTGAATATATCTTAAAAATCACAGAAAAAAATACAAAACATCCTGCACAATATGATAAAAAAAATATGCGGATGTCTATGGCTACATTTTGTGACACAGTGAGAGATTTGGTCTGGAAAAACAGGTATTTTCCTCCCAACATGTGCTGCTGGGCTGATTTATAGCCAGGTGAGGTCAAATACTGGACGGGATTTTAAGTGCCGGTCAGCGTTTTGGCAGCACCTGGTTATCCTTAATAGGTAGCTGGGCTCAGAAGCCATGTCTTTGTGTTGGGATCTGGGAGCCTTGTGTCTAGATGAAGGCTTGTTACCTGTTTGGCGTGAAAACAGGTTGGTGCTGCTATGAGCAAGGACTCTTTGAGGCAGAATTGCTGCATAGTGTGAATTACTACCAACACCGCAAGGTGACTTTTTGTTTGAATATGACTGCTTGTTTTGTCACTTGCCTAAGTGTGAATAAAACACTGAACTGGTTGATCCAAAGAGCTTGTTGTTGCCTCTATACTGCATCTGCTAATCCTGTCTACTAGAGCGAGTCACCACAATTGGTGGAGGATGCATGCATCAGCAGTGAGGCTGGCGTGATCACTGATATTTTTGGTTTCTGCATTTTTCAGGCACGGTTGTATGTTGTACATTAAACCAGCTGTATTATAACCAGTGCACCATGACAAAATGGAGGCTGTTGTGAAGGTCCTCATGGAGGCTAATCTGCAGCAGCGAGAGACAAAACTGCAGCAATGCAAGGATAATAAGCAGCAGCAGGATTCTAACTAGTTGCTGCGACAATACATGATGGCTTTGCAGACAGCAGGAGCAACCCCGAGCATCCACGATGCCTGGACCACCGCAGTCTAAGATGACCCCCGCAGACGACATTGAAACCTACCTGGCGATATACGAGAAAGTGGCCATCAGGGAAAAGCTACCCCGTGACCAGTGGGCTGAGGTCGTCGTTCCATTCCTGGCATCCGATTCCCAGCGGGTGTATTTTGTCTTGCCGGACGATCAAGCGGCCGACTACCAAAAAGTAAAGGGTGAGATTTCGGCAAGACTGGGGGGGAATGTGTTGGTCCAGGCCCAGGGCGTGCATTAGTGGGGGTTTAAGCCGGCTGAGCCTGCAAGGACCCAGTATTATGACTTACTCCACCTCTTGCAAAAGTGGCTACAGCCTGATGTGCTGAGTCCCCCGGCTATGCTGGATAGCCAATATGTTCTGGAGGGCTTTGCCATACCCTCTCCAGCACTGGATCAGTCAGTTGTCTCCTGGCAATGCCCTTGAGATGGTGGACCTGGTGGAACGCGATGAAGCTACCAGGAATCTAAAGGAGGGTTCTGTCGGGAGGGGGGTCGGCAATACCCGGAAATCTCCACCCCAGGCCCGGAGATTTGAGCCGATAAAACCCGCCCGGGATGTACCCACGGCGGACCTGGCTCCGATAGTCTGCTGGCGGTGTCAGGAGCCTGGCCATGTAAGGGCTGACTGTACCCATCGGGTTGAGCACATGGACACTAAATATGGCTACAGTTAGTCGCTATATGCCAGGAGGCTGTGTGCAACAGGTACCCCAGTGTCTCTAGATCACTTGTACCAGGTGGAAGTGGAAGACACTCCGGCGGAAGCTCGGCTGGACTCAGGGAGTCTGGTGACCCTAGTAAGGGCTACCCTGGTGCGGTCCACTGAGTTTACTGGCCGGAAAGTCGGGGTGATGTGCATCCACAGAGACTTAAAAGACTACCCCACTGCGCTGGTGTCTCTAACCATGGAGGCCGGTAAAAAGATCCACGAGGTGGCTGTCACCACAAATCTACATTATGAACTTATAATAATGAGAGACTTCCCGGGCTTCCCGGCACTGTGGCCTGCTATGAGAGTGACTGATACCTATGAGACAGGGGTAACCCTAGCAGAGTGGCCCGGCTCAGGGGGGAGACCAAAACCCTGGTAACCTGAGACCGAAGGGCCAGCAGTAAGGGTGACCACCACTTCGGTGGAAGAGGGGGAGACAACCCCGCTAAGTGTGATGGTGGTAGACATGGAGGACTTGCCGCCGGGTCCTGAATTGGCAGACCTCAATGTCTCTGGGGATAATTTTGGTACCGCCGAACGTCGGGACCCAACCCTATCCCGCGCCTGGGAAAATATGTAAATAGTAGATGGTGAACCACAACAACCTGGGGCAGAGTCAGTGTTTCCCTGTTTTGTGGTTCATCAGGATGTGTTGTATCGGGTAAACCAACTACAGGGTGATCCTATTGAGCAGTTGGTGGTCCCTGAAAGGAATCCATGCTCTTTTTTATGTCAAAACCAATTCTGCTTTTTGCTGAAGTTTCGTTTCTCTGTTAGGGACTAACTCTGATTGCTGTGAAACTAATTGCTGTTAAGTTTCTATTCTCTGTAACCCTGAATCTTATCTCTTTGGCAGTTGGCACTACTCCCGGACAATATTCCTAATATGGAAGTTCCGTTTTTGTTTCTCGTTTTCTGTCTGTAGAATAAAACGTGTTAATATGATAGGTTGAATACATAACTTACGATGATATGCTAATAAGGGGGGTAAAGCCCCCTCTATATAACCTGTATGCATTAAAAATAAACCTCAGAGTGTTCATTCAGTACATCACTGTTGTGTCTTTTGTTACCTACTGAGTGAAGCGCTCTCCTGACGTCAGAAAAGGACTCAAACCAAGCCGATACTAGAAGTTTGGTGCCAGGGGTACCAAGTGGGACGTTGAGATTCCTATCAGTTTGGGGGCTCGTCCGGGATCGAGAAGGTTTTCCTCGTGTTCGGTAAGAAAGGCATCTGTTATTGTCCTCTGGCCGATCCGAGAACCACGTCTTGATCTAGTAAGTAGAACCTACAACTTCTAGTATAATTACTGTATCAGGGATACAGGGAACAGACTCCGGGAGTCTGGGGGAGTGACCCGGGGACTCCGGGAGTCCGCCGTGTGGATCACTCAGAGAAAAGATAGTGCGCACTAGATAATATTGTCTCAGGGAGACCAGGATGGAGCTTGGTTGCACTCTTTTAAAGTTGTTTTAAAGTATAAGAATATTAGAGTTGATATAAGGATACTGATGTCCGGGTGGTAAGTGTACGGACTGAAGTTCACTATTTGCATAGAGTTTTAAGGACATTGCATTGTTGTTTTACTGTGTTGCGGAGGTCTGCAAATTATATGTTTGATGAAACTCTCCGATATTTTGTGATCAGACCTAAATCCTTTGCCTAGTTGACAGGATTAATTTGTCGAATCCTTAACGCTTCAGTACAGCCAGTCCTAGGAAAGTAGCATCATTAAAATATCAGACGGAATGGGGTCACAAGGGTCTAAAACAAATTATCCCAAACCTGAGACGGGAGAAACATGCAAAGTTTATGTTGCACGGTGTAGTCCCACAAATTACTTCCTAGTTAACCCATGGGTGGATAATTTAGCTGGATGGACTGAGTCCATGCAAGCTGCTAGCCCCTTTTCCCAGGGACGGCGATAATAGCCCGTACTCCATGGACATGATAAAGGGTCTTTGTCTGGGAGACAAAGAAGCATGGCCACATTTTGACCATGACCCGTCCTAGGATATGGATTACATGATACAAAGGGGTAGGGAATCCTGCAGAGTAAGTGATGTTATATGTGTAATATTATTATAGAAGACAAAAATTGTTCAATAATTTTCTTTCCCCAGCAGTGTAATGTGAGAATCCAGCTTTTAACAAGAATTATTATATATGTACAACATTAACTAAGAACACCTGGCATATAAAATGATTTGGGTTTAACAAAATGACTGTATGATTATAACATGTATATTGTCTTACAGCGACAGACCATCAGCAATTCTGGGTGTGGTGTGGCTATCTGTTTCCCGGAAAGCTGTGTTTGTCTGTGCTGCAAGTTTTGGGATGAAACAAAGACAATTGTGTGATTAGGATGGAAGACAAATGATTCAGTGGAATGTGAATGGGTGTGGCTTTGAGTTGTAGTGGAGTTGAAAGTGTGAAAGAGCCCTAATGGATGCTTTTAGCAGAGCTGTGTGTGTAATTCAGTTTTTATGTGTAAGGGCGTGGTTATGAGCTGTTTTGTGAAGATGAGTACATGAAAATGAATATGAATGTGTATGGAGTACGATATTTGTTTTCATATAATATGCGCATTGAGAATTTTATTTTATTTTTCTTGGAAGTTTTTGGTTTTTATTGGTGCCAACAGCATTGATCAAGCTGTAAAAAAAATTATTATTGAAGTCAATGAAAAGTTTTTATGGGCCTTTTGTGTGTTTATGTCTGTATTGTCAGATCTGTTTGTTTCAATGTTTGAAGTTACGTGTTACATGTTAAGTGTTGTGCTTCACATCAGAGCTCTGTCCTCATGGACAGCTGGGACACTAATGACAGACAGAAGGTGGGCCACAGCGTCCGACTAAAAGGGGTGGACTTAGATGACTGAGAGTAGGATTCATGGTAGATAGCAGTGCAACCTCAAGTGTGTTAAGTAAAGATTTGTTCATTAAGCTTGACTTACAAGTGTCAGCCAAAAATCAGGGCATAAGAGTACACTCAGATCTCATTCCAATCTCTACACCAGTGCCACTGATTCTTTCAAACATACAGAACCACCCAGAACTTAAACCTACTGCCAAAAGAGAAACTCGATGGACTTGGGTCAATGATAAAAGAATTCCTACAAAAAGGGAATCCTGGAAGAGGTGATTTCACCCTACAGCATGCCTGTAAATCCAGTGGCAAAGGCAGATGGTGCTACCCGCTTTGTACAGGATTTAAGGGCCATCAACAACATCATTGTGCCTAAAGCCCCTATTGTACCTGACATCACTCAATTACTATCTGCCATTCCAGCAGACGCTTGTAACACACCTAGTTGATCAGTTAGGATCTCAACTGCGGAAGCAATGGACATGCACTATTATCCCACTGCCCTTGTTCTTGGCTGTGGGATTCGCGGTTACTCAGTATGTACCCCAGGCGTCTCTCTCAGTCTTGGGCGGAGAGTTTGGGGTAACAAAATCATTTACCGCTATCCATCTAATTAGTTACTGCTGGAAAGGGAGGTCCCCCAGTATACAGGAGTCACAAGTTAGTATAGCGATGCTCGAGTCGATCAGGTATTCAGCCGAGCATGCTCGTTAAACACTAATTAGCAGCACACATTTATAGCTGTTGCACTTAGGCAACCTAGCCTGCTCCTATACCTAGTGTAAGGAATCGTCTTTCTCACAGGGGCTCATCATCACAAACTTCCTTCCAGACAAAGGCTTTAAAGGAAATCTGTCACCTATTTTGAGCATATAAAACCGTTAACA
The DNA here is from genome assembly GCF_905171765.1 of Bufo bufo. Lineage (NCBI taxonomy): Eukaryota > Metazoa > Chordata > Amphibia > Anura > Bufonidae > Bufo > Bufo bufo. The sequence continues at coordinate 298,747,397 of NC_053392.1, read as the reverse complement.
TAGCAATGTGCAATAAAGTACCTTCATTCCAGCATGTGTCCTCCCGCACTCACTTAAATCTCTCTCCACCCACTATTAGTCACGTCACTCCAAAACAAACACAACCCCGTGACTAATAGTGACGTGACTAATAGTGGGTGGAGAGAGATTTAAGTGAGTGCGGGAGGAAACGTATAAGAGAGATATGAATAGTTTGAACTAAGAAGTTCTTTGAAAAATGTAGAATGAAAGTTGAAAAAGAGGGTATACTTTATATATAAATGCGGTCTAGATAATAGGGATAACAAAACATTTAGATGAGGTTGTATATATTATAAGGCTGCGGCGACATGATAGTGAAAAGCACACCGTACAAGTGAAAAAGATCTAACTGATTTTTGAATATATCTGGTGTACGGTTGATATTGTTTTATGGTGAGAAGATTGCAGATATTAATGATATGTTAAATGTATTGAATTTTATTGATGTAATTTAATATGTCCTGATTGGGCTATGGCTCCCACAGCTTGAGAATGGGAGATTGGGCTATTTAAAGGGCCCAGCTGTGGACATGTGCAGTTGTCGCCCCTGAGGAAGCCAGAGAGCGAAACCCGGGTCGGGCAGGAGTTTGAATTCATTTTACTGTGACATGCCTGTTATCTACCATTGTCTGAGTAGAATAAAACCTTTTTTACCAACAACTAAGAGGATACTTCACGGGGGCGTGGCCTAGCGGAGTATGTGAGCGGACGTGTGGTGCAGAGCTCCTCCGTTACCTCGGCTAATTTATCCTGATAGACTCCTGAAATCAAACTTCTCCTACATATACCTGGTCGGACGGACGTCAGAGAACCCCCCTGGATATCTGGGGAGACCGTAACAGGTCAGCATGACCCGCAGAAAGGAGCAACGAGGGCTGGAGAAGGAGAACCAAGATGGCGCCGGCGGCACTCCAGGGCGCTCAGGCCGAGTCACGGAACTCCAGAAAGAATCGGCGGCCAAGTTAGTGAAATATGCCCGATTATCGACGGCTGCATCTGGGAAAGGTACTCCTAGAAAATAAAGGGTTACTGAAGACATGTCTGATGCAGACTCTGACGCTGAAGGGCCTGACCCGGATAATACTCCGGCGGCCTGTTCAAATCGTTTTGGCGCGCTAGCCGATACACATGAAAGTTTACGCTCAGGAACACTAGATTCTGATGCAGAGGAGCCGACATTAAAAGATGTCATGCAAGCCATAGCTAAATGTGGCAAGTCATTGAACACCCTTACCATGCAAGTGGGGGCCATTAAAGAGGATGTCTCAATAGTAAGGCACGATATGAGAAAGCTGGCTGACCGCACGACAGCTCTGGAGGGTCGGATGGGAGAAATGGAGGACCCCATGACACCTCTGACTAATAATGTGAGGGACTATTCAATGAGATTGGACATTATTGCCGCAAAGCAGGATGATCTCGAAAATCGATCTCGCAGAAATAATGTGCGGGTGGTGGGTGCACCAGAGAAAGTGGAAGGCGGGAATCCGTCAGAATATTTTGAATCCTGGCTACGGGAGAATTTTGGCGCAGATGTATTAACTCCCTTATCTGCAGTGGAAAGGGTCCACAGGGTTCCTACGCGACCTTTACCGCCGGGTGCCCCACCCAGAACAGTCCTGATTAAGATCTTACACTTCAGAGACCGGGACATTATCTTAAGAAAAGCGCGGGATAAACCAGATCTGTCAGTTGATGGTCATAACGTAGCACTCTTCCCGGATTATTCGCAAGAGGTCCAGAAGCGAAGGGCCAGATTTACAGATGTGAAGAGGCGTTTGCGAGCACATGGCGTGTCCTATTCCATGATGTATCCGGCCAAGCTACGGGTAGCCGCATTGGGAGCCACACATTTTTTCGAGGATCCGAAAGAGGCAGCAAGATGGACAGATCGACATGAGAGGCAGCTTGCAGCAGAACAAGGCTGATCCGCACTAGAAGAAGTGCCATTATGTTTATAGGCTCAGGTCATATAATTCTGTTGATGCGGCCTTGTGGTGTTTGGGTGTGAGTGTTTAAGTGTGGTGTTATGTATGTTGTGGGCATGTGAACAAGAGTCTTATGGTAATATTCTATTGGAATGTATAGTCTGATAGGTATAATCATTCCTTAACTGTTTTCGCACATAATTGTCCGAGGAGTAATGTGAGGGAGGTTCTGGGCCCTTTTATGAGCTCACTACCTAATGGTTGCGCACACACAGTTATTACTAGGTACGCTTCAACCTCTTCTCCAAGTGACTGGAGGAAGGTTCTCAGCACGCGATTAACTTCAATAGCGGGTTGTGTACCCTTTTTCCCACAGGCCTTATATAGGTGTTATTGTGGGGCCCGTTGTTGGGGTGATCGCTGTGTTAAGTAATAACTTGGAATGTTTGGGAGGGAAAGTTTTGGGGAGTGGGAGAGGGGTGTTTTGTTTAGCCTAAATGCACGCACTGTATATGAGGTTGTAGATATAAGTCTGCGGTCTATATATGACATGTCCTACTACTATGTCTGTTCTCTTAATGCTATTAGTCTGGATGCTGGATGTACACATTCTATGATATTTAAATATGGCAGGGAAGGTTAATGTTCTCAGCTGGAATGTACGGGGGATTAAAGATGTGATTAAAAGACGGGCGGTTATGGACTGCTTAAGTCAGCATCAACCTTTGATTTGTTGTGTGCAGGAGACCCATCTCACCTCAGATCAGACTAAATTGCTTACCCCTAGGTGGGCAGGACACTGTTATCATTCCACTTTCTCGTCCTATGCGAGGGGGGTGAGTCTCCTGATACACAAGTCAATTGCGTTTCAATGCATTGCTAAAAAGGTGGACAAAGAAGGGAGATATATCTGCTTGCATTGTGTGATTTTTGCAACTACATGTGTTCTAGTGGGAGTGTACATTCCACCGCCATATTCACCAGTGGTACTTAAAAATATTCTACAGTTTATAGCGGATGCGCCTGATATTCCAGTCTTATTATTGGGGGACTTCAACAATATTCTCAATCATAATCTGGATAGAATGGGGTCGGGTCAAACTCCTCAAGTGAAAGGGATGACACCTTTTGGGGCTTTGATGCAGGAAGCTATGTTGTTAGATTTTTGGAGGTTGAAAAATCCGTCAGTAAAGCAATTTTCATGCTGCTCTAGTACATATAATTCTCTATCCAGGATAGACCTCATTCTTGGTAATGCCCTTATAGGTCAATACGTAAGGGACGTGCAGTATTTACCACAAAGGATCTCAGATCATTCACCTGTATTGATGGTGCTTGACCTTCGTAAAACGCGGAGCAATAAGTGTGGGGGTTGGAAGTTTAATCCTTACTGGTTACCTCTCCTACCAGATGCTGGCGGAATTGGCGAAAAACTTAAGGAATTCTTCCAGATTAATTTACCGTCTGCAACCAAGTCAATAGTGTGGGAGACTATGAAAGCATTTTTGAGGGGTCTGCTTATAGCAGAAGTAAACAGGAAAAAGAGTGAATCTAGGGCACACACGAAAAAGTTAATCATGGAAGTAGAGGCAGCAGAGGCGGATTTTATACTACAACCACAAGATGTCACTAGAGAGAAATGGAAAGAGTCCCAACAAAAATTGAATGACAGGTTACTGATGCAGGCAAAAAATAAACGATTCTTTCAAAAGCAAACCTTCTATGAGGAGGGGGAGAGAGCGGGTAGACTTTTGTCACTAATATCTAAAGCACAATTACAGTCTACATATATTGCAGCTTTGAGGGATTCATATGGTGTTATTCAAACTGAACCACCGCGTTTGCTCCAGGTCATGTATTCCTTCTATTCCACACTATATAAATCCAAACTGAAAGTTACAGATGGGGAGATAGGTCAGTTTTTGCAACCCCTAAAATTACGTACCCTATCAAATGAACATAAAGCACTATTGCATGGTCCTATTACTGTTCAGGAGTTAGAGGTAGCATTAAGTACAATGTCTAATAACAAAGCCCCAGGAAGGGATGGCCTACCGGCCGAGATATACAAACGTTATTCTGACATTCTCCTCCCTCAATTACTGGAGGTTTGTGATGATGCCAAGCGGAGGGGCCGGCTCCCTGACTCCATGAATGAAGCGGTCATTGCGCTCTTGCCCAAGCCAGGCAAAGATGTGCTTGAAGCTGAATCATACAGACCCATTTCTTTGCTCCCAGTTGATATTAAACTTTTAGCGAAAGTATTAGCAAATCGTCTGAACTCAGTGATAACTACTTTAATATGTCAGGATCAAGCAGGTTTTATGCCAAATAAGTCGACGGCGGTAAATATCAGACGTCTATTTCTGAACATTCAAGCGACACATGTCCACGCCTCGACCGCGGCGGTCGCATCTCTTGATGCGGCCAAAGCGTTTGATAGCGTGGAATGGCGCTATTTATGGTTGGTACTTGAAAAAATGGGCTTTGGAGTTGAATTTATTTCATGGGTTCAACTACTATATGCATGCCCTAGAGCAGCAGTGAGGGTTAACAGAGACCTGTCTGATCCGTTCATGTTGTTTAGAGGAACTAGACAGGGATGTCCACTGTCGCCGCTTCTCTTCGCGGTGGCAGTAGAGCCCTTAGCGGAAGCTCTGAGAATGGCTGCTACTGTCAAAGGACTTCAGTACGGGCCTAGAATAGAAAAAGTAGCATTATATGCAGATGACTTGCTTTTATTCTTGGATGACTGGGAGCAGTCTCTTCCTGCTGCTATGGCAATCATTAATCAATTTGGGGCTATGTCTGGGTTAGTGATTAATTGGTCAAAATCTGCCTTATTACCCCTAAGTGGTGGCAGTATTGTGCCACCACCTGATACGGGAGGGTTGCAGGTAGTGCCGTCTTTAAAGTATTTGGGGGTGTGGGTAACTGCGAATCTAGGTGACTATGAACGTCTAAACTTGGTGCCAATGCTTACTGAATTTAGGAAGAAAATACAGGCCTGGAGCAAATTACCCTTATCTGTGATCGGACGGGTTAATCTCTTGAAAATGATATTGATGCCAAAACTCTTATACCTTCTCCATAACGCACCGATCTGGATTCCGCTTAGGTTTTTTAATACTGTCAACGCAGTGTTCAGGGATTTAATATGGAGGGGAGGTGTCCCTAGGATTAAGCTTTCAACCCTGCAACGACCTAAAACACAAGGAGGACTGGCTGTACCAGATCCTTGGTCCTATTACATTGCAGCCCAGTTACAGCATTTTAGAGGATGGGGGGATGTGACGCAATTGAACAGTGCGGGTCGCATTGTTCAACATTTTATACATCGCACGTGCTTATTGTCGGCTTTAGAGGATGGTTCATTTCATTCTCATGGTACTCAATATCCATTGATAAACATGATGCATAAGATATGGTGGAAAACCAAAGAAAGAATGAGTATAACCGGGTATAGTACTCACACACCTATATGGCCCAATTGCCTATATTCTGAATTGAATAAGATCAGTGGAGTGCAACAGTGGGAGCAATATGGGTTGGGGAGGATGGCTCAACTGTTTTCAGACGGGTCATTAAAGAACTTTGAGGTATTAAGACAGGAATTTAGTATTCCACATAAATATTTCTATGTGTATTTACAGTTGAGGCACGCTATTCAAACTCAGGAAAAGAAGGGAAAGATCCAACAGGCAGCCAGATGCCCCATCATTGACTACACAGCAAGGTCAGGATCCACTAGTGGGGTGATATCCATATATTACAACACACTCAGGGAGGAAATTGATAAATCCAACCCACTGAAACTGTATAAGAAATGAAAGAAGGATATTGAGGAGCTAACTGAGGAGCAATGGAAGGAAATTCTCACCGACCTACCGACGCTGTCATTGAGCGAGTCATATAGGATCTCACAATTATATCTCCTACATAGGGTCTATAGAACACCTGCACTACTATTCAGAATGGGTTATAGGGAGAATGATGTATGTCCACGTTGTAATATTAGTAGTGCAAATTTGATCCATCTTATGTGGAATTGCCCACGATTAAGAAGGTATTGGGTTGAGATAGTGGAACTTATAAATAGGGTTTTTCATATCAACCTAGAAGTTGGACCATTAACCTGTTTACTTGGTTTTGTGAAAGTACCAAGAAACATGCTCAAAAAAAAGGTGGCCGTAATGAGGATATTATATCAAGCTAGGAAGTGCATAGCATTTCATTGGATTGATGAAACAGCTCCTACGATTCAGGAAGTAGTAGGTAGGGTGCATACACTGGTTAAGCTGGAGGAATATGTTTATTTGAAAAGGAACTCGAGGAAAAAATTTGAAGGGATATGGTCCTCGTGGATTACACATTATGACTTGTCCTAAAATATGCTTGCAGGGTATGAAAGGAGTGTTAGAGACGGATGTGTATGAGTATGTGAATGATAAAATGTGGGATAGTAGACTATGATGGTATATTTGTGCCGGCATATTATGTGGATATATATTTAGTAGTACGGAGGCTCTGTGATGCCATGTACTATGATTTAAGAGAATGGACTATGATTTTTCCAGATGGACTTTCCAATCACAGTTATGGACTGTATACTGCTTCTTCTAAATGGTCGTGCTTTGGGGTGGGGTTGGGGTGGGGTTGGGAGGGAAGGGTGGGTTATTGTTGTAATTGTATTACAAATTTTCTTGAAAAAGCAATAAAAATTATCTGATTAAAAAAAAAGAGGGTACTTCACTATATGCCGGTCATTTAATCCTACAGAGGAGGCGGTCAGAGGAGGATCGAACCCCTTGAGAGAGGAGGACGGAGGCTAATACCCTGATTCTTTCACCTGTGCAGCATTCGACTGAATCTTAAGCAGCGCGGTTTCAAACCTTTTCATTGCATGACTCCCGAGTGTGAATTACCCACCACACTATATCGAAACCAGCAGCGCAAGTAACTGTCCGTGTTCTGGGACACAGGACTAACACTTCTATTTTCTTGATTTCATACAGTGCTGGGCTTGGAAGAAAGGCGGGCTGGGCACTGCAGGGGGGCGTTACTGGGCACTAGAGCAGAGTAATAATGCCCCTCTGGGCACCTTGAGACTTAACCCCTTAGGGACGCAGGGCGTATCGGTACGCCCTATTTCCCGAGTCCTTAAGGACTCAGGGCGTACCGGTACGTCCTAACTTGAAATCGGTATTCCGGCGCCCCAGGGGTTAATCGGAACGGGATTTCGGCTGAAATCATTCAGCCGGCATCCCGTAACAATGCAGGGGGGGGTCATTTGACCCCCCCGCATCGACGATCGCAGAAAACCGCAGGTCAATTCAGACCTGCGGTTTTCTGCGTTTCTGGTCCATTCGGGTGTCCTGTGACCCGATGAACCGGAAAAAGACTGCGATCGGTGGCGTAATTATACACCACCTATCGCAGTCCGAGGATTTGGAGAGGCGGTGCTGGCCCTGGTGCTGATGCCTGCTGTCCAGGGTGCTGATTGGTGCAGGGGAGAGAGGCGCGAGATTCAAACATCCTGCGCTCCTCTCTCCCCTCCTCTTCCTGTCCAGCACCCTGACCGCGCAGCACCGTCCAGCAACAGCTCCTGTGTCCCCCTAATCGGCATCCATCACCCTCCTGCACCCATCGCCACCCAGGTAGGTTAGGGTCAGTGAGGGAGAGGCATCGTTAGGCAGGGAAAGAAGGGAAAAGTTAGTTAGGAAAAAAAAAAAAAAACTTTTATTCCAAACTTTCTTTGATCAATTTCTTTGATCCATCCATCAGACCCCAGACCCCCCCCCCTGCCACTTGCCCCCTCCACCAGCCCCCCCACCACCAGACACCCACCCCACCCCCCTTCCCCACCACCAGTCCCCCCCTCCCCTGACCACCAGCCCCCCCCCTCCCCTGGCCGGCACTTTTTAGCGTCCGTCCACTGTTAGCGCATCGCCCGCCCCACCACCCCACCGACCGCTGATCAGCGTTGTACCGCTGATCAGCAAGTTTGAACTTTTTTTTCCTAACACTTGCCCTTTCTTTTTTTGCCTTTTTTAGTACGCGAACACCCGTTGCCCCCACACACACGCACATATAATAAAGTTTGCCACACATGCACACATACACGCACACACACCCATGGCCCGCCGGGTGTTCTCGGCCGAGGAGGCATACGCCCAGATTGCCTCCGACTCTGAGAGCCCCAGTGAGGATGAGGATGACCCCACGTTCCTTTTATCATCCGCATCCTCCTCATCATCATCTGATGACGATGAGCCACCAAGGCGGCGGAGACGCCGCCAGGCGGAGCCAGGGGCCCCACATGCTAGGGATCCTGTGGCCCACCCTAGTACGAGCCGCCCTGGGGTTCGTACTGGTTTCCCGGCCCACCAAATAAGCCCACCGGAGCCCCCTGCCGATGAACTTAGTTGGTGTCCCCCAGTGGACTTTGAGCCTGAGATTCCGGATTTTGCTGGCAATCCTGGAATCCAGATTCCCACAGTGGGGTTTACTGAAATTGACTATTTTAGTTTTTTTTTCAGTAACCCACTGGTGAATCTGATGGTGGAGCAGACGAATCTGTACGCCCAACAGTTCGTCGCTCAAAACCCAGGCTTATTTTTGGCTAGACCCGGTGGCTGGACGCCGGTCAGTGCAGCCGAGATGAGGACATTTTGGGGCCTCGTGCTGCATATGGGTCTAGTCCAAAAACCCAGTGTCAGGCAATACTGGAGTGGGGACGTCCTATACTGTACAGTATGGTCATGACACGTCCCCGGTTTGAGGCCATCCGGAAATGTCTGCATTATTCCGATAATGCAGCATGTCCACCCCAAGGTGATCCTGCCTATGACCGGCTGTATAAGATACGGCCGGTCATCGATCACTTTGGGGCCACATTTCGGCAGGCCTACGTACCTGGAAAGGAGGTCGCGGTTGATGAGTCTCTCGTTGCGTTCAAGGGGAGACTCAGTTTCCGCCAATACATTCCCACAAAGCGGGCGAGGTATGGCGTGAAGCTATACAAAATTTGTGAGAGTACCTCAGGGTACACTTACAAATTTCGTGTGTACGAGGGGCGAGATTCCCGGATTCAACCGCCAGAATGTCCCCCCCACTCTGGGTGTTACCGGGAAACTCGTGTGGGACCTTATGTACCAACTGCTGGATAAGGGTTACCACTTGTACGTGAACAACTTTTATACCAGCATTCCCTTGTTCAGGTCGCTTGCCCCCAGATCCACGTTCGCTTGAGGGACCGTGCGGAAAAATCAATGCGGCCTCCCTGCCTACCCCCTCCAGGTACCTATCCCCAGGGGTGAGACCCGTGCCCTTACCAGTGGAAACCTGTTGCTGGTCAGGTATAAGGACAAGAGGGATGTCCTTATGCTGTCCACAATTCATGGTAACGGCATCACCACTGTCCCTGTGCGAGGTACCGCGGCAACGGTCCTCAAGCCCGATTGTATCGTCGACTACAATCGGTATATGGGAGGAGTTGATCTCTCTGATCAAGTCCTCACGCCATATAACGCCATGCGCAAAACCCGGGCATGGTACAAAAAAGTTGCGGTCTACTTGGTGCAGGTTGCCATGTACAACTCTTTTGTACTATCCCGAAGCGCTGGCAGCACAGGGACATTCCTCCAATTCTATGAGGCAGTCCTCAAGGACCTGATCTTTTCGGACCGGGAAAGAGCAGGCCGGAGTACCTCGGGAATTGGAGGCGCCCGGATCGTCCCTGGCCAACACTTTCCAGGTGTGGTCCCCCATACTGGAAAGAAGGGACGAACCCAAAAAAAGTGCAGAGTGTGTCGCAGGAGGGGGATACGGAAGGACACCACCACTCAGTGCGACACTTGCCCCGATCATCCGGGCCTCTGCGTTATCGATTGCTTCAGGGAGTATCACACTTCCATGGAGTACTAAATTTTTATAATCCCCAACAGTCCACTAGAGAACATAAAAAACTATGGCTCTCAGACTTTGGAGACACGGAAACAATTTTTTTTTCCCAAAAAAATATTAGTTTTAGTGCAGGCATCCTCAAACTGCGGCCCTCCAGATGTTGTAAAACTATAACTCCCAGCATGCCCAGACAACCTACAGCCATCAGCAGGGCATGGTGGGAATTGTAGTTTTACAACATCTGGAGGGCCGCAGTTTTTAGGATGCCTGCTTAGTGTCTCCAAAGTCTGAGAACCATACATATTGGGCATCGTCGCGTGCGTAAAAGTCGTCGCTATAAAAATAACTTTTGCCCAAACGCCTCGGATGAACGGTGTTAAAAATATAAAATAAAAACGGTGCCAAAACACTCATTTTTGGGCAAAATTTCCATTTGAATCCTTTTTGCCGATAATAAAGCAAGGGTTAACAGCCAAACAAAACTCAATATTTATGGCCCTGATTCTGTAGTTTGCAGAAACACCCCATATGTGGTCGTAAATGGCTATATAGCCGCACGGCAGGGCATAGAACGAAGGGAACTCCATACGGTTTCTGGAAGGCAGATTTTGATGGACAGTTTTATTTTTGACACCATGTCCCATTAGAAGCCCCCCCCTGATGTAGCCTAGACTAGAAACTCCAAAAAAGTGACCCCATCTAAGAAACTACACCCCTCAAGGTATTCAAAAGTTACTTTACAAACTATGTTAACCCTTTAGGTGTTCCACAAAACTAAATAGCGAATGTAGAAACAATTTTAGAATTTAATTTTTTTGTTACATTGCCTCAAAAAAGAGTAATATAGAGCAACCAAAAATCATATTTACCCCTAAAATAGTCCCAAAACAACAACCACCTTATCCCGTAGTTTCCTAGATGGGGTCACTTTTATGGAGTTTCTACTCTAGGGGTGCATCAGGGGGCTTGAAAGGGTACATGGTGTAAATAAACCAGTCCAGCAAAATCTGCCTTCCAAAAACCATATGACGTTCCCCTTCTTCTATGTCCTGCCGTTTAGCCAAATAGTAGTTTACGACCACATATGGGGTGTTTCTGCAAACTACAGAATCGGGGCAACCCATTTTGAGTTTTGTTTGGCAGTTAACCCTTGTTTTACTCCTGGAAAAAATTGATTATATTGGAAAATTTTCCAAAAAATAGAAATTTCAAAATTGTTTCTCCATCTGCCATTAACTCTTGTGGAACACCTAAAGGGTTAACAAAGTTTGTAAACCCAGTTTTGAATACCTTGAGGGGTGTACTTTCTTAGATGGAGTCACTTTTTTGAAATTTCTATTCTAGGGGTGCAACAGGGGGCTTCAAATGGGACATGGTATAAACAAAACCAGTCCTGCAAAATCTGCCTTCCAAAACCCATATGGTGTTCCCCTCCTTCTATGTGCTCCCGTTCGGCCAAACAGTAGTTTACGACCACATATGGGGTGTTTCTGCAAACTACAGAATCGGGGCAACCCATTTTGAGTTTTGTTTGGCAGTTAACCCTTGTTTTACTCCTGGAAAAAATTGATTATATTGGAAAATTTTCAAAAAAATAGAAATTTCAAAATTGTTTCTCCATCTGCCATTAACTCTTGTGGAACACCTAAAGGGTTAACAAAGTTTGTAAACCCAGTTTTGAATACCTTGAGGGGGTGTACTTTCTTAGATGGAGTCACTTTTTTGAAATTTCTATTCTAGGGGTGCAATAGGGGGCTTCAAATGGGACATGGTATAAACAAAACCAGTCCTGCAAAATCTGCCTTCCAAAACCCATATGGTGTTCCCCTCCTTCTATGTGCTCCCGTTCGGCCAAACAGTAGTTTACGACCACATATGGGGTGTTTCTGCAAACTACAGAATCGGGGCAACCCATTTTGAGTTTTGTTTGGCAGTTAACCCTTGTTTTACTCCTGGAAATAATTGATTATATTGGAAGATTTTCCAAAAAATAGAAATTTCTAAATTGTTTCTCAATCTGCCATTAACTCTTGTGGAAGACCTAAAGGGTTAATAAAGTTTGAAAAAACAGTTTTGAATACCTTGAGGGTTGTAGTTTCTAGAATAGGGTCATTTTTGGGAGGTTTCTATTATCTAAGCCTCACAATATGACTTCAAACCTGAACTGGTCCATAAAAGTGGGATTTTGAAGATTTCTGAAAAATTTCAAAATTTGCTTCTAAGCCTTGTAACATCCCCAAAAAATAAAATATCATTCCCAAAATGCTACAAACATGAAGTAGACATATGGGGAATGTAAAGTCATCACAATTTTTTGGGGTATTACTATGTATTACAGAGGTAGAGAAACTGAAACTTTGAAATTTGCTAATTTTTCAAAATTTTCGGTAAAAATTGTATTTTTTTATGCAAAAAAATTAACTTTTTGGACCCAATTTTAGCAGTGTCCTGAAGTACAATATGTGACGAAAAAACAATCTCAGAACGGCCTGGGTAAGTCAAAGCGTTTTAAAGTTATGAGCACTTAAAGTGACACTGGTCAGATTTGCAAAAAATGGCCAAGTTCTTAAGGTGAAATAGGGCTGAGTCCTTAAGGGGTTAATCTGCATATCAGAAAAATTGCTTTTTCATCTGAATGAAAAGTTGAATAAAAGAAAGAGGACACATGCTGGAATGAAGGTACTTTATTGCACATTGCTATGTTAACAGTATTATAGGCTCAAAATAGGTGACAGATTCCCTTTAATGTCCAATGTCCAAACGGTGCATTTATTTGGCAGTCTTCACACACAAAACGATACAAATGAACACCTGCCCGGCTAGGCACTACCTAATACATAACATATTCCCTGACTCGCCTACAGAGCACAGTTCACACACTGTCTCAGGTGCGGCTTTCCCAGCCCATCGTTCATCAGCCTCCCAGGCTGTAGCAAAGTCTGTACGTCTGGGGAATTTAGGATCAGCAGTCCGCCTGACTCTGGCCGTGCGACCCTCTCTCTCAGCAGGCGTCGCTTGGTCCCCCAAACTCCAGGCTATCTCCCAGCCTCGTGGTCCCTCAGCCTAGCCCGGCTGAGAGCACACTCACAGAGCCTCAGCAGCAGTCTGTTTCAAAGTCTTCCCCCTTTCACTTTGAGGATACTTTTATTCCCAGGTGATTGTGGCACCTGGTGCTGCCTCAGGCCTGACGACTGATAGGGAAGACGTGGAAAAACCTGCCATACATCTCCCCTAACAACCATGAGGCCTGTCACTGCCTCACAATTGCTTATACTCAGCCCCATTGGAGAGACAATTAGCAGATTTGGTTTCCAGTACCATCTCTATGCTTATGACACCCAACTATACACTTCATCCTATAACATTACCCTCTGCTGTACTACAGAACACCAGTGACTGTCCGCTGCCTGTAACATCATGTCCTCTCTCTATCTGTAACTGAATCTTCTACTAACCCACTTACACTTGATATCTCCCTCTCAGTGTGAACCACTACTATAACACCTAGCAGCACGACCGCTATCTTGGTGTTATGTTTGATAGTGATCTTTCCTCTATACTCTATTTTCAATCACTTGCCCAATTATGTCACCTACACCTCAAAAACATCTCTTCAATTTCCCCTTCCTTACTGTGAAAACAACAATACTCTTATTGTTGCGCTGATCCATTCCTGTCTCGATTACTATAACTCATTACTAATTGGTCTCCCTCTCACCAGACTCACCCCTCTCCAATCTATCCTGAACACAGCAGCTACGCTCATCTATATGCCCAGCCGCTACTGCAATGCCTCCGCCCTGTGCCAGTAACTGCACTGGTTGCCCATACAGTGCAGGATTCAATTTAAAGTCCTCATTTTTATCCACAAAGCTCTCCACACTGCTGTACTCATTCCTCTTGTTTTAATTGTTGACTTGTCTGTTGCTATGTTATTTATGACTCTGTTTGTACTTGAACCCCTTGATTGTAAAGAGCTGCGGAGTATGTTGGCACTGTATAAATAAAGATTATTATACTTTTGCCATGTTTATTCCCTTACTCCTATTTCCCGTCTACCCCTATCCCGTTTCCTGTTATTCCCTACTGTTTGATTTGTATTGTTACTAACAATGCTACTTTGCTACTAGGCAGTGCTGCTCTCTTATGCTGATGACATTCAGCAAAGTTAATTGTTTCCCTGCATATACCTTTCTACTTCGTTAAAAAAAATATACATTATTAAATATTTGAAAAGAAGTATAGATGCTCTAGAATTACGATTACATGGGACATGCTAGTATTTATTAGAACTAATGTTAGAGATGTTATATATCCAATATATAGTCAGTGTACCGGACTAAAACAGACAACATCAATCTAATAATTCATAAAGCAGAAAAGGGCAATATAAAAAAGTCTATATGGAGTTGTTAAGTGATACGAGCAGAGTGGCTGCAGAACCAACTAGTTCAGTCCAATATCTGGAACCTTAGCAGGAGGGCAAAGTATTAAGTGGTCTTATTGATAAAATTGCTGAATATTTGTTTCTAACCGTGTGACAGTAGTTAGTGTTCAGCGAAGCATTCAAAGTGGAATTCAGTCCGAAGTTTAGGAAAACTTTGATTCACAACGCTTCCAAATTTTCTCGCCTTTCGTTTTAACAAATCAGGTTTTCCTAAAATGGTGGCTGCACATGTTACAAAGCAAAACTAACTGTAGAGGAGACAAGCCCGGGAACGCAAGATCACCTATAATGCCGTGCAGACAGCCAATCTACAGATAGCCATCCCCTGTTTTGTCACAGCCTTATAAAATTCTCACCCCATGCAGTCTCCGCCATTGTCCTGTGAGCTGAGCATAGAGAGAGATATGGCAAGCACTCTGGCGCTAGGGAAAGTGTTGCTGAAAACGATTAATAGAATGATCACTTAACTGGAATAATGACCAGTCAAACAAATAATATTCTATACGGCACCAGTAATTTTTGAAAGTGTAATTGAAAAGTGGGATTGCCTTAAAAGATAACTTTTAATAGTCAATGGTTAAAATAGTAGGCCCAATAATTTGTTAGGAGGCTACATACATACGTAGTCATACACCACCAAATGAAAGAAGGTGGAGAAAAATGGCAGGTGTGAAATGTAAACATCTGCTAGGAGGGTGAGTTTACGAAACATAGGGATACCAATAAAGAGGGAGACAGATGCTGGGTCTCTTCCCCTAATGTACCCCTAGGTTCTAACTCCAAGTAATCCCCTCTCTGTATGTCCCTTCGTGTCCCTTGCAGGCAATAGCAGTGACTGCCCAGCTTCGTCAGAAGTGCAAAGGTATCATTTATCCCAGGACATACACATCATAGGTACTAGACATACACATAGTCCCGACGCGTTTCACTGGCAGTCAGCCAGGTCATCAGGGGACCTATATACAAAACAAGACAAAGTATACACCTGTACACAACAGAGAAGTATCCAATCCACGGCGCTTCCAAGTTTGTTGGAGCCAGCCCAGAAAGCAACAGTATTGTGAGACAAGAACTGATACTTAGCTTCTCTTTGTGCAGCGATTCAAGGTCCACTCCTCTTGCGTATGGCAGAGATGGCAGAGTGCGCCCGTACTGGCGTTCTTTTAAACCAGCGCGGGCTTAGATAGATCCGCCCCCAAGATCACCTGCTCCGATCACGCGGGCAGTGTTGTCAGTGGTCACAAGTGCATTGCGTCACGGAGAGGAGTCACAAGATCGGGACATAGACTGAAGGTATATCAGTATAGCCCAATGTCCGTCCCCTGCATGTTAGGGGACGGTGACTCAGAGAATATTGGAGATAAAGGGGTGAAGGGGATGGGCTAACTCTGTCACCCCCAATCAACAAATTATAGTGGCATAAATAGCCAAGTACGGTGCGTCACTCCTATAGAGTCATAGAGATGCGCTACCTAGGTATTTAAACAGCAGGTTCACTGGACAGGCTAGATTAGAAAAGGATAGACAAATACATTGTCAAATGGTATCTGATCATCAGAACAGGCGTGCTGGCAATCAGTTGCACTGTACCCACATTGCAGGGAGCTAGACAAGCAAATATGTACCATACGTATGTCGGGCACTCAGCCCCTACAAATGTAAAGTGGGGGTCGACTGCCAGACTTCATATAGGAGCATTCAATGAGGGTCACTCTTGGTACATAAAGGGGGTGCATCAGTTAAAAAGAAATAAATCATCCATTGAACTCAAGTTTTTCGACCCTCATAGAGGAGGCAATTGGACTGCTATCACATGTCAACGGGATGACCTGGTCTCCTCAATGTAGCACCCAAATGAGAGATGCTCATTGAGGCCTGATGGTTGTGAGTTCTTCAATTCAAAGATCCACCAGGTCTCCCTTTGCAGTATTTTACTGTCCCAGTTGCCTCCTCTTTTCAAGGGAGGAATGAGTTCAATGGCCATAAATGTCATGCCCTCTGTTTTACCATTGTGGCTGGTTTCTACATGTTTAGCTAATGGGGTGTCCCTACCGTTTCTAATGTCACCTAAGTGTTCTCCCACCCGTCTTCGAAATTCCCGGGTGGTTTTGCCTATATATTCTAGGCCACAGTGGCATGTAACCTTGTAGCATTATGTTATGAGGAAACAAGTACAAAGTTGCACAACTGGCATATCACAAAGAACTTTTATCTTGGAAACCTTGCTGACTAGCTTGATTAACCACCAAGAGCACCTGTCCACTAATTCACAGACCCCAGGACTCAAAAACCGGCAAGTACAACAGGGGTAATATTCAAGATCTCGAGATAACCCACGAGACTCACCACGTAAGGAGCCGCATTCACGCTGAATACAGGTGGGACGCCACACAGCGTGCAACATCACCCGCGGTCTGGAGATACCAACTGTGAGTACTCTGTAATGCCGACACTACAACTGTAGAAAGCAGGGTTTATTGTGAAGTGGACGAATAAAAACTACACTTAATATCCCCACTTGAATATACTTTGGGGAGGACATGGAGTGATGTGAATGTGAGCACGCACAGCACATAATCAATTCACCGCACTGTTTCTGGAGAGACATTTCAAACAGATTCAACTCTGCTTCATTATATAGGGTTGAAGTCTACCCCTTTCTAATATACATTTTTTCCACATATACGTGACCTTGTTTGAGGCACCGCATATCATCATCTCAATATATCTCCTTATTTTAGTGTTTTATTGTTGTTTTATTGTTATTGAGCGCCGCATATATATTTTATATATTTTTAATACAGATGCTATAGTATTCCATTTGATGTTGAATACATTTTTGTTTTTCCAAGTGAACTGAATATTTTGGTTGTGCCTATCTCCTATTTCATTATCCAGAGTGCAGGGAGACTTATGCTGCATCAGTTTTTTTTATTTATTACTACATTTACTTATTCCTATATCAGCTGTAAACTCAGATATGTAATTCAATACCAATAAGATGGAAGCCTTTATTATTCCACAGCCAGCGTGCCAACCAATACCAGTCTGCACCCCTTAGGGGGGTTCAGGTCTTAATGATGACTATCCTCATATTTTGCTGGATTTACAAATCAGTCTTCAGAGTCTCCATGTCCTAGAAAAGTCAGCAAGATGCAGAGAGAAGAGGAGCTGCATGTTCCTGATGACATATTATCATCGATATTATATGATGTGGAAAAGGAGGAAAAGCAGATGGCAGAAGAAGGACTCCCACCTGTAGGACAGGAGAACGCTGGGGTTGGAGAAGTAGGTATGCCAGAGCTGATTAATAATCAGTGTTTCCTGTCAAATAATCTGTAGGAGATTGCAGGCAAGAACAGCAATAATATGCATATTGGCCCTCCATCTAACCAGCCAAACCCCATACAAGCAACAGCCCCATTTAACGGTGCTCAAAGGTGCCGCGTGACCATTAAAAATGAAGACCAACTATACAGTGCGATCTTCATTTTTAAATGAAAGGCAGCTGTGGGCTAATTGGCCGTGCACTTCTACCCTGCAGCATGGCCGCACTGTGTGGCCGTTCCCTAAGGCAAAGTGGCCTGAGTATACCTGATTTATAGCGATTCGTGACAAATTAACTTCGGGGAAGTTGCTGAATCAAATTTTTCAAAACTTCGCTCACCTATAACAGTGGTTTTCTACTCACTCCCCAAAGTCCTTAAGGATTTATTTCCTCCCCACTCCAGAATCACTGTGGCAGGTATTACTGCTGTCGCAAAGCATCTTAAAGCATAGGTGGATCTTCATCTACAGACTTTGGTAAAGGCTATACTGTGTTGAGTCCATGAAACCAGGTACCATATATTTCGCTTTATGATACACTTTTTCCCCCCAAAAGTGGAGGGAAAATGTCAGTGCATATTATAAAGCAAATACTACTACTTCTATTATAGTTTCGCTCACTATTATGCAAGAGTCGCAGGGAGCGGTAAGTGATGCGCTTCAAGTGCTGCCTGTACTCACCACTCTCTGGTCTTCTCTGGGCCTGCGCTGCACTGTGCTGACTGCTTACAGCAACAGGACATAGTGCGAGCAGAGTAGTGGCGGAGCAGAAGAGGTAAGTTTAATTTATATATTTTAGCTCTGATGGGGGTCTGATGTGAAAAATGATATGGGGGTCTCGCAGGGACATCTAAACGGGGTCTTATCTGAGGTCTCATATGGAGGAGGTCTAATATGGAGGTCTTATGGTGGTCTGATCTGAAGTTTGATATGGGGATGTGATATGAAGGTCTGATCTGAGGATCTGATATGGGGGTCTTATCTGAGGTCTGATATGGGGGTCTGATCTGAAGATATGATATGGGCTTCTGATCTGAGGATATGATATAGAGGTCTGATCTGAGGATCTGATATGGGGGTCTTATCTGAAGTCTGATATGGGAGTCTGATCTGAAGATATGATATGGGCTTCTGATCTGAGGATCTGATATGGGGGTTTGATTTGAGGTCTGATATGGGGGTCTGATTTGGGTTTTGATATGGGGTCTGATCTGAGGATCTGTTATGGGGGTCTGATTTAATATCTGATGTAAAATATTTTTTTTTTTATTTCCCCCCCTAAAACCTAGGTGCGTCTTACCATCAGGTGTGTCTTATAAAGTGAAAACTATGAACATTTTGGGTGCACTTAAGGATTTTCAGTCAAGAAGTTAATTCGGATATCCTTTGAATGTTTATAATATTTCTTCATTTTTAATGAACAATATTATTTTCGCACGGTGGGAAAGGGGAGATTAACCCCATAGTTTTCTAACCTCTATAGGTGTGTATAGAAAGAAATATACATTTAGACACTAAATAAAGCAGATTTTTCATGAATTAAGTGGTCCTCCAGATATATTGACAATCTTTATCTAAGATAGAATGGTACTGAGAGTGAATTCCATGAGGTTGCTAGATACATGAATGATAACAGCCTTAATTTGTCTTTTAGCACATGTTACAAAAGAAATCAAATAACTTTTTGGGGTATAATTGGAAATCTGGGTTCAAAGGTAGATACAATGACTTATCAGAAACAATCTGCAGGAAACTCCACCCTCCTTGCTTCTTCATGTCACCAAACATGTAATCCACAACATTCCATTAGGGAAATTGGTTAGAACTAGTAGGAACTGTCCAGATAATGCAATTTTTCAAAAGTAGACCGGATATTTATATGATAGACAGGATTTTAAGCTTGTTATCATGATGATCTACTATTATATCGTCATTATACAGTAATTTCAGATATGAACTGATAACAGAGAAATCTTGTGTTTGATCAAATACACTGCCTATCCCCAAAAAAATTTGCCACCTGGATTTAACTAAGCAAATAGTTATGAGCCTCCTATTGGATAATTACTGCACGGGCGATTATCTTTCAGCTGGCAACAAGTTATTTAACCCCAACTGGTGCAATGAGTTGCTTCTCATTTCTTAAACAACCATGTCGAAAGACACATCTCATGGTCGTGGAAAAGATGTTAGTCTGTTTGAGAAGGGTCAAATCATTGGCATGCATCAAGCAGAGAAAACATCTAAGGAGATTGCAGAAACTACTAAAATTGGGTTAAGAACTGTCCAACGCATTATTAAAAACTGGAAGAATAGTGGAGACCCATCGTATTCGAGGAAGAAATGTGGCGGGAAAAAAATCCTGAATGATGGTGATCGGCGATCACCTAAACGTTTGGTGATATCAAATCAAAGAAAAACAGTAGAACTCAGGGCTATGTTTAATAGTGAAAGTAAGAGCATTTCCACACACACAATGCGAAGGGAACTCAAGGGATTGGGACTGAACAGCTGTGTAGCCGTAAGAAAACCACTAATCAGTGAGGCAAACCAGAAAAAAAGGCTTCAATTTGCTAGGGAGCATAAAGATTGGACTCTGGAGCAATGGAAGAAGGTCATGTGGTCTGATGAGTCCAGATTTACCCTGTTCCAGAGTGATGGGCACATCAGGGTAAGAAGAGAGGCAGATGAAGTGATGCACCCGTCATGCCTAGTGCCTACTGTACAAGCCTGTGGGGGCAGTGCTATGATCTGGGGTTGCTGCAGTTGGTCAGGTCTAGGTTCAGCAACAGTATGTGCTGCAAGAATGAGGTCAGCTGACTACCTGAACATACTGAATGACCAGGTTATTCCATCAATGGGTTTTTTCTTCCCTGATGGCACGGGAATATTCCAAGATGACAATGCCAGGATTCATCGGGCTCAAATTGTGAAAGAGTGGTTCAGGGAGCATGAGACATCATTTTCACACATGGATTGGCCACCACAGAGTCCAGACCTTAACCCTATTCAGAATATTTGGGATGTGCTGGAGAAGGCTTTGCGCAGCAGTCAGACTCTACCATCAACAATGCAAGATCTTGGTGAAAAATTAATGCAACACTGGATGGAAATAAATCTTGTGACATTGCAGAAGCTTATCGAAACAATGCCACAGCGAATGCGTGCTGTAACGAAAACTAGTGTGTGTGACCTTTTTTTTGGTGGAGACTTTTTTTTTGGACAGGCAGTGTATATAGCAAAGAATATAATTAAAGGGGTTCTCCGGGCTTTTTATATTGATGACCTATCCTCATATGGTGCAGCGTACTCAAGTTAGGTTTAGAAATGTTCCTGGGTGTTGTAGTGCAATAGACACTAACCTGAGACGGCTGACTCTCTGCAAGGGCAGGTGATGATGAGAAATGTTCGTGACGCCAGTGCCAATTAAACGGTGGCACGCCGTTTGCTGATAGCAGGAATAACTGAGGAACCACGTGATGTTAAAACAGAATTCAAACTTTAGTAGTCATCATTTAGGGACATTGACGGAAGCGCAGTTCCTTTGAAGACAGTTGATTTTCAATACAGTTGATGCAGGCAATATATATATATATAGCAAGGTGACTTTAGAGTGTTAAACACAGGACTTGCAGTACAGGCAGCTTGCACTCTATTCCTGACTGATCCTGGAACATAGAAACTCTTCTCCAAGGTCCAATGCCCTAGCTCTGGCGTATATCCTTGGTTTTATCTCTATCAAGTACCTCCTCTGTTGTCTTGAGTACCTCTTGCTTTTCTTGACTTGCCTCTGTCTCTCTCTCAGTTTCCTCAGGCTCTAGAAACTTCTGAACTCCCTTCCTGGCTAGGCCCTAGCCTATTTATACTGAACTGGTGGGCTCCCTCTGCTGGCTGGAATAAAGATTGCCTGCACCAGGCCTAACTGGCTTAAAGGGAAACACACATTACATTCTAGCAGTGTCGGGTAACCTACCCGTATGCTGCACACCCCCAGACTTTAACGTGAGTAAGGCCTCGTACTCACACACCTTCCTGAACCGGCATAACATGGTACATAACATATGCATTCCATTATAAATACAATAAATAATTATTTAACATTTGTAACTCAATGAACAAATGACACAAGGGAAAGGGGCGTCTTCTTGCTTCTTAGGCACGGCCGCTGACCTGGCACAGCGGACTTAGGGTGAACCAGGTTAGTCCATTGTCTTTGGTGACAGTATAATAACAGAACTACCCAGGAGTTTCTTGTGGGTGTATCACAGGCAAGGGCTCACGTGGGGGAGTCCATTCTTGCGCACAAATGTCCAGCAAGGCATTACCAGTAGCAACTGTTTGGGAGGAGACACCACCAGAATAGTCAAAGTCTCCTAAACGGACTGGCGGGCGTCCCCTGGTCATCCGGGTAGACCTTCTCAATATAGGGGTCTCTTCTTCCCTTAGCAACGAGGTAGAAGAGAGAGAAACAACAGGAGGGTCTCCATCAGTGAGATCTTGGTCAGGAACAACAGGAACAACAATATCCACTACAGGGGGAACTGGATCCGGGGCATCTCGAACCGGCTCTTCTGGAGGTGAAGATACAGTAGGTGCTGGAGCGGGCACCAACAAGTTCAGCCACGGTGTCAGAAGCCAATGCATGGGATCAGCGTCATATCTTAGATTACTGACAGCCTGCATAGGATCCTCGGGCTGTATTGCTGACTCTGACACAGGATATTCAGATCCAGAACTCTCGGCACTGGGTTCTGGTGTCAGGCAGAGCTTTAACCGGTTTCGGTGTACAATTTGGGATCCCTTGCCTTCCCGGGTGATCTCATAAGTGTGAGTTCCAACATTTGGGATTGCAGTGACAACATAGGGACTTCGCTCCCATTTACTGTCCAGTTTACTGGTACGGCGGTTATTCTTTAACCATACCACGGCCCCTATTGTCAAGGGTTCTGCATGGGCTGCTTGATCATAGTCTCTCTGCTGTCGGTCTCTAACATTGTCCATCCGTTCCTGAACAATGGCTTTGGCTGCATTCAATCGCCTTTGGTGCTCAGCAACCCAGTCGGTATTAGGTAATGGGTTGATGCAATCAGGTACATGTATGTCCAAGGAGTGATCAGCAGGCAATGTCCCTTGGCGCCCAAACATCAAATAAAAAGGGGTATACCCAGTGGAACAATGGATGGTATGATTGTACGTGAACATGAGCTGTGGCAACAGATTAGGCCAATCTCCTCTGGTTTCAGGAGGTACGGCCCTCAGCATCTCTATCAAGGTCTGATTCATTTTTTCACATAATCCATTACCTTGAGGATGGTAGGCCGTTGTCCGGATCTTCTTACAGTTGTGTAAGCGGCACAGTTCATGGAACAGATGGGACTCAAAAGCAGGTCCTTGATCGGTGAGGATCTTTTCTGGACATCCGTAGGGCAGGAGGAAATGCTTCCAGAACAGTTCGGCTGTAGTCTTGGCTGTCTGGTCTCTCACAGGCACCGCTACAACAAACTTAGTGAAATGGTCAATAATAGTCATGGCATAAGCATACCCTGAGCAACTAGGCTCCAGTTTCACATGGTCGATGGCGACAAGTTCAAGAGGACGGGTACTTACAATGGGTCTCAGTGGTGCCCTCTGATCATGGTGCTCACTTCGTTTTAAGGCACAGGCTACACACTCCCGACACCACTTCTCAATGTCTTCTCTCATGCCCACCCAGTAAAACCGCTGGCGGATATTAGCCTCAGTCTTTTGGACCCCAAAGTGACCGGATTGATTGTGGTACATCTCCAACACCATACCTGCATCTCGTCGGGGTATGAGAATCTGGTGTACTCTTTCGTTGGACACTGGGTCTAGGCTTCTCCGTAGCAATAGGCCCTTTTGTATGAAGAGTTGATGGCGCTGTCTCCACAGTTTGATGAGCTCAGGATCTGCACTCTTACGCCGAATCCTCTCAGGGGCTCTGCCACTAGTAATGAAGTCCAACAACTCACCCAGCACTCTACTTTCAGACTGTAGTTTCACCCACCTTTCTTCCTTAGGATCAGGCCTACTGGAGGGTTAAGGAACTGCAGCTCTGTCATTGGTAGCTCGAGCCTGATCCTGTTGAGCAAATTTGTTATAGAAAGCCGGCATCTCTACATCTTCCCAAGCATCTCACACATCATCAGGAGCTGTCTCTGTGGGAAGCCTGGATAAAGCATCAGCATTATCATTAGTACGTCCAGCACGATATTTTACTGAGAAATCATAGTTGGCGAGGCGAGAGGCCCATCTCTGCTCCAAGGCCCCTAATTTAGCTGTATTTAGATGTGCCAGAGGGTTATTGTCAGTGAATGCAATGAACGGGGTGGCGGCTAGATAATCCTTGAATTTTTCTGTCACTGCCCACACTAATGCCAGGAACTCTAGTTTGAAGGAACTATAATTCTGGTCATTTTTCTCAGCTCCTTTCAGGGAGCGGCTTGCATAAGCTATCACTCTTTCTTTTCCCTCTTGGATCTGGGCTAACACAGCTCCCAGGCCTCGCTTGCTAGCATCAGTATACAGATGGAAGGGCTTGCTGTAGTCTGGATAACCTAACACAGGAGGCTCGGTCAGTTTCTTTTTTAGCAATTGGAACGCTATCTCTCTTTCCTCATTCCACTCAATGGGCACCGGAGTTCTAGGGCTTTTCTTGGGTTGCCCCCTCAAGAGCTCCTGGATAGGATCAGCTATTTGAGCAAAATGGGGGATAAAACGTCTATAGTAGCCGGCAAAACCAAGGAAACCCCTCACTTCCTTGACGATAGTAGGAACCGGCCAATTACGGACAGCCGCTAGCTTATCAGGGTCAGGTTGCACGCCCTCTCCGCTGACCACATGCCCCAGGTATCTTACTGCAGGTTTGAGCAGGTGACACTTGGATGGCTTTACCTTCAAGCCATATTTGATAAGGATTTCAAATACTTCTGCCAAATGTTTCAGATGGTCTTCATATGTTTTTGAGTACACAATGACGTCATCTAGATACAGCAGCACTGTTTCGAAGTTTTTGTGACCCAAACACCGTTCCATTAGTCTCTGGAAAGTTCCTGGGGCATTACATAGCCCGAACGGCATACAATTGAATTCGAACAGGCCCATGGGAGTAGTGAAAGCAGTCTTTTCCCTATCTGCAGGGGCCATGGGTACTTGCCAGTAGCCACTGGTCAAGTCCAATGTAGAGAAATAGGCAGAGGAGCCCAGAGCAGTTAGTGACTCCTCAATGCGGGGCAGTGTGTATGCATCTTTGTGGGTTATTTGATTAATTTTCCTATAATCCACACAGAAACGGATACCACCGTCCTTCTTCTTTACAAGGACCAGGGGTGCAGCCCACGGACTACGGCTGTCCCGGATTACATTAGAGTCTTTCATCTCTTGGATCATTTCTTTTACAGTCTGATATGAAGTAGGTGGTAAAGGTCTGTATCTCTCCTTGATAGGAGGATGAGAGCCAGTAGGTATGGTGTGTTGTATGGCACTCACCTCTCCATAATCAGTAGCATGCTTACTGAAGGCCTGGTGGTACTCTTTGGCAAGCTGTATAATCCCTTCTTGTTGTTGTTCGGGGGTAGTCTCGTCCCCCACATGGAGCTCTTCCCACCAGGGCACTTGTGGCTGGGTCACCGACGGACGTCCGCTGACTGCAGCTGGCGGCTTTTCTGTCACTGGAAGACGAATGACGTCTTGGAAGGACACCTGGGACAGCTGGGCAACACGGCAATGCTTAGTAAGCGCAACAGGATGATCACTCAGGTTAATCAGACGGACAGGTACTTTACCTTGGGAGACGGTCACCAGGCACTTGGCAGCTCTCACATAAGGGTAATCCTCCATCTGGATTGGTTCTACCAGGGCTGGATAATCTCGGCCTTGGACTCCCAGGACAGCACGACACCATAAAAGAGTTTGAGAATTAGGAGGCAAAGTCACAGGCTTAATATCACTAATCCTGGCAGTACAAATTTCTCCTTTCCCATTAGCAAACCTCTGCTGGGCACTTAACACCGTAATAGTCTTTTGAATCACCCTCTTGGATGCAGAGGAAGCAGTGGGCAAAGTCTGGTGTAATACGGCAAGTACTTCTGAATAACAGTTTTTGAAGACATTGGTGCCTAGAATGACAGGATGTCCTCCTCTGTCGCCGGCCTGTACTACTATCACCCCCTGTTGTGGTAAGGTTACTTCTCCCACCTGCAGGGTGGGTTCCCAGTATCCATGAATCTTTACTGGTTTGCCATTGCTGGCGATAATTTCCACCCAGGATTCAGGCGGCTGGGTCAATTGGTTGGTGTCCCAGAATCTTTCAAAGGCGGGCAGCTGAATAGCTGTGACCTGAGACCCAGTATCTAATAGGGCTTCAAAGGGGACCCCGTTGATCTCTATATTGATTTTAGGATGGGATCCTACATAACGTGGCATCCAATTTGGATCCTCTGGACCTAGTGTTCTACCTCCCGAGGGGTGGT
Organism: Bufo bufo; assembly: GCF_905171765.1. Classification (NCBI taxonomy): domain Eukaryota; kingdom Metazoa; phylum Chordata; class Amphibia; order Anura; family Bufonidae; genus Bufo; species Bufo bufo. Next base: position 298,721,280 of record NC_053392.1, on the reverse strand, counting down.
CCTCAGCCTCAGGGGTTGCCCGTTTAACTGCCAGCACGTGGATTCTGTGTGTCCCAGCTTTTTGCAGTATGTACACACGGGCCTCTTGCGACCTCTATTATGCCTCCCAGGATCCCTGGGGTGAGTCTCTTGGTATGGAGGTGGGAACGGCCTAGGAGGTGACAGGAATTCTTCTTCTGTCATTATGGGTTTTTCCCATTCCTCTATTTTTCTGCACACTTTCTCTAGACTTTTAGTGAGGTGATTTACTTGCTCTGTCAGCATGGCAATAGTATCGGTAGCTGACACTTGAACAGCTTGACCGGCCTGAGCTTGGTTAGAGATAAGCGGTTTCACCCTGCAGGCTGATGACTCAAGTGGGGTGCTCAACTCCGTAGATACTGCTGACCCCAGAATTTTTATAGCCAGTTCTTTAAAGTCCAGAAAGGCACTGTTAGGGTGCTGGGCGGACAGCATCTTTAATTGGGTCCTTATTTGCTCACTAGACACCCCGGTGATAAATTGTTCCCTCAGGGTCTGGTCCTGGTTATCAGCCTCTTTGGGATCTATCTGAATTACAGCCCCTAAAGCCTCCTGAAGTGATAGGGCATAGTCACGGAGGGACTCACCGGACTTCTGTTTCTTGCCAAAGAAGTGCATCTTTATCTCTGAGGCAGTCCTAGTTTCAAAAGTGGCCCTGAGGCGGGTGAATATCTGCTCTAGAGTACTCCGCTCAGTAGCAGGCCAGGATAATACCTCCCTGCGGGCAGCTCCCTCCAGTTGCGCTAGCAGGATTTCCATTTGCTGATCGGCATTTATGGGGTACAGTTTGAATAATGCCAGCAACTTTTCTTTAAAGTCTCTTAGGGTATGGGTCTCTCCTTTATAGCGGGGAAACCATGGGGCCCCGAAATAGTAAGGCATGGTAAAGGGCATCATGCTGGGGGCTATAGAATGATTAGGAGCCGCAAGCTCTCCCGGGGCCGGCTGCTCGGGAACTCCCGGTTCTGACATGTTAGCTTATTGCGATGTGGCCGCTGGTGACTAAAGGGGCCGGAACAATCCCCTTCCCTCCGGTTACAAGTTCTTACCGGTATCGCCGGGCTTGCGCAGGCCAAGTCTCGAGAGACTCCGGACGTCCAGAGTACGCGGTGACGTAGAAGAAACAGGGCCGCGGCGGTGCGATGACGACGAGGGGCGGGATTCTCTGTGTCTTTGCAGGGATCCGCCCACGAAGGTCCTCAGCAGCGCGGGAAACTTTACTCCAGGCGGCCGGTGGCCATCTTGGTCCCCATTCCCTGACAGCAAGCAGGGTTGTTGAAAAGTCCATAAAACCACACTCCGGTGTAGCGATTTTCTTCCTCTTGTTAGCGCAACACTGCACAGCGCTTTTTAGAGGTTTTAGGCACACTTTGGGTATGTTTTTCAGTCCACAAAGTCCACTTTAATAAAACAGGCAATTTGTCACTTTGGTCACAGGGCAACTGTATAAGGCACAAAGTTCACGCTTCTTGCACTAGAAAGCGTGCGTATCCTGTTCGTGACGCCAAAAGAGAGGTGCAGCGTACTCAAGTTAGGTTTAGAAATGTTCCTGGGTGTTGTAGTGCAATAGACACTAACCTGAGACGGCTGACTCTCTGCAAGGGCAGGTGATGATGAGAAATGTTCGTGACGCCAGTGCCAATTAAACGGTGGCACGCCGTTTGCTGATAGCAGGAATAACTGAGGAACCACGTGATGTTAAAACAGAATTCAAACTTTAGTAGTCATCATTTAGGGACATTGACGGAAGCGCAGTTCCTTTGAAGACAGTTGATTTTCAATACAGTTGATGCAGGCAATATATATATATATAGCAAGGTGACTTTAGAGTGTTAAACACAGGACTTGCAGTACAGGCAGCTTGCACTCTATTCCTGACTGATCCTGGAACATAGAAACTCTTCTCCACGGTCCAATGCCCTAGCTCTGGCGTATATCCTTGGTTTTATCTCTATCAAGTACCTCCTCTGTTGTCTTGAGTACCTCTTGCTTTTCTTGACTTGCCTCTGTCTCTCTCTCAGTTTCCTCAGACTCTAGAAACTTCTGAACTCCCTTCCTGGCTAGGCCCTAGCCTATTTATACTGAACTGGGGGGCTCCCTCTGCTGGCTGGAATAAAGATTGCCTGCACCAGGCCTAACTGGCTTAAAGGAAACACACATTACATTCTAGCAGTGTCGGGTAACCTACCCGTATGCTGCAATAGCCTTCCCCTCATCTAGCTGATTAGCAGGGGTGTCAGACCCCCCAATATGATATTGATGATCTATCTTGAGGATAGGTCACCAATATTAAAAGCCCAGAGAACCCCTTTAATATAATTATACATTATTCTTAATATAATCAAGAAGCATCTTCAAGTTCACAGAATAATGTGGTAGAACATATGACAACCAGGGTTTAAGTTTTTCTTAAAATGGGCATGCATGCCACCTCATTGTCTCCTAGACTATACTCAGATGAGAGGCATCATACAACTACCTTGCTTTCCTATAACAGTAGAGTTTCTCTGTGGGAATATAAGCTGTATACTGTAGCTATTGTGGGAATTCGCTCAGGTAGGCAGTTAGCGGATGCAGTACAGAGGCAAAAAAAAACAGTTTGTAAATCAAAACTTCAGTGTTTATTCACACATAAGGCCAAAACAAAACGACACTTTTCAGTCTTTGTGTTAGTTCACACAATGGAAAGTCCACAGAACAAAAAATCACCTTGTTTGCAGTTTTATCTCCAGCGGTCCACAGCAGGCTTTAGGGGGCCTGTTTCCCAGCGTGCGGCTCTCAGCCCTCCAGCATGGCACAAAGATTCAGATCCCAAACACAGAGACTGACAGCGCTAGCACTAGCTGCCGCTGACACCTGAAATTACCGGCTCTTACTTCACCGAGACCAGGAACCTTGGTGACACATACCTTCCATCAACGACGGACCCTTGCGCCTTCCTACACTATATACTGTGGACCTAGGCAGTACCTTCACATCCTATATACCATTAGTAACGTAAAATGTTTGTGCCTACATTAACCATAACACTAGTAATATAGTACATTTGGTAGTCTGGAAAAATAGTAAAATACAATATGTTTGACATATATTTTGTCCCCTTAATCTGTCTCATCATCTAATAATACCAATATATCAGTGATTTCAAAACACATTACACATAAACATGCAGGAGATACATCTTCGGTTCCTTTAGAAATTAAATATGTTTTTAGACCTACTGTACATTTTCGGATGTTCCTACCGTACCCTAGATAACCAGAAGGCCTGAATCTGTGCCAAGATCTCATATTACATTACTGATTTCCACCAGCATTTGCTAGATACTGTATATTTACTTGTTATTATTCTGAAAGATGGTTATAGTTTTCTCATAATAAAGCAATTATTGTACGGCTTATATTAATTCATGGATATACTTATATGTAGAATTATTATTATTTTCGAACTGTACATATACTGTACATGTATCGGACCTTTCACACCTCCACTAGTTAAATCTGTGATTTTTGTAAATTTGTGTTCTCGTATAGGTTTTGAAGGCAGATACATGCTAGCGGATATTGGCCATGAGAAACAGTGCTGCACAGGGATGCTTAGAGCCCACCAATAAAATACATTCTGGGGGCTCACTGTTCATTAAGATGCAATTTGCAAGACCTAAGATGCAAATTTGTGGCCACTGTAATCCCCAAAAACTTCAAAGAGAATGAGCCATGTCTCCACTAACATATGTGAAAGTGGTGGGTGGCATCTGCTGGACTCTAGCTTAGAATACAGAGATCACCTTTATGGCATATCTTGTTAATGGTAAGATCTCATGTAGGGGCCACAGCACAGATAGAAACGGCACCAGCAAGCAGTCAAGCTTTCAAATTGTTTGGAAAAGTGTAACGCCCCAGAGTGGCATTAGTACTTCTTCCCCCCGCTACTGTCTTTAATGGGCTAATATCATGTCATCTTGTGTATTTATTTCAGGTCCACTATAATGTGCATTCCTATTTCTAATGTAACTGTTATGTTCTCGTGTAATATGCCTGGTTCACCAGCAGGTGGCAGCAAACACGGCAGAGCTGTACTTAGCTAGAATGGAACCTTCCATTTGTTTCTAACACCCCCTCTGTGGAGAAGTGGGCGAGTCCCACTTCCTGCAGGAAGGGTGGGGACCAGTTTCTAGAGAAGTCTAGTGTCACGTCTGAGGATGGGGAAAACCCTCAGCCGTGCGATGCCAGAAGATGTTTGGTCGCTGCTCGGCCAGGACCACAGGATCAGGTAGCAGGTCACCTCCTATCGCGTCCCTAATACTGACCCTGACTCCTAGCTGTATGAGCTGACCCTGATGGTAGGAGGGCTCATACTCCGGAACCTTGGGGTCCCTACTTGCCCTCAGGGTGGCCCTGAACTAGGAGCAGGATAAGACAACCTGTTCCTCCTAGGCACGGACGATCAGGAGTCTCACTGGCCAAGCTGCAAGGAGATGGGGAACATAGACATATGGATATGACAGGTGAACCAAGCAGTTCCACACTAACCTGCCACAGCCTTGCTGACTCGAACCCGTGCTCAAATAAGCTGTCCACACAAACACAAGGGAGACAGCACACACATCAAAACACACAGGTAACCAGGACATCCATAGCTGCAATAAATATCAAGAGCATAAAAACATCAACTTAACATCAGACATTCTTTTTATGACCGCAAGGGTGGCCCTTACTGGAAAGATGGTATATGAACCAGGAGGATGACTCCAGAAAAACGCATGGCTGAAGTACCCCTCAGCAACTGCCTTCCAGCAGGAAGCTAAATAACCCAAGCGGCCACACCCACACACACACTAGGAAAGGGGTTAACCCTTGCATCAACAAACAAGGTAAGTGTCACTTAAAGGGGAAGTGTACAATAAACAATTACACTGCAGCTGTTACCGCAGGCAACGACATGCGTGGCAACCATGTCCTGGGAGTCAGCCCGAAGGCCGAGACACTGCCACAACATGTACACAATACCACACGTTGCCACAGGCAGCCACAAGTGAAGGGAAGTGTCACAGTGCACACCTACATAAACCTCGTGCACACCAGACATAGAAAGTGAACACTAAAACCACACATTACCAGAGGCAACCGCATGCCGTGACAGCGAGCGCCTAGGTCGCTCCACTGCCAACAACTTAATGTTGCCAACGGCAACCACACGTGAGGCAAGATACAGAGCCCACACCTGTGGTTGACAACATAAAACAAACTGCTGACAACAGCATGCGAACCAAGGAGTCGCGACCACAACCATGGTCGTGACATCTAGCTTATCCCCTGATAGGGGAAGGAGGGTATGCTGGGCACGTCTCTTCTGGATGTGCCCAGGCCAAGCCAAGCCAGCCAGAGCACCTTCAGTTCTGCTGGATGTGGAGGGCACAGCTTAAAGCCTCAGGAGTCAGGAGGAGAGTTCCCTGGCATAATTAAGAGACAGACCACAAAGAGAGATTTGCAGCGCAAAGAAGAAGCTAAGTTATATAGTAAGCCTGTCAGCACAGCAGAGCCAGAGAGCAACAGATGTAGCAGAGTTGAGTTTGCCTGCCAGAGTTTTAATGCCAAAGCCTGCTGGGACCAAGACAAAGTTTGAAGATTGTGTCTGATGAACATTTACCAAAGTAAAGCTGCTATTCAACTTCATCACAAGGTCAGGACTCAATTATTTCTTAAAATTTTTCAACTCTTCCCCCCTATTTTTCTGCTTCAGAGTCAACGCCTAGGGTCCAGCAGTATCCAGGTAGGAGCACCGTGACACAAAACATTAAGGGAATTTTAGGCCACCCTATAGCACTTGGCCATTCCTACACTTGGGTACCACCACCAATTACAAAAGGGGTCCAGGCCGTTGCCGGGGTTTGCAACTGGCGTCACAAACAGAATTTTTGTGTGTCCTTATACTACAAAGCCTATAGAATTGTCAAGACACCCTTTAAAAATGACTTTATTACATTTACTGGGGAGAGACAGGCGCAGAAAAGTGTGCACCGGCATCCGAGGGGTTAATCCGCAATCTTTGCCTGTTATGGCGTATCTTCTTCTTGCACCCCTAGAGAGGGAAAACCAAGGAACAGCCAGCCCTAGAAAATACAGCCCTGCCCACTGGGAACAGCTCAGTCTAAAGGACGGAAGTAAAGACTCCTCTCCTAAAGCTCCCCCCTCGTCATCAGTTCGTTGCAGTCAGAGGGAAAGCAAGATGGCGCTCCCTAAGCCGAACTCGGGAATGATGCTGTATGACGACGTCATGCCCGAGATGTACGCTGCAGTACCGGAGATCCGGGTATCGCAACTTGTGCGGAGACCTAAGAAGGGGTCCAGACCATTCCTCATGCCGGCTGGTGCTGCCAAAAAGACAGGCCCATTTGAAGGACTCAATCTCATGGTCCCAAAAGAAGACACAGCTCAGGCCTATGATATGTGGGAATACAAGCGGGCCATAAAAGATTAGGCCATCCATGTGTGGGACCGACCGCAGCCCAGAGATCCGATCCTGGAACAGAGAAGAAGGTCCGTAGTGTAGTTTTCTATCGAGAGGGGACGACGAAACAGGTCACAAGCTCTTTGTGGGACGTCGCTCCGTGCAGCGCCCTTATCTCCCCCAGGCCCGGCACAGCCTCTACAAAAGGGATCGGGTGGAATACACACCTATCGAGTCCCTCCAGGGGCCCTTCGCCACAGCACTGACCCTTTTAGAGAAACCCCTGGCGTTATGGCAGGAAGACTTAGCTGAGGTGGAACGAGTATGCTGTCTTCAGGAATCTGCAGACGGAGTGCTGCGCTTTCAAGGAAAACCCCAACTAAAAACGGAGTTACTTATCCCTGGATTGCCATCACCACCAATTTTCCAGATGGGATGTGTATCAGCCTCTACCTTTACCTACAGTCCCAAGGTGGTAACCTTTCAGTTACCATGGAAAATGGCCACGGCAATGGAGAGAGCCTTCCAGGATTCACCACCAAGAGAGGAGGATTGCCTACCAGCTCTCTAGCAGCCAGAGATTCCGAACCAATTTCTTATGGTAGGAGGTTCCAGACCCATCAAGCAGAGAGTTGCAGCAGCAATGAAAAGTGTGACCACCAGGTCACTACCGAGGTCTGCCAGCAGGAGTCGCCAGAGCACCACCATTGCTGCACGTCTGGATTACAAGAGGCAGGAGAGGCCTTTGATCAGCTTCAGCAGCAGCAGTGAGGATGACGTCAGGTCCTTCCTCTGAGGAGTTGTTTTACTGCACTTTTCATCGAACTAATGGGAGCCACGGCATGGACAACTCCTGATGGATGAGGACTTGTTGGCATTTTATTTGTTTTGGTTGCCCCGTTTGTCATCACCTAGATAGACATGTCTGTTATTACTCCCCCTACTTGGAAACTACCTCCAAGTAGAGCACGTCTGCGCCAAAATTCCTTTTTCTCCCCTTCTCAGGTTAATTGGGAGCCCCCCTTTGCTTAAAAGGCTTCTCATCACCTTTGCTGCTACTTCATATTACTATTCCATGTGGATTACAAATCACATTGTGCCTTTTGTGGATTACAAATAATGACATTACTATTTCCCGTGGATTACAAAGGGCTTTTCGTATTAGAGGTTCCAGGTTGGTGCATTCCATCCGGCAGCACTGAAGAAAAGGACTCTAATGTGATTTTATTGCACTATTTAATTGCATTATGTATTTAGATGGGTTTTTCAAGTTTTCAGCAACGTTTAATGTTTTGTGCCCATTGTGTGTATTCCTTTACAGGTACTGCAGTGTGATTGTATGCACTTTAATTGGATCTTTGCACTTAACCTTATTAGCCAGATAGTTAGCACCTTACTCTGTCTAAACTGTTTAGAAGGATTAGCCCTCATGGAGATTTTGGAGAGCAGCGCCTCCTCCTCCTAATTTAGTGTGTCCTAAGGCCTTGCATGCCGCCTTAAAGAAAATTTTGTAGCTACCTGTCAGTCATCAAGGTGACCGTGTGAAAAGCTATTTATAGAACTTGTTGCTTGGAAGAGAATACAGAATGAAGCCACCCTTCTATTTGCGGGTGTCTCATAGCATCGTGGAGGGATTACAGTACATGACACCGCCAGGCTCCATACATGACTATGGCTACATCGTGGAGTATTTGAGCGCTTTGTCCAGACATTTTGGTTCACTGGTTATTACCGAGAGGGCAAACTGTGAATAGAAACCCTACTCATAAGGGCAGGAACCTAGTGGTAGCTGTTGCTATGTGTATGTCTGTAGTAACAAAAATAGTTTAGATTCTCATGCGTAAGTTGTAAAAACCAAAAGAACTTCTTCTGCGGGCGCTGCCAAGGATCACATCAATATGGGGTGTATGGTTCCAATAGCTTTTTTGTCAACGTGTTTCAGGGGTGGATACATATACATACATGGATACACAGTAATACATATATAACCATTAGCAACCGTTATATATGTATTAATGTCTTGAGCAAAGTGTTATCCACCCTGAAACGCGTAGACTATAAAGCTATTGGAACCATACACCCCATGTTGATGTGATCCTTGGCAGCGCCTGCAGAAGAGGTTCTTTTGGTTTTCACAACTTATGTCTGATTTCAATACCAGCACCCGCTCTTTAGGCGCAGGCAGGAACCCAGGCTGCATCCAAGCCCCCGAATAATGGTTGGGATATATACTAGCAGGAGCCTGTAAAGCTGTTGTGACTCCCTCACAACATGATCTGGTAAGCGAACTACAAACTTACAATAATGCTCCCCAAAATCCCACCAATAGAAATAATTCTCTCCCAGAGCACACTTACTAGTAATAATGCCCCTATAGTGCCCTTACTAGTAATCATGTTCCTCATAGACCCCCAGTAGTAGAAAAGCTAATACCCCCTAGTAGTAATAATTCTCCCTATAATATGACAGTACATGAAATACCCCCGCTTAGTGCCCGCAGTTGAGCTAATGTTCCCATAATGTATGCCAGTATAAAATACCCCTATATAGTGCCCCAGTAAATGCCCTCATAGTGCTCCTCTTGCCCTTTCCCATAGTGTCCCCCATAATATGCCAGTAAAAAATGCCCCTTCTAAGTGCCACCATATGCCCCAATAGTGCTGCACTCCCCCATAGTGCCCCCAAATAATGCCCCATAGTGCCAGTAAAAAATGCCCCCTTAGTGCCACCAGATGCCATAATGCCCCCCATAATGTGCCAATAAGAAAAAAGGCCCCTTTAGAGCCCCCACTTCCCCATAGTACCCCCAAATAATGCCCCCATAGTGCCCCCAAATAATGCCCCTATAGTGCCGTTCTCCCCTATAGTGCCCCCCATAATGTGTCAATAAAAAAAAGCCCCTTTAGACCCCCCAGATGCCCCCATAGTGCTCCTCTCCCCCATGGTGCCCCCCCCCCATAATATGCCAGTAAAAAATGCCCCTTCTAAGTGCCACCATATGCCCCAATAGTGCTCCACTCCCCCATAGTGCCCACAAATAATGCCGCATAGTGCCGCTCTCCCCTATAGTGCCAGTAAAAAATGCCCCCTTAGTGCCACCAGATGCCATAATACCCCCATATTGTGCCAATAAGAAAAAAGTCCCCTTTAGAACCCCCACTTCCCCCAAATAATGCCCCTATAGTGCCACCAGATGCCCCATAGTGCCGTTTTCTCCTATAGTGCCTCCCATAATGTGTCAATAAAAAAAAAGCCCCTTTAGACCCCCCAGATGCCCCCATAGTGCTCCTCTCTCCCATGCCCCCCCCCCATAATGTGCCAGTAAAAAATGCCCCCTTAGTGCCACCAGATGCCATAATGCCCCCCATAATGTGCCAATAAAAAAAAGTCCCCTTTAGAACCCCCACTTCCCCCATAGTGCCCCCAAATAATGCCCCTATAGTGCCACCAGATGCCCCATAGTGCCGTTTTCTCCTAAAGTGCCTCACATAATGTGTTAATAAAAAAAAGCCCCTTTAGGGCCCCCAGATGCCCCCCATAGTGCTCCTCTCCCCCATTGTGCCCCCCCCATAATGTGCCAGTAAGAAATGCCCCCAGAGTGCCACCCCCAAAAAAAATTGGGCTGTAAAAATTGTCAGATGCCCCCATAATGCCAGCTCCCCCCCCCGCCAACTCTCCAAAAAAAAAAAAATTATTGAAAACACTGATACTTACCTCCATCAGCAGCGGTGTGATGCAGCCTCTTCCGGCCTGTGTCCCTGCTGTGTGCTGCCCGGCTCAGGTGGCGCGGTGATGACGTCATCGCGCCACCTGAGCTGGCCTCTGATAGGCTGCAGGCATTAGTGCCTGCGGCCTATCAGAAGAACAGGGGAGGGACACACCTCTCCCTCCCCTGCCGCAGCACAGGATGGATATGGAGATGAGCGTTTCCACAATGGAAGCGCTCATCTCCTACTGCCCGCCCGCCCCCCCCCCCACCGCTGCCGCAATTACATCCAGGGCCGCGCCGCCTGTGGTGATCGGCGGTGCGGCCCTGAGGGATAAAAATAAATAAAAATGTCTGGTTGTTCTAGGGGGGGTCCAGACCCGCTGGACCCCCCCTGTAGGTGCGCCACTGGTTTCCACACATGAGGCACTGTCCTCTCTTTAATTTTTTCTCTCTTTGCATTAGATTCTCATGCAGCACTATAATTTTTTCTTGGTACCCTTAGAGCATACCCTAAGCACAAGCCGAGGGCGGTTTGGTTTTAAGTAAGGGGGAATGTAACACCCCAGAGTGTAATTGCCACTTCTTCAACCCGCTACTGTCTTTATTGGGCTAATATCATGTCATCTAGTGTATTTATTTCAGGTCCACTATAATTTGCATTCCTATTTCTAATGTAACTGTTATGTTCACGTGTAATATGCCTGGTTCACCAGCAGGTGGCAGCAAACATGGCAGAGCTGTACTTAGCTAGAATGGAACCTTCCATTCCCTTCTAACACCCCCTCTGTGGAGGAGTGGGCGAGTCCCACTTCCTGCAAGAAGGGTGGGGACCAGTTTCTAGAGCAGTCTAGCTTACCCCCTGCTAGGGGAAGGTGGGTGTGCTGGGCACATCTCTGCTGGACGTGCCCAAGCCAAGCCAGCAAAAGCACCTTCAGCTTTGCTGGATGTGGAGGCCACAGCTTAAAGCCTCAGGAGTCAGGAGGAGAGTTCCCTGGCATAATTAAGAGACAGACTACAATGAGAGAAGTTGCAGCGCAAAGAAAAAGCTAAGTTATACAGAAAGCCTGTCAGCACAGCAGAGCCAGAGAGCAAAAGATGTAGCAAAGTTGAGTTTGCCTGCCAGAGTTTTAATGCCAAAGCCTGCTGGGACCAAGACAAATTTTAAAGATTGGTAAATGTTGATCAGACACAAAGTAAATCTGCTATTTCACTTCATCACAAGGTCGGGGCTCAATTATTTCTTAAAATTCTTAAACCATGTGCAGCCCTAGCTTATCCTTTTTGTGTTTCTGCTCCTCCATTATGGCCCCAGGCATAACTGACCATGATTCCTGCCATGTTGAGACATGTCAGCACTGCAGATAACTTTGCACACCAGAGGACATTACGGTCTAACATCAAGAAATGTCCATGATAGCAAGTGGATGAGGCCAGATCAACATCAAATAGAGTTGTCTTCTGATGGACTTCTGGGGCCCATTATTATGTAAAAGCTGAATTTCACTGGAGAATCCTCCTGTACATACATAAGGGTGCTTTCACACTAGTGTTAGAGGAATCCAGCAGGCAGTTCCTTTGCCGGAACTGCCTGCCGGATCCGGAAATCCGTGTGCAAACGGATACCATTTGTTTCCGGATCCGTTTGACAAATGTATTTAAATACCGGATCCGACTCTCCGGTGTCATCTGGAAAAACGGATAGGGTACTTATTTTTTTCACATTTTTAAGGATCTGCGCATGCGCAGACCGGAAGACCAGATCCGTTTTTCCAGAACACTTACTACCGGATCTGGCATTAATACATTTTAATATAATGCCGGATCCGCATGCTGCAGTATTTTCTCTGGCCAAATACGGTAAAAGTGACTGAACTGAAGACATCCTGATGCATACTGAACGGAATGCTTTCCATTCAGAATGCATTAGGACAAAACTGAAGTGTTTTTTTTTCCGGTATTGCATTCAAATACCGGATCCGACTCTCCGGTGTCATCTGGAAAAACGGATAGAGTACTTATTTTTTTCAAATTTTTAAGGATCTGAGCATGCGCAGACCGGAAGACCAGATCCGTTTTTCCGGAACACTTGCTACCGGGTCTGGCATTAATACATTTTAATATAATGCCGGATCCGCATGCTGCGGTATTTTCTCGGGCCAAATACGGTAAAAGTGACTGAACTGAAGACATCCTGATGCATACTGAACGGAATGCTTTCCATTCAGAATGCATTAGGACAAAACTGAAGTGTTTTTTTTCCGGTATTGAGCCCCTAGGACGGAACTCAATACTGGAATACTTTAACGCAAACATACAATATATATACAGTACATATACAGCATCAATATATCACACAAATGATGCTCATACAGCACCCACATACAGTACACATATAGCACCCATAGATCACATATACAAAATTAGGGAGATTTACAAAGATTTACAGAGCCTGTAGGCAGCATAAACATTGACAGCCTGTCTAGACATACACCCAATTTATCATAGAGCCTCATGCTGCATAGTTAGGCTGCGGTTATTCGACCATGTGACGGCCATGTCAGTTCTGTTTACTGCAACACATGGGCAATGGCTGTGTGAATCACACATCGAGCAGTGGACCCATTCACTTCAAGATATGGCCAAATATAGGACATGTCCTATCTTTTGCCACATGTACTCAGACCAAAAAGTACACAGAGTAGCTTCCGTTTACACGTACTTCTGACTCCGTTCCTCTACAGCGAGCCCCAGAGGAACCGATGCAGAGGATGGATATGGTAGTGGATGTGGAAGTGTGGTAGTAGCCCTGAAGAAGTGTTGTGTCATGGTGTACTCCCTCAGGCCGTTGCTCCATGGGGACGGGTGCAGTGGAAATATAAGGAGAATGAGGCCAGAATTAAAGCAACAAAGTCTATTTACTAAGTGCAACATAGAACTTCAAATACAATCAATAGCATCAGGTTCGAAGTGCAAAACTTCTCTGGCACCAGTAAGGATTATAGAGGCAGCTTCAATGGCGGCAATTTTGCACTCAGGTCATAATGGCCTAGTAACGTTCTGGATGATGGTTGTCTTTGCTGTAGCCCCTCAACTTGTAGCAGTGTCTGGAGACGCTGGTTACAGCAGTTCATGCTGCTATCAAACTTCTCGAATCTTCACTTGAGGCAGAAGTGATCATTCTTGAGAAAATATAACAGGAGCAGGAGCTCTCACTTGTTCTTCCTCACTCCTCCTTAGCTACACATGAACTCCCCCTCCTGGCAGGATGCAAGAGGAGAGGATTAGGGTGGTTAGCCCTGTTCCTTGTTAACCTTTGCCATCCATTCCCTACTGGTAACAACGGCTATATAATACAGTACAAAATACATAAAATTACAATATCAAATAATACACAACTATATACAACATTGTAGAACCACCCCAGGTCTTGGGTACTACACCTCCGCGCCACAAAAGATTTGATATTTCCTATCTTTGGCCACATCTTACAGATTGTGGACGCCTTGAAGTCAATGGGTCCGCACTGCGATATGGGGTGCATATGGCCGATGCACATGTTTTGCGGATCCGTGGTTTGCGGTCTGCAAAACGGAAACAGCCGTCACATGGGTGTGTAAATGCGACCTTAATCTGGTGCAGGATAGACACTTTTGTCAAACACTATACCAACTACTGGTTGGTTTACTTTGAAAAATAATTTTTTATCTTTTCTTCATAAAGTTATACCTTTACTTCAATTTTATTTTAGATTCAATTCAGAAAATTACATTTTTCCATAAGTATAAAAAATGCACTAACTCTAAATACTGCCATATTTATGCCCAACAAACAGGGTGAAATTCACATGGATACATAAAATATGAAGATTTATGGCATTATATGTGGCATTGCAGAACTATGTAAATGGCTGTGGTCATTAAGCGCTATATACTTGTGTTATTAAGGGGTTAAATTTGATGCTGTATGAATCGTCATGGCAAGTGCCATAAACAACAACAACAAGCATCGGCCAATAGAAACGCAGGATTTGATTTGAAATAGAAAAAAAAAAAGTCAGTTGGTGCCAGTCTGCGATTGCTCTTTACAGAGAAAGGACCGGCTCATTTCTTCGCTTTTGAAGAGATTTCTGGATTTTGTTTTCGACTGCGATCCGGATCTACATCAGCGCGTTGGGAGATTCATCTCTAACTGTGAGTCAAGAGAGGTAAAATACCTAAATCTGATGGATGGAATTACTGACTTGTGTCACCCCCACCAGTGACAGCTGCTCACTCTGTATTAGGCCTCTTTCACACTTGCGTTGTTGGGATCCGGCATGCACTTCCGTTGCCGGAGGTGCCCGCCGGATCCGGAAAAACGCAAGTGTACTGAAAGCATTTGAAGACGGAACCGTCTTCCAAATGCTTTCAGTGTTACTATAGCACCCAGGACGCTATTAAAGTCCTGGTTGCCATAGCAGGAGCGGGGATCGGGGGAGCGGTATACTTACAGTCCGTGCGGCTCCCGGGGCGCTCCAGAATGACGTCAGAGCGCCCCATGCGCATGGATGACGTGATCCATGCGATCACATGATCCATGCGCTTGGGGCGCCCTGACGTCACTCTGGAGCGCCCGGGGAGCCGCACGGACGGTAAGTATACTGCTCCCCCGCTCCCCACTACACTTTACCATGGCTGTCAGGACTTTAGCATCCCGGCAGCCATGGTAACCACTCTGAAAAAGCTAAATGTCGGCTCCGGCAATGCGCCGAAACGACGTTTAGCTTAAGGCCGGATCCGGATCAATGCCTTCCAATGGGCATTAATTCCGGATCCGGCCTTGCGGTAAGTGTTCCGGATTTTTGGCCGGAGCAAAAAGCGCAGCATGCTGCGGTATTTTCTCCGGCCAAAAAACGTTCCGTTCCGGAACTGAATACATCCTGATGCATCCTGGACGGATTTCTCTCCATTCAGAATGCATTAGGATAATCCTGATCAGGATTCTTCCGGCATAGAGCCCCGACGACGGAACTCTATGCCGGAAGACAATAACGCAAGTGTGAAAGAGCCCTTAGTGGGAAGCTGAGATTGATCCCTGGTTTCACCAAAATAGCCAAAATATGGGAAAACCTGGGTAATTATGTCTGTATGAGATTTAAATGATGGATTTTTATTAACATTTTCTCTATTTCTTCTCTTCTGTTTAGACTCAACATGAGCTCCAGGTAAGCCATGCTTCTTACTATTCAGGGAGGGGCAGGACACGTCCTGTACATATAATGCCAGGGCCCATACCTGACGGGGACATCTTATCACATAGACACCTGCAATTCACTTATACTGGACAAGAAACCTAGAAAGTGTGTGTCCTAGCTGAATAATCCCTATACATATCCCCTATTTACACTGATGGGCGCCATAGAAGACTTATTAGGAGAACGGCATTTACCGGCATTTTTGTCACATAAAGTCCACAATTTAGTAGAATATATTATGTATAGTTTAAGGTATTAAAGGGAACCTGTCACCTCCAACAAACATCCTAAGCCGGCAGCAGTACCTCAGAGTGGCCAGCAGCATGCTTGTAATGATCATTTTCTTCCTGCAGGCAGATGAAGCAAAAGCTGTAAAAACGTTCTTTAATCCCCTGCCGGCGCTTCTCTAGTCAGGCTTGAAGTCACGGAGGCAGCGGCCTACTTGCTTGAAGTCACGGTTACCACGGCCCCCCTCCCTGCCCCTTCGCTATGATTGACAGCGCTTATGCACGAAAGTTCGGCTGGCTTTGCCGAACTGCCAGCTGTCAGTCACAGCGAAGGGGCAGGGAAGGGGGCGTGGTTACCGTGACCTGAAGCAAGTAGGCCGCTGCCTCCGTCACTTCAAGCCTGACTAGAGAAGCGCCGGCAGGGGATTAAAGAACGTTTTTACAGCTTTTGCTTCATCTGCCTGCAGGAAGAAAATGATCATTACAAGCATGCTGCTGGCCACTCTGAGGTACTGCTGCCGGCCGGGATGTTTGTTGGAGGTGACAGGTTCCCTTTAAGGTGTTCAGAGTCAGTTAGCGGTGGATTTAGCATGATATATATCTTCTTCTGAAGGTACCATATCCTCACATATTAATATTTCTTTCTCTAATGTAAGATTCCCAGAAGGAGGAGGAAGTAACATCAGGAAGAGGAAGAGAGAGCTCATCCATCTTTATGAGGCAGAGAGGTAAGTATAACAATGCATTACATGGTCTGCCATTCACTGACATGAAGCCTATCACTAGGGTGGGTTTAGATGAAGAGGACAATCCCTTTAAAGGACATATGGACATCATAGAGGGGGGTGCTTGGTACTCCCTTCTGTGCTCCAGAACTGAGGCCGCTCTGTCCATATATTACATGGTTGGCCATTCATCTGAATCATCGGCATATAATGATGTGAGGGAAATGTATGGCCAGACAAGGTTTCCCTGCCAATAACATCTGGGGTTAGAAAATATATACCTACAATGATCAGTTATTCACCATGTGAGCTTCTGTTTAGTAAGATTTCACAGTAATAACATTAAATTGGTGTTATTAGGGTTATATATTTGACAGTGATCACTAAGAAGAGAAGTCCAGTGGCAGTGATATGACTACCAGAGAAGCAGACCAAGGCTATGAGAACTGCTTGTCCCATTTCTGACATAGATTCAGTGTATTTTCCAACAGCCACCAATAGGGGGAGCTCAGAGTGCATATAAAGTCTTATGTACTGAGCCCCCCCTAGTGGTGGCTTAAGGCAGCCACTTTCATAATACACTGTGTAAAGAGAAGTAGGAGATTTATCAATGTATTGAGGTCAGTTTGGTGTAAATATATTGAGAAAAATGGTGTTCAGAATCAGTGGCGGATTACAATAGGGACGTTCGGGTCGGCAGCCCCGGGCCCAGCACCGCTGGGGGGCCCAGCGCCGACCCGAACGCCCACATACAGCCGGCCGTGCCGGCAGCGAGGAGGCTCCTTGGCTGGTGCAGTATATTACATAGAGTGACTGACAGAGAGAGGAGCCCATCCCCCGGCCCCGGCCCCGCCCCCAACAGCAGGCTCCAGCACAGACATTGCCCGGAGCCTGACTCCTCCCACACATGTGACTGATCACATGGACATGACATCACGGAAGGTCCTTTAGCCTTCTAGCTGCTGCTTGTGCAGAGCTGTCATCGGCTGTTCAGGGCTGTGTGTCAGGTAGGAGGCTGAGTACAGAGGCTGGTGATTTTATCAATAAGAGTTTATCAATAGGAGAGCGATTGTTTCAGCAGTAAAGAAAGACTTTGCATACAAAGACAGTTATGTGAGTGGTTTAGGACACGAGGGGACATTAATAAAGTAATGCTGTGACACATAGGGCCATGAGAGGGGCCAGCATAATATGCTATATGTGTGTCATTCACACATATAGCATCTTATGCAGGCCCCCCTCATGGCCCTATGTGTCATAGCACACATCCCCTATAACAGTGCATCATCCATAGGTCCCCCATAACAGTGCCATCCACAGATCCCCTCCATAACAGTGTCATCCACAGATCCCCTCCATAACAGTGTCATCCACAGATCCCCTCCATAACAGTGTCATCCACAGATCCCCTCCATAACAGTGTCATCCACAGATCCCCCATAACAGTGCCATCCACAGATCCCCTCCATAACAGTGCCATCCACAGATCCCCTCCATAACAGTGTCATCCACAGATCCCCTCCATAACAGTGCCATCCACAGATCCCCCATAACAGTGCCATCCACAGATCCCCTCGATAACAGTGCCATCCTTAGATCCCCTCTATAACAGTGTCATCCACAGATCCCCTCGATAACAGTGCCATCCTTAGATCCCCTCCATAACAGTGCCATCCACAGATCCCCCATAACAGTGCCATCCACAGATCCCCTCCATAACAGTGTCATCCATAGATCCCCTCCATAACAGTGTCATCCACAGATCCCCTCGATAACAGTGCCATCCATAGATCCCCTCCATAACAGTGCCATCCATAGATCCCCTCCATAACAGTGCCATCCATAGATCCCCTCTATAACAGTGTCATCCACAGATCCCCTCGATAACAGTGCCATCCATAGATCCCCTCCATAACAGTGCCATCCACAGATCCCCTCCATAACAGTGTCATCCATAGATCCCCTCCATAACAGTGCCATCCACAGATCCCCCATAACAGTGCCATCCACAGATCCCCTCCATAACAGTGTCATCCACAGATCCCCTCCATAACAGTGTCATCCACAGATCCTCTCCATAACAGTGTCATCCACAGATCCCCTCGATAACAGTGCCATCCATAGATCCCCTCCATAACAGTGCCATCCACAGATCCCCTCCATAACAGTGTCATCCATAGATCCCCTCTATAACAGTGTCATCCACAGATCCCCTCGATAACAGTGCCATCCTTAGATCCCCTCTATAACAGTGTCATCCACAGATCCCCTCGATAACAGTGCCATCCTTAGATCCCCTCCATAACAGTGCCATCCACAGATCCCCCATAACAGTGCCATCCACAGATCCCCTCCATAACAGTGTCATCCATAGATCCCCTCCATAACAGTGTCATCCACAGATCCCCTCGATAACAGTGCCATCCATAGATCCCCTCCATAACAGTGCCATCCACAGATCCCCTCCATAACAGTGCCATCCATAGATCCCCTCTATAACAGTGTCATCCACAGATCCCCTCGATAACAGTGCCATCCATAGATCCCCTCCATAACAGTGCCATCCACAGATCCCCTCCATAACAGTGTCATCCATAGATCCCCTCCATAACAGTGCCATCCACAGATCCCCCATAACAGTGCCATCCACAGATCCCCTCCATAACAGTGTCATCCACAGATCCCCTCCATAACAGTGTCATCCACAGATCCTCTCCATAACAGTGTCATCCACAGATCCCCTCGATAACAGTGCCATCCATAGATCCCCTCCATAACAGTGCCATCCACAGATCCCCTCCATAACAGTGTCATCCATAGATCCCCTCTATAACAGTGTCATCCACAGATCCCCTCGATAACAGTGCCATCCTTAGATCCCCTCTATAACAGTGTCATCCACAGATCCCCTCGATAACAGTGCCATCCTTAGATCCCCTCCATAACAGTGCCATCCACAGATCCCCCATAACAGTGCCATCCACAGATCCCCTCCATAACAGTGTCATCCATAGATCCCCTCCATAACAGTGTCATCCACAGATCCCCTCGATAACAGTGCCATCCATAGATCCCCTCCATAACAGTGCCATCCACAGATCCCCTCCATAACAGTGCCATCCATAGATCCCCTCTATAACAGTGTCATCCACAGATCCCCTCGATAACAGTGCCATCCATAGATCCCCTCCATAACAGTGCCATCCACAGATCCCCTCCATAACAGTGTCATCCATAGATCCCCTCCATAACAGTGCCATCCACAGATCCCCCATAACAGTGCCATCCACAGATCCCCTCCATAACAGTGTCATCCACAGATCCCCTCCATAACAGTGTCATCCACAGATCCTCTCCATAACAGTGTCATCCACAGATCCCCTCGATAACAGTGCCATCCATAGATCCCCTCCATAACAGTGCCATCCACAGATCCCCTCCATAACAGTGTCATCCATAGATCCCCTCTATAACAGTGTCATCCACAGATCCCCTCGATAACAGTGCCATCCTTAGATCCCCTCTATAACAGTGTCATCCACAGATCCCCTCGATAACAGTGCCATCCTTAGATCCCCTCCATAACAGTGCCATCCACAGATCCCCCATAACAGTGCCATCCACAGATCCCCTCCATAACAGTGTCATCCATAGATCCCCTCCATAACAGTGTCATCCACAGATCCCCTCGATAACAGTGCCATCCATAGATCCCCTCCATAACAGTGCCATCCACAGATCCCCTCCATAACAGTGCCATCCATAGATCCCCTCTATAACAGTGTCATCCACAGATCCCCTCGATAACAGTGCCATCCATAGATCCCCTCCATAACAGTGCCATCCACAGATCCCCTCCATAACAGTGTCATCCATAGATCCCCTCCATAACAGTGTCATCCATAGATCCCCTCCATAACAGTGTCATCCACAGATCCCCTCCATAACAGTGTCATCCACAGATCCCCCATAACAGTGCCATCCACAGATCCCCCATAACACTGCAAATAGACCTCTACCACAATTCCCTTAAAATATCGCATCGCATATCGTTATCGCATCCTGTTTGGGAAAAGCTGGTCTACTGTGATAATATAAACAATAGGGGTTCTACAAAAGAGCTATTGTAGGGCAAAATTCATATTCGTGTTTACACACGTGTTTTAAAATGAATGCTTTCTCCTATTATAAACAAGTAAATAAGGACACAATGCTGTGGGGCTGGTATGCAACTTTTTCCAGGGCTGGTTTTTATCCCCAGTCCGGCCCTGCGCATAGCTCCCTGTCCCGTCGCCTATCACCGCCATAGGCTTCAGGCCTAGTAGGCCTGAGGCCTATGCGGTAGTGAAATCCCGGTGGCAGGTGTGCGTGATGACATCATCACGCGCCTGTGCCGGGACACAGCACATTGACGTGTGCCTGCCTCATCCCACCTTCGTCTGCGATCAAGTGCCTGGCCCTGGACGGTAAGTATTTAGCTTTTCATTTTTTTTTCCAATTTTAATTTTTTTATTTCATGTGCCTACCTTGGGGGACATGTGGGGGACGAGACACAGAGGAGGACATATTAGGGAAGGGACCTCGAGTACATGGGAGGGGGAATGTGGGGCTGTGTGGGGCTAAATTTTTATGGGAGGACTACTATGTGGGGGCAAATTATTATGGGAGCCGGACTACTATGTGGGGGCAAATTACTATATGGGGCAGTGTGGGGGCACATTACTATGTGGGGGCAAATTACTATGTGGGGGAAATTACTATGTGGGGGAAATTACTATGTAGGGGCAGTGTGGGGCAAATTACTGTGTGGGGGCAGTGTGGGGCAAATTACTGTGTGGGGGCAAACTACTATATGGGGGCAGTTTGGGGGTGTGTGGGGGCAAATTACAATGGGGGAATTACTATGCGGGGGCAGTGTGGTGGAAATTACTGTATGGGGGTGTTGCTATTGGGGAGGCACTGTAGGGGCAATTCTATTATTTTTGGGGACACTATACAGGGATTATTACCTGGAGCACAATATAGGGTGTTATTATTACTGGGGGTCTCTAGGGGACATTATAATTGCTGTGGACACTATAGGGACATTTGGGGTAATTTATCAAACTGGTGTAAAGTAGAACTGGCTTAGTTGCCCATAGCAACCAATCAGATTCCACCTTTCATATTTGACAGTTCTTTTGGAAATCCAGTTCTACTTTATACCAGTTTGATAAATGACTCCAATTATGTCTATTAGGGTCACTATTTTTTCAGCAGTATAGTACCTGGGGCATTGGGGGGCACAACGGGCACAGTATTGGGAGTGGCAGCAGGATGACACTGTGGGGACACCAGGATGAGGAGGAATTGAGAAATCTAACGTGTCTGTGCTACAAACTGTAGAGACGAGATGCGGCTGAAAGAATTTGCCATGGCGGTCTGGGTCAAATGGAGGAGAAGAGGAAAGAGAAGGTCTACATGACAGGAGATGTCCCTGGATGTAAGAGGTATGTGGTGCTGTATTCTCCTCCATGTCTTTTTTATTATAATTATATGTATTTTAAATTTGGCGACCAAATTTTTCAGTTTAGGACCCAATTTGTTTTTTGTTTTTTTTGTCTGAAGATGTCATATGGCCTAAGAAGAGACTGTGGCGCTCACGAAGCACTGCATCCTCTTCATACAAAAAAGGGGGGGGCCCAAGTTGATTAGACAGCCCCGGGCCTATCATGCACTTAATCCGCCCCTGTTCAGAATAGGCACCATGGGGGTCATTTATCAAACTGGTGTAAAGTAGAACTGACTTAGTTGTCCACAGAATCCACCTTTTATTTTGGACAGTTCCTTTGGAAAATGAAAGGAGGAATAAGATTGGTTGCTATGGGCAACTAAACCGGTTCTACTTTACACCAGTTTGATAAATGACCCCCATATTTTTAAAGTAAAGTCGTTTATTACAATCTTTTAATCAAAATTGTTGAGCTTTGTATTTTATATTTCTTTGGAGTGTTTGATGCACGAGATCTTTGAATTTGGGTGGGGTCCATATTAAGTGTTCTGAATGCCCCTGTCCAGTAGTGAAAACCCCTTTCAACTATCAGGGGTGAAGCAAATATTAAACTTTTTGTGTAACATTTTAATGGGGTGTTCTAGAATGTATTTAATTATAAAATATAAAACCATACTGTATTCCAGGGGTACTCAACTGGCGGACCGCGGTCCAAATACGGACCGCGGCCGCCAGTTGTCCGGACCCCGGCCATCCTTCAGAGCGCTCCTCCAATCGATTCAGTTCAGAGTGATCCGATCCGTTTGAACCGGCTCAGCTCAGTCACAGCACACAGCAATGCTGACAGAGACGCTCAGCTCACCTCACGCTGGAGCAGGAGCCTGAGGGAGGGACTCGGGAGGAGCGTAATATGATCTTAGAGTGGAAGCTGGCTTCTGCCAGCCCCACCCCTCCACGCCCACCAACCAATCACCGACCAGAGCTGAGGGGGCGAGGCAAGCACAGCACACTGCAGCTCTGACTCGAGTCCTCGGAGTAGTGCAGGGTCAGGGAGTCTAAATGAATGGAATGAGTCACAAGAACCTAAAGATCCGACTCAGTCAGTGACTCATTCGATTCATTGAGTTAGAAGAGCCGCGAGTCAGCCTGTAGAACAGGTTACACTGAGGCTGTGAGTCAGACTGTAGAACAGGTTACACTGAGGCTGTGAGTCAGACTGTAGAACAGGTTACACTGAGGCTGTCGGCTCTCAGCGCAGCAGTGATAAGGAGCAGAGAGATAAGAGAAGGGACAGATGACACAGTTCAGCACATAGTTTTCCCTGTGCATTCACATTTCACATCACTTGGTTCGTTGTACTACTGTCAGTGTCAGACTGTTGTCACTGTGGGGAACAATGCACAACAGACAACAATTCACATTGCACACCACAGTGACAGCTTCCTCCTGTCCGCCTGTCCAACGTCAGCCTCAGCTTCCCTTTACTATAAAAAAATCACTCTTCCTGACTCACTCAATACTAATCAGAGACGAGTTCAACTTCAGAGAGCTGAAGAGCCGACTCACTGCAGTGTCACTGACTGAGTCAGCAGCTGCGCATGCGCAGCGGCACCTAGAGTCTTCAGTTCACTTGCGAGTCAGCTCAGCAGTCTGACTTGCCAAGTGAACCGAAGATCCGATTCTGATCCGAATGAGCTGATTCAAATGAACCGATTCACCTAAAAGATCCGAACTTCCCATCACTATCTCCTGCACACTGTGCCGTGCAGGAGGAGGAGCTTACCGGCGCACTTCCTCCTGTCCCAGAGCGCAGTGAGACAGGCCGGCTCCCTCCCCATATAGCGCTCCTCCTCCTGCACACTCTGGTACGTGCAAGAGGCGGAGCTTACCGGCAAACTTCCTCCTTCCCAGGGGCGCAGTGAGAGACGGCTCCCTCCACATGCAGGCACCAGCGCTTTCTCCCTCAGTGCGCTCACAGGTCCCTCCTCCCCTGCAGCAGCGGCAGCACATAAGGGAGCTTCAAGCTCCAAAGGACACTTACGTGCTGCTGGAGAGGGGAGGGACATCACCACTGCCACCAATGAAATAAATGTCACATTTGGAAAGTAAGGGGTGCGTGGAGAGGGCTACAGAGAGGCGGGAACACGTCACTGACTCCAGTGTCATGTTCCCATCTCTCCTGGGCCATCTTCTTTAGGTAACCTGATTAAATAAAGTGATTAAGCCCCATCAAACCATGATAGTTTTGTTCCGCATCCAATTCCCATTATTGGGGCATTGGATGCGGACCCCTTAGTTTCAATGGAGCGGAAAAAGATGCAGACAGCACACAGTGTGCTGTCTGCATCTCTTGGGGCCCCATTGTAATTAAGGGGCCGCATCCAATCCCCCAATAATGGGAATTGGATGCGGAACAAAACTATCATATGTCTGTTCTGTGGCTTGGGTTGCCACCCGGCCAGTAGTTCACCAGCAAGGCTGGTACTTTAGTTCCCCTGCCGGTGCCAGAATTTTCCTGTAGGGACTGTTAAGGTACTTTCACACTTGCGGCAGGACGGATCCGACAGGCTGTTCACCCTGTCAGATCCGTCCTGCCGCTATTTCGCCGGACTGCCACTCCCCATTGACTATAGCGGGAGTGGAGCTACGGTGCAGCATGGCAGTGCAGGGCGTGAGGCCGCCAGACGAAAAAGTCGAACATGTAGTACTTTTAGTCTGGCGGCCTCTCACCGTGCTGCGCCGTAGCTCTGCCCCCATCCCCATTATAGTCGATGGGCACAGAGCAGCGGCACGGCGAAGTAGTGGCAAAATGGATCTGACAGGGAGAGAAGCCTGTCGGATCCGTCCTTCTGCAAGTGTGAAAGTACCCTTACTAATGAGCGCTTCCATCATGGAACGCCCATTAGTACAGCCGTTACCTCCACCGCAACTTGTGCTAGTAAAAAAATAAATAAAATTACGGTACCTCCACCTCCATTTGCTCACGCTGTGGAGAGCACTCCCTGCTGACTAGAAGCTCAAGACAGGACCTACAAGACGTCATCACGTTGGAGCACCGGTCCTGAGCTTGCAGTCAGCAGCGAATGTTCACCGCAGTCAGGTGAATGCAAATTTTATTTTATTTTTTTGCAAAAGCAGAGAAGGGGGGCACTAATGGGGGCATTACTCTTACGGGGGGGGCACTAATGGGGACATTATTCTTACTGGGGCACTAATGTGGCCATTACTAATTCTGGGACTTACCCGGGGCGCTCCACTAACGTCAGAGCGCCCCACGCGCATGGATCACATGATCGCATGGCATCTTTACTGTTGGCGTTCAGCTCGGACCTTCACCTGACTGCAGACCCAGGTATGTGGACCTTTAACCACCTCAGCCCCCAGTGCTTAAACACCCTGAAAGACCAGGCCACTTTTTACACTTCTGACCTACACTACTTTCACCGTTTATTGCTCGGTCATGCAACTTACCACCCAAATGAATTTTACCTCCTTTTCTTCTCACTAATAGAGCTTTCATTTGGTGGTATTTCATTGCTGCTGACATTTTTACTTTTTTTGTTATTAATCGAAATTTAACGATTTTTTTGCAAAAAAATGACATTTTTCACTTTCAGTTGTAAAATTTTGCAAAAAAAACGAGATCCATATAGAAATTTTGCTCTAAATTTATAGTTCTACATGTCTTTGATAAAAAAA
This sequence comes from Bufo bufo, assembly GCF_905171765.1. Lineage (NCBI taxonomy): Eukaryota > Metazoa > Chordata > Amphibia > Anura > Bufonidae > Bufo > Bufo bufo. The sequence goes on along the minus strand of NC_053392.1, from coordinate 298,695,725 downwards.
AAATGTTTTGGGTAAAAGTTATAGCGTTTACAAACTATGGTACAAAAATGTGAATTTCCGCTTTTTGAAGCAGCTCTGACTTTCTGAGCACCTGTCATGTTTCCTGAGGTTCTACAATGGCCAGACAGTACAAACACCCCACAAATGACCCCATTTCGGAAAGTACACACCCTAAGGTATTCGCTGATGGGCATAGTGAGTTCATAGAACTTTTTATTTTTTGTCACAAGTTAGCGGAAAATGATGATTTTTTTTTTTTTTTTTTTCTTACAAAGTCTCATATTCCACTAACTTGTGACAAAAAATAAAAACTTCCATGAACTCACTATGCCCATCAGCGAATACCTTGGGGTCTCTTCTTTCCAAAATGGGGTCACTTGTGGGGTAGTTATACTGCCCTGGCATTCTAGGGGCCCAAATGTGTGGTAAGGAGTTTGAAATCAAATTCTGTAAAAAATGACCTGTGAAATCCGAAAGGTGCTCTTTGGAATATGGGCCCCTTTGCCCACCTAGGCTGCAAAAAAGTGTCACACATCTGGTATCTCCGTACTCAGGAGAAGGTGGGGAATGTGTTTTGGGGTGTCATTTTACATATACCCATGCTGGGTGAGATAAATATCTTGGTCAGTACTTCTCTCATCCAGCATGGGTATATGTAAAATGACACCCCAAAACACATTCCCCACCTTCTCCTGAGTACGGAGATACCAGATGTGTGACACTTTTTTGCAGCCTAGGTGGGCAAAGGGGCCCATATTCCAAAGAGCACCTTTCGGATTTCACAGGTCATTTTTTACAGAATTTGATTTCAAACTCCTTACCACACATTTGGGCCTCTAGAATGCCAGGGCAGTATAACTACCCCACAAGTGACCCCATTTTGGAAAGAAGAGACCCCAAGGTATTCGCTGATGGGCATAGTGAGTTCATGGAAGTTTTTATTTTTTGTCACAAGTTAGTGGAATATGAGACTTTGTATGAAAAAAAAAAAAAAAAAAAAAAATCAGCATTTTCCACTAACTTGTGACAAAAAATAAAAAATTCTAGGAACTCGCCATGCCCCTCACGGAATACCTTGGGGTGTCTTCTTTCCAAAATGGGGTCACTTGTGGGGTAGTTATACTGCCCTGGCATTTTCCAGGGGCCCTAATGTGTGGTAAGTAGGTAAATGACCTGTGAAATCCTAAAGGTGCTCTTTGGAATGTGGGCCCCTTTGCCCACCTAGGCTGCAAAAAAGTGTCACACATGTGGTATCGCCGTATTCAGGAGAAGTTGGGGAATGTGTTTTGGGGTGTCATTTTACATATACCCTTGCTGGGTGAGAGAAATATCTTGGCAAAAGACAACTTTTCCCATTTTTTTTATACAAAGTTGGCATTTGACCAAGATATTTCTCTCACCCAGCATGGGTATATGTAAAATGACACCCCAAAACACATTCCCCACCTTCTCGTGAGTACGGCGATACCAGATGTGTGACACTTTTTTGCAGCCTAGATGCGCAAAGGGGCCCAAATTCCTTTTAGGAGGGCATTTTTAGACATTTGGATACCAGACTTCTTCTCACGCTTTGGGGCCCCTAGAATGCCAGGGCAGTATAAATACCCCACATGTGACCCCATTTTGGAAAGAAGACACCCCAAGGTATTCAATGAGGGGCATGGCGAGTTCATAGAAATTTTTTTTTTTTGGCACAAGTTAGCGGAAATTGATATTTTAAATTTTTTTCTCACAAAGTCTCCCGTTCCGCTAACTTGGGACAAAAATTTCAATCTTTCATGGACTCAATATGCCCCTCACGGAATACCTGGGGGTGTCTTCTTTCCGAAATGGGGTCACATGTGGGGTATTTATACTGCCCTGGCATTCTAGGGGCCCTAAAGCGTGAGAAGAAGTCTGGAATATAAATGTCTAAAAATTTTTACGCATTTGGTTTCCGTGAGGGGTATGGGGAGTTCATGTGAGATTTTATTTTTTGACACAAGTTAGTGGAATATGAGACTTTGTAAGAAAAAAAAAAATAAATTCCGCTAACTTGGGCCAAAAAAATGTCTGAATGGAGCCTTACAGAGGGGTGATCAATGACAGGGGGGTGATCAATGACAGGGGGGTGATCAATGACAGGGGGGTGATCAATGACAGGGGGGTGATCAATGACAGGGGGGTGATCAGGGAGTCTATATGGGGTGATAACCACAGTCATTGATCACGCCCCTGTAAGGCTTCATTCAGACGTCCGGATGCGTTTTGCGGATCCGATCCATCTATCAGTGGATCCGTAAAAATCATGCGGACGTCTGAATGGAGCTTTACAGGGGGGTAATCAATGACAGGGGGGTGATCAGGGATTCTATATGGGGTGATCACCACAGTCATTGATCACGCCCCTGTAAGGCTTCATTCAGACGTCCGGATGCGTTTTGCGGATCCGATCCATCTATCAGTGCATCCGTAAAAATCATGCGGACATCTGAATGGAGCTTTACAGGGGGGTAATCAATGACAGGGGGGTGATCAGGGAGTCTATATGGGGTGATCACCACAGTCATTGATCACGCCCCTGTAAGGCTTCATTCAGACGTCCGGATGCGTTTTGCGGATCCGATCCATCTATCAGTGGATCCGTAAAAATCATGCGGACGTCTGAATGGAGCTTTACAGGGGGGTAATCAATGACAGGGGGGTAATCAATGACAGGGGGGTGATCAGGGAGTCTATATGGGGTGATCACCACAGTCATTGATCACGCCCCTGTAAGGCTTCATTCAGACGTCCGGATGCGTTTTGCGGATCCGATCCATCTATCAGTGCATCCGTAAAAATCATGCGGACATCTGAATGGAGCTTTACAGGGGGTTGATCAATGACAGGGGGGTGATCACCACAGTCATTGATCATGCCCCTGTAAGGCTTCATTCAGACGTCCGGATGCGTTTTGCGGATCGGATCCATCTATCAGTGCATCCGTAAAAATCATGCGGACATCTGAATGGAGCTTTACAGGGGGGTAATCAATGACAGGGGGGTGATCACCACAGTCATTGATCATGCCCCTGTAAGGCTTCATTCAGACGTCCGGATGCGTTTTGCGGATCGGATCCATCTATCAGTGCATCCGTAAAAATCATGCGGACATCTGAATGGAGCTTTACAGGGGGGTGATCAGGGAGTCTATATGGGGTGATCACCACAGTCATTGATCATGCCCCTGTAAGGCTTCATTCAGACGTCCGGATGCGTTTTGCGGATCCGATCCATCTATCAGTGGATCCGTAAAAATCATGCGGACGTCTGAATGGAGCTTTACAGGGGGGTAATCAATGACAGGGGGGTAATCAATGACAGGGGGGTGATCAGGGAGTCTATATGGGGTGATCACCACAGTCATTGATCACGCCCCTGTAAGGCTTCATTCAGACGTCCGGATGCGTTTTGCGGATCGGATCCATCTATCAGTGCATCCGTAAAAATCATGCGGACATCTGAATGGAGCTTTACAGGGGGGTGATCAGGGAGTCTATATGGGGTGATCACCACAGTCATTGATCATGCCCCTGTAAGGCTTCATTCAGACGTCCGGATGCGTTTTGCGGATCCGATCCATCTATCAGTGGATCCGTAAAAATCATGCGGACGTCTGAATGGAGCTTTACAGGGAGGTCATCAATGACAGGGGGGTAATCAATGACAGGGGGGTGATCAGGGAGTCTATATGGGGTGATCACCACAGTCATTGATCACGCCCCTGTAAGGCTTCATTCAGACGTCCGGATGCGTTTTGCGGATCCGATCCATCTATCAGTGGATCCGTAAAAATCATGCGGACGTCTGAATGGAGCTTTACAGGGGGGTAATCAATGACAGGGGGGTAATCAATGACAGGGGGGTGATCAGGGAGTCTATATGGGGTGATCACCACAGTCATTGATCACGCCCCTGTAAGGCTTCATTCAGACGTCCGGATGCGTTTTGCGGATCCGATCCATCTATCAGTGCATCCGTAAAAATCATGCGGACATCTGAATGGAGCTTTACAGGGGGTTGATCAATGACAGGGGGGTGATCACCACAGTCATTGATCATGCCCCTGTAAGGCTTCATTCAGACGTCCGGATGCGTTTTGCGGATCGGATCCATCTATCAGTGCATCCGTAAAAATCATGCGGACATCTGAATGGAGCTTTACAGGGGGGTAATCAATGACAGGGGGGTGATCACCACAGTCATTGATCATGCCCCTGTAAGGCTTCATTCAGACGTCCGGATGCGTTTTGCGGATCGGATCCATCTATCAGTGCATCCGTAAAAATCATGCGGACATCTGAATGGAGCTTTACAGGGGGGTGATCAGGGAGTCTATATGGGGTGATCACCACAGTCATTGATCATGCCCCTGTAAGGCTTCATTCAGACGTCCGGATGCGTTTTGCGGATCCGATCCATCTATCAGTGGATCCGTAAAAATCATGCGGACGTCTGAATGGAGCTTTACAGGGGGGTAATCAATGACAGGGGGGTAATCAATGACAGGGGGGTGATCAGGGAGTCTATATGGGGTGATCACCACAGTCATTGATCACGCCCCTGTAAGGCTTCATTCAGACGTCCGGATGCGTTTTGCGGATCGGATCCATCTATCAGTGCATCCGTAAAAATCATGCGGACATCTGAATGGAGCTTTACAGGGGGGTGATCAGGGAGTCTATATGGGGTGATCACCACAGTCATTGATCATGCCCCTGTAAGGCTTCATTCAGACGTCCGGATGCGTTTTGCGGATCCGATCCATCTATCAGTGGATCCGTAAAAATCATGCGGACGTCTGAATGGAGCTTTACAGGGAGGTCATCAATGACAGGGGGGTAATCAATGACAGGGGGGTGATCAGGGAGTCTATATGGGGTAATCACCACAGTCATTGATCACGCCCCTGTAAGGCTTCATTCAGACGTCCGGATGCGTTTTGCGGATCCGATCCATCTATCAGTGGATCCGTAAAAATCATGCGGACATCTGAATGGAGCTTTACAGGGGGGTGATCAATGACAGGGGGGTAATCAATGACAGGGGGGTGATCAGGGAGTCTATATGGGGTGATCACCACAGTCATTGATCACGCCCCTGTAAGGCTTCATTCAGACGTCCGGATGCGTTTTGCGGATCCGATCCATCTATCAGTGGATCCGTAAAAATCATGCGGACATCTGAATGGAGCTTTACAGGGGGGTGATCAATGACAGGGGGGTGATCAGGGAGTCTATATGGGGTGATCAGGGGCTAATAAGGGGTTAATAAGTGACGGGGGGGGGGGGTGTAGTGTAGTGTAGTGGTGCTTGGTGCTACTTTACTGAGCTACCTGTGTCCTCTGGTGGTCGATCCAAACAAAGGGGACCACCAGAGGACCAGGTAGCAGGTATATTAGACGCTGTTATCAAAACAGCGTCTAATATACCTGTTAGGGGTTAAAAAAAACACATCTCCAGCCTGCCAGCGAACGATCGCCGCTGGCAGGCTGGAGATCAACTCTCTTACCGTCCGTTCCTGTGAGCGCGCGCGCCTGTGTGCGCGCGTTCACAGGAAATCTCGGCCATCGCGAGATGACGCGTATATGCGTGACTGTGCGCAGCGCTGCCACCTCCGGAACGCGATCCTGCGTTAGGCGGTCCGGAGGTGGTTAATAAAACTAGTTGAGTACCCCTGCTGTATTGTAATAAATCTTATAATACTGCACACATGCCTCTATTATACCACTGCGGTTCTGTAGACTCCTGTCTCTGTGCAGTCTAATGGTACAGCACATGTATCAGTCCAGTGAAGCTCAAAAATGGAAGAGATGAACACGATTAAATATGGCATCTGTCAGGTGACTTCCAAGCGCCATGGGACCTCTAACATACAGTTAAAGGGGTTTTCTTAGAATCAACACTTCTCACCTATCCACCACTGGACTGGACTATCCCCATCAGTCCCATACACTTAAAAGGGTTAACTCATTTTGGACATTGGGAGCATATCGCTAGGATACAACCCCAATCTTTGATAGGTGCGGGTCCAATAGAGCCTGCAAAGTGACAGAGGGTACACCGCGCATGCATACCTGTCCTTGATTCTCTATTTTCAGAAGTCCCATTGAAATGAATGGGCAATATACTGCCCAAACGCTGTCATAACACCATTCATTTCTATGAGGCTTATAGAAATAGCCGAGCCAGCGCTCAGTTATTTTAGGTACTCCCATATAAATTAATGGAGGGTGGCTGTGCATGTGCGGTGCACCCTCCTTTATTTTGTGGGTTCAGTTCTAAGGATAGGTGTGGGTTTCATTTCTGGGACCTGCTCCTATGACACATTGGGGGCATATCCTAGCGATATGCCCCCAATCTCTAAGATACAACCCGTGGGGCAGACAATTGCATGATTTTCCTAGTTTATGACGTAATGTCATGATTTTATGAAAGACACGGAGGCGAGTATTGCTTTAACCCTTCCTTTACTGTACCACACAGCAGCAAAGAAAAAAGGAACATAACTACCAAAATGAGGTAATAGCCCCTCCCCATAGTCCTAGTATAAAGGGACCTCCCCCAACCAGATCTTCCTCTTTCTTTGTCGACTTGACACCCTCATCAACGGAACCGGAACAGCTGTCAACTGGAGGAGGAACCAACTTCAATGGATGACGAACCAACTTGGAAAACCCAACTGATCCGGCAAGATAAACAACTGGCCGGCTGACAACACCAACTGCAACGAGCTTCGTGAGTAGGATGGAAAACAACCTCTTCTTAGTGGTTAATGGACTCAGCCTACCCAAAGGGTAATATTAGGGTGAGCTCTGATGCTTGGTGACAGACGTTGGCCAGGACTCAAGGAATCAGAGAGAACGGCAGGAAGGCATACATCAGGGCACCAAACCACTGCTAAAGAAAAGCGTCCACCGCCTCCGCGGCTGGGCCCCGGCCTCCAACTGCAATATCTGGGAAGCTGAGCGTCAGTGGGACGCAAAAAGGTCGATGGAGAACGGCCCCCAATGTGATGAGATGGTGGAGAACACCGTCACGTCTAATCTCCAATCACTAGCATCGGAAATGTAACGTCAGCTCCAGTCAGCGAGGGTGTTGTGGAGTCCCGGAAGGTACTCCGCCACCACAGAGACGTTGTCGGCCAGACAATAATCCCAGAACTCTTTCGCCAAGTGGGTCAGCATGGTGGAGTGGGTGCCCCCCATGGAATTGATGTAGCGGGCAGCCGAGACATTGTCCATTCGGAGACGGATGCATGCCCTGCGAATCACGAAGGAACCTGCCAGGAGCTCTAGGGCATTGATGCGTAGGTGCGACTCGTCCGTCGACCATGGGCCTCCAGTGGATACTCCCTCGCAGTGGGTCCCCCAGCCATGAAGACTGGCATCCGACTCCACAATCAAATCCGGTTGGGGACCGACGATCGTCCTGCCGTTCCATGCGGAGAGGTTGCCGATCCACCATGTTAGCTCGTCTCGGGTCTCCGGATCCAGCGAGATCAGGTCCGCATACGACGCTCCCGCCTGCAGGTGGGCGATCTTGAGACGCTGGAGGGCGCGATAATGCAGAGGTGCCGGGAAGATCGCCTGAATAGATGAAGATAAAAGACCTATCACTCGATCTAGATGACGGAGAGATACTTGGGGCAGTGCCAGAGTGTGGCGCAACTCCTTGCGAATCGCCCGTACCTTCGCTGAAGGGAGACTGAGCGTCATTGATGATGAATCTACCATAAAGCCTAGAAATTCCATGGTTCTGTACGGGGTTAGGCACGACTTCTCGTGGTTGATGATGAAACCTAAGTCGGACAGGAGGGTCATAGACATCTGCAGATGGACCAGGAGGGTGGAACAATCCCTGGTCATGATCAGAATGTCGTCCAGGTAAATTATGAGTCTCACCCCTCGGCTGCGGAGCCACGCCACCACTGGGCGCATGAGCTTGGTAAAGCACCAGGGGGCGGAGGACAGGCCGAATTGAAGGCACATGAAGCACCAAATGCTCCTCTTCCAGTGAAACTGGAGCAGATCCCTGGATGAGGATGCGATCGGGACCGTTAGGTACGCATCTTTGAGTTCCAACTTCACCATCCAATCGTCTGGCAGAAGCATGTCCCTGAGAAGGTGGATGCCCTCCATTTTGAAATGGCGGTACCTGATGAAAGCATTCAGAGCCTTGAGGTTGATGACAGGTCGCTGTTGACCCCCTTTCTTTTCGACTAGAAATATGTTGCTGATTACACCTCCGTGAGCATGAGGAGCCCGCTCCACGGCTCCCTTTTGGTATAAAGCCTCCAATTCCGCGTCTATGAGGGATCGCGCCGATTGGGACCAGATCATGGGGCCCTGGAGGAAACCCTACCGTGGAAGACCCTGCGCATGGACGCTTGCGCTTTATCTAGGGCGGTGAAGGTTCCTACAAATTTCCCGTGGTCTTTTATAAATGGGTCTCCGAAGAGAAACCCCTGGGCCTTCTTTCCAGATTCAGTCAGGGCCATATTGGCTAGTTTGGGCTCTATTTTAATCAAAATGGCCTTGCGCCGCTCAATGGCAAGCGATGTGTTTGCATTTCCTGCCATACAAATTGCTCTTTGGACCCAACCTCGGAGTTCCTCCGGGTCGATCTGTCATCCTTCTGTCTTGGCAGACTCTGCCAGATCGAAGATTTTTACTAGTGGCCCCAAGATATCCAGCAATTTGTCTTGGCAGGCTCGTAGGGCCGAATCCAGACCTCTACGGGGATTAAACCCGATTTAGATAAAAACTGGACCATCTTAGGGTCTACCACAGGCCTCTCACAGACCTTATTCGGGATAGCCGGTCGTGGGCACTCGGCACGTAGCGTATTCCGTGTCTCTTTGCTAAGATGCTTACGGACCATGGGCTCTAGATAACTGGCCACATGGGTAGCCGGAAGCCATTCCGTGGACCTAGGGTGGTGGAGGGAGTCTGGATTAAACAAAGGCTGATCAGCCTCGGGCTGCAACCGAGACGATTTCCAATTCCGTGCACGTTCTGCCTGGTGCGGACAGGCTCGTTTGCGCGCCATCATGTGATGGGACAATGCCATCAATGCTGTTAATTCTGTAGGCATCTGGGACCGGCAACGGAAGTGGATTGGAGCCCTGGCTAGTGGACGGGTTGGCAATAAGCACTTGGGATATGGAATGTGTCAGCACCGAGGACATGGAGCCCATGGCAGTCATGATAGCGTTGGAGATTGACTGTTGAAGGGCCAGATCCTGTGCCTCAGAAGCGACAGGTAATATTCCCACAGATGCAGGCATGACCCCCTGCCTAGAAGGAGGGGGGTTGGTCTCTTGAGCAGGATATTCCTGCATCACTAGAGCCGGTGTAGAGGGCCTATGGGGGGGCGCAGAGGACATGATGGGGTGTACCGAACAGGGGTTAGTCACCCCAAACTAAGAAAGGACCGGGAGCTGAGGAGATACGACTGTGCAGTGCAGGGGCCGCTCGCTGAATACACTCTCAGTGGTGCGGCCGATGCGGTGAAAAGATGGCATCCAAAATCTCGTGAAATTTCGGACGCCCGGTTTGAAGAGACGGCGGCAAAAGGACGGCAGCGCTGAACTAAGATGGAGTCCAAGATCCCGCGAAAAGCCGCGAGATCTCGGGCGCAGAGCCGAACAGGGAGAAGAAGCGCCGGAGAGGCAATGGCTCCGAAGCGGACGCTGTCAGCCCGAGAGGCAGGGTGAGTGAGCACGAACACCTGTAACAAAAAACCCCGGCAGGCGGCGGTGGGAGGCACGGACCGAAAGGACGCCAGGCAGAATACCCCCCGCGGTATAGCAGGGGACAGCGCAGAAAGCAGAAAAAATAAATATATATATATAATGATAGGATACAGGAAAAACAGTAAATACTACCTAAGCATAAGTAGGGAAACAGACAGTTAAGATGGCAGAGAATAAGCACTCCCACAAAATTAAGCAATTAGCTTGACAAAAGAAACCACAAGAGCCTGCAGAACAGGCATGAGAGTAATATTTAGCTGAGGTGGCAGCAGCAAAGAAAGAGGAAGATCTGGTTGGGGGAGGTCCCTTTATACTGGGACTATGGGGAGGGGCTATTACCTAATTTTGGTACTTATGTTCCTTTTTTCTTTGCTGCTGTGTGGTACAGTAAAGGAAGGGTTAAAGCAATAGGAGCCTCCGTGTCTTGAGATAAAATCACCTCTTATTGTGATCAATGAAGGTTCCTGCAGTGGGACCCACAGCAATCAGACACTTATCACCTATCCTGTCAATTATGGGGAAACCTCTTTACCAATTATATATATATATATATATATATATATTTACAAAATGGCATAATTCCTGTTCATCTATCTGTATTATACAGCCATGTCATTATTCCGTGTTGGTTTCTGAATTTCAAGGATCACAAGATGCATGGGCAGTGGTGTAACGATTGCAGTCGCAGGGGGTGTGACTAAGACTGGTCCACAGGGGAGTGGGGTTCACTGGTGTCCAGCACCTTTTTCAACTGAATCTGCATCCTGTTCACACATACCCTGTTGAAAAGTATGTCAAAGTTACAGCCTTCTTTAGCTCTGTGGACTATTAGAGGTTGGGAGCACTCCAATAACATTGGTTTCATGGCCAGGGGGTGCAATGCAGTGAAGTCATTGTGTTACCTGTGCTGGGACATACATTTTAAAGGGGAGGCAATAAAGGCAGACATCTGTCTCCATCCATATGTCCGTTCTGCAGTCCCGCAAAAGAGATAGAACATGTCCCATTCTTGACCATTTTGTGGGCAAGAGTAGACATTGTTACAATGGGCATGCAAAAAACAAAATGGGTGCAACAATTATGTCATCTAAAGTTTTTGCAGATCCACGTTTTGCGAAAATCAAAATGCATATGGTCATATGAATGCACCCTAAAGGATTTTCCAGGACTGAGATATCCTCAGGATAGGAGATAAATGTTGGATCCATGGGAGTCAGAGGACATTATTTTAGTATTGGGCTTTTTGGATACTATTACCATTTTGGAGAACACTATAGCTGTGAGCAGCACAAAAGGGGAGTATGTTCACTCTCTAGGACATTATTACAACCTTAGAAACTACCATTGAGAGACACCAAATCCAAAACTTGCCCTGGGCCCATAGGCATCTAGTTACACCCCTGGGTATAAGGATTATAGGGGTATTCTATAAATAAAAAAACTAACATTTTTAAGGTGCTAAGTATCCTGTTTAAATAAGTAGATCCCCCACCGCTAATGTATAAGCATTACCAGGTCTCTGCTTCCTGGTGACAATGGCATATGACCACCGCAGCCAATCACCAGCTGTGGTATAGACCTGCCTTTAAGTGACAAATGGAATAAAAAACAGAAGCCCACATATACAGCTTCCATGGGTGCAGTAAATAATGCAGTATAGAGATTGTCTACATTTTCTAAGAATTGTAGGTTAGCAATATATTATTAAGAATATATACAGTACAGACCAAAAGTTTGGACACACCTTCTCATTCAAAGGCATCAAAAACTATGAATTAACACATGTTGAATTATATACATAACAAACAAGTGTAAAACAACTGAAAATATGTCATATTCTAGGTTCTTCAAAGTAGCCACCTTTTGCTTTGATTACTGCTTTGCACACTCTTGGCATTCTCTTGATGAGCTTCAAGAGGTAGTCCCCCGAAATGGTCTTCCAACAGTCTTGAAGGAGTTCCCAGAGATGCTTAGCACTTGTTGGCCCTTTTGCCTTCACTCTGTGGTCCAGCTCACCCCAAACCATCTCGATTGGGTTCAGGTCCGGTGACTGTGGAGGCCAGGTCATCTGGCGCAGCACCCCATCACTCTCCTTCATGGTCAAATAGCCCTTACTTTCAAAGTTTTCCCAATTTTTCGGCTGACTGACTGACCTTCATTTCTTAAAGTAATGATGGCCACTCGTTTTTCTTTACTTAGCTGCATTTTTCTTGCCATAATACAAATTCTAACAGTCTATTCAGTAGGACTATCAGCTGTGTATCCACCTGACTTCTCCTCAACGCAACTGATGGTCCCAACCCCATTTATAAGGCAAGAAATCCCACTTATTAAACCTGACAGGGCACACCTGTGAAGTGAAAACCATTTCAGGGTACTACCTCTTGAAGCTCATCAAGAGAATGCCAAGAGTGCGCAAAGCAGTAATCAAAGCAAAAGGTGGCAACTTTGAAGAACCTAGAATATGACATATTTTTTGTTGTTTCACACTTGTTTGTTATGTATATAATTCCACATGTGTTAATTCATAGTTTTGATGCCTTCAGTGTGAATCTACAATTTTCATAGTCATGAAAATAAAGAAAACTCTTTGAATGAGAAGGTGTGTCCAAACATTTGGTCTGTACTGTAGATTAGAATTTTATAAGAATACTGTCTTATAGGTACAGATTTCTGTCATCTGTTTCTCAAAGATGACCAAGGCTGATTTGATTTAAAGCTTTGAAAATTGCCAGAAACCCTCATAAAAATTCATAGTTGTTGTTTTTTTGTAACACTTGTCTGTAGTGGTTTAATATCAGACTTGTAATACTGTAATATCCCAAACTTCTCCTATAGTTCACTATCTGCCACTCAAGAAGAGACTGCAAAGAAAAGGAAGGATGACCCGACCCAGCAGCCAAAGGACATGGCTGCTTTCTTCAGTCTCCTTGGTAAGGCTCATTGTTCAAACCATTGCTTCTAGTGTTAAATAGGGTGTACAGTAACATAATCACATGGAGCCGAACGCCACCATTATGTACACAATCACATGGATCTACACTCACATATTATGTAGATAAGCACATTGATCCACAGTACTATATTATGTACATAACCACATGGAGCCGTCCTCCTCTATCATGTACATAATCATGTAGAGCCGTCCTCCTCTATCATGTACATAACCACATGGAGCTATCCTCCTCTATCATGTACATAATCACATGGAGCCATCCTCCTCTATCATGTACATAATCATATGGAGCCGTCCTCCTTTATAATGTACATAATGACATGGAGCCGTCCTCCTCTATCATGTACATAACCACATGGAGCCGTCCTCCTCTATCATGTACATAATCACATGGAGCCGTCCTCCTCCATTATGTACATAATGACATGGAGCCATCCTCCTCTATCATGTACATAATCATATGGCGCTTCCTCCTTTATAATGTACATAATAACATGGAGCCGTCCTCCTCTATCATGTACATAATCACATGGAGCTGTCCTCCTCCATCATGTACATAATCACATGGAGCATCCTCCTCTATCATGTACATAATCACATGGTGCCGTCCTCCTCCATTATGTACATAATGACATGGAGCCATCCTCTTCCATCATGTACATAATCACATGGAGCTGTCCTTCTCCATCATGTACATAATCATATGGAGCCGTCCTCCTCCATTATGTACATAATGACATGGAGCCGTCCTCCTCTATCATGTACATAATCATATGGAGCCGTCCTCCTCCATCATGCACATAATCATATGGAGCTATCCTCCACCATCATGTACATAATCATGTGGACCCGTCCTCCTCTATCATGTACATAATCACATGGAGCTATCCTCCTCTATCATTCACATAATCATATGGAGCCGTCCTCCTCTATCATATACATAATCATGTGGAGCTGTACTCCTCAATCATGTACATAATCATATGGAGCCATCTTCCATCATGTACATAATCATGTGGAGCTGTCCTCCTCAATCATGTACATAATCACAAATGGGCCATGCTCTTCCATCAAGTAGATCATCAAACTGAGCTATATTCCTCAATTACACACATAATATTTAATCTAAAGTAACACTATATAAAATCAGTTCTCTGCAGTCTTCGGCTCTGGAACAAGCACTTTAAAGGGTATCTATCACTTCGTTTCACATATTTAGCTGTCAGACACTAGCGATCCGCTAGTGTCTGCTCTACCAAACCATCCTAATATAATTGCTTTTGGGGCAGCCGTTTTGCTAAAAAAAGAACTTTTATTAATATGCTAATGAGCCTCTAGGTGCTATGGGGGCGTCATTAGCACCCAGAGGCTCGGTCTACCTTCACAAACTGCCGCCGCCCAGCGCGTCCCTCCAGCCCGCCCATCTCCTCCGGAATGCGATGCTCCCTGTGAGCGCCTGTATTCGGCGCATGCGCAGTGAATGTCTGACCGCTTCCCTGCTCAGACATCTCCACTGCGCCATAGTGCTCCGAGGAACAGGCGCAGTGGAGATGTCTGAGCAGGGAAGCGGTCAGACATTCACTGCGCATGCGCCGAATACAGGCGCTCACAGTGAGCATCGCATTCCGGAGGAGATGGGCGGGCTGGAGGGACGCGCTGGGTGGCGGCAGTTTGTGAAGGTAGACCGAGCCTCTGGGTGCTAATGACGCCCCCATAGCACCTAGAGGCTCATTAGCATAATAATAAAAGTTCTTTTTTTAGCAAAACGGCTGCCCTAAAAGCAATTATATTAGGATGGTTTGGTAGAGCAGACACTAGCGGATCGCTAGTGTCTGACAGCTAAATATGTGAAACGAAGTGATAGAAACCCTTTAAATGACAGGGAATAGAGCTCCGCTCAATGTGTAGTGGCCGTGCCGGGTTACTGCAGCTCATCTCCCGTTCACTTCAATGGGAGCTTAGCCTCATAACCTAGCATGGAGATAACACTTTGAACAGAGCTTTGCTTCCTGCTCCATTCAAACTGCTATATCCTGGAACCTGGAAAAAAACTTTCATTTCTTAAAATTTTACTGTATTTCCCTTCTGTAGATTGTAAATCTGTTGACTGAATTGATAACATTGAAATACTGATATTTCTACTGTCTTCCTAGAGGATGAAAACATCAGGCTGTTTCTGGCTAGGGACAGCTGCAGGAGGATTTCAGACAAGGTAATATACTGTAATATTGAGGAATAGAAAATAAACTCTTCCAGATTATAGAAGGGGTTTATGCTAATGTGATCGGCATGAGACAAGCTGCAATCTATAACTTACAGTGTTGATACATTGTTGTCTTCGTGGTCAGAGGGAGATATTGACCACATAAATAATAAGATATTAGTTGTTTATAAGGATCTACAACCTATCTCTAACTGTACTTCTCCTCGCACTAGTACCTCCTGGCAATGGTCTTCATCTACTTCAGGAGAGGAAGACTACATCCTGACAAATACAGAAAGAACTTCTTTCCAGCTCTGTGAGTTTCCTTTATTATAACTGATATTTGTATATATGCAGCTGAAAAAATATTAAAATGAACACTAAAATACATGCACGTGCAGATCATACCATATTAATGAATTTATACCTTATAATTTATTTCTGCCAGGTTCTTAGCCAACCAATTTGAGGAGGAAGAAGGCCGATTTCGACGAGAGATCTACCCCTGGGCCTTAGGACGATCTTGGTACCTGATGAAGGAGAGGAAACGTCTGTTCCATCGACGCAACCTGCTGTTCCTCCGGATGGGATTCAAGGCTTGGGTGGACAAGGAATCCTGTGATCTGGTTAGTAAAAATAAAATACTCTGGTATTCGATGAAGAGTGTCTGTAGATAATATTAATTTACTACTCTTTAATTGCAGATCATGGCACAAGACCCTCTGCACTGGGCATGGACAAGGGAGAGGCAGATCCATCATGGTGCGGCTGTTCGCTCATTCAGGAGAAATGATGAGGAGTTCACCATCTATGGCCCATGGAGCATCCCTCCATCCTGCCCCATCTGTGAGACCATCCTTCTCCATCCATGTGCGAAAGAGGCTGAAAACATCATGTGCCAGGCAGACACAGAGGACCAACCTGGAACCTCACAGTCATAGTCATCTCTGGTAAGAAAAAGGCTGGTGTGGAACACGAGATTTAAATGGAGTCTGTCACCTACAGTATATTTAACATATATAATTAATGTTAAATTACTGGTATGCACTAAACATCATTAAAACCATACTTGAAGACCTTAGCAGTGCGGCATTTGCCCTGTACACACTGTGAGGCTGATGTATGTACTGTAATGCACAAGTGCAGGCAGACTTATAGTCTGCACACAGAGGCTCAATGACATCATAGGCAGTGGGGAGGGGGATCAGTGACATCGATGGCACAGGAGATGGAACTGGAAGTGCAAGGAGAGGAACTGGGACCAAGAAAAGTGGCTGATTTGGGCTCTTTGAAAGATTTAAAATGGCTTGCTGGGCACTTGGTTTCCTTGTTTTACATGTACTATCACATCTATCACTTCTCTCTTTGGGTTTGGTAATATTCATGTTCTGGTGCTTAGAATAAATATTTTCATCCACTTTCTTTATTTCTCTATTTATTACCAAGCTGTACTGCTGCCAAGATGGAAGACAACAACTTCAAGACCATCGAAGAAGAGA
Source organism: Bufo bufo (assembly GCF_905171765.1). Lineage (NCBI taxonomy): Eukaryota > Metazoa > Chordata > Amphibia > Anura > Bufonidae > Bufo > Bufo bufo. The sequence goes on along the minus strand of NC_053392.1, from coordinate 298,679,290 downwards.
TCTCCAAGACCAGATGGATGAAGACCACCAATATATCCTTTTATTGGTCACACACATGCACATAGACGTCACACACTCATGAAACATACTCATATAGGAACATCCACTCATCGTTACACACACAGTCCCAGCACATAATAACAGACACAATCACTGTAGGTAGTCACATGCAGACACTAGAGGTAGTCACACACACCTGCACTACACACATTTGTATAGCGGTCACCTCCCTTAGTATGCCTGGAGGAAGGGCAGTACAGCGGCCATGGCTTCCCACAGGTTTCCTCCACAGGGGGTTTTTCCTGTCCTGAGTGTCGCTCTACACTCTTCGTGAGTGATGGGAGGTAACAACATATACACACACATATAATAGATATACATATAATAAATATCACTTTTTTTTACACCTTATACTGTGTCTGACTCATTTCTTTTATTTCTGTGTGTGAAAGCCAAAGCAAATAAGCCTAAGCCTCTGTAAATACTAATCAATGGCATATATCTAGGATATTCAATCAATATGATGCAGGTCTGGACACTGGGACCACCACTGATCAGGAGTAGTGATGAGCGGCAGGGGTCATATTTGAATTCGTGATATTTCGCGAATATTTTGTAGAATATTTGTCGAATATTCCCGAATTCGAATATTCGTTATATTCCACACACTTTTTTTTTCCTCGAAAATCGGCAAGGTAATGATCGCGTAATATGCGAATATTACGTGATCAATTCAGGCGTGTGTTAAAAATGAATATATAGCACTATAGAATATAGTGTTAAGTGTTCACTTCAGATGGAAAAAAATGACGACTATTCTAAAATACGAATATATAGCACTATATTCGAAATATTCGCGAATTCTCGAAGTGGCGATATTCGAGATAAAAATTCGCTTTTCGAATATTCATGCTCAACGCTAATCAGGAGAATGCAGGGTCTGCTGCAATTGTTGGTCCATTGCAGTCCTTTCTCTTGCTTTATATCTCATTATATCTCAGTTTCAGCTCATCCCCATTCACTTGAATGAAGATGTCACAGTTCAGACCCAACCTGATCATATACTAATAACATATCCTAGTGATCTGTCATCAATTTGTATTAGTCTAGCACAGATTCTTAAACTCTGGTAAAATGTGATTTTTCATGTGTGGTTTACATTTCCCCTTCTTACACTCCTAGTCCTACCAGTATAAGGAACACTACTCCACGGCGAGACCTGCATGTGATACAGAAGAAGACAGAACTGTAGGAAGAAGATCTCAAGTCATAATCTGTCATTCTGCCACTTATCTCCAATCACAAGATCATCAGTCATGGGGACATTTTACTGGGGGACTGATCAGCTTTGTTCCAAGAGCTGTGACCTGGGACATGGCTGGATATATTCTGAGGTCTCTTCCTTGTCTTTGTATCTGCCATATTCATCACCACTTTGTGTATGTATATATATATATATATATCCGGGGCGGACACTGGCAGCAGAGGACCCCTGTGCAAAGAATGTGCCTGGGCCCCCCAACCACACATATAGAAATAAACATAGGACATAGGTAAAGATTAATACAATGAGGTGTGGCAGCAGAAGGGACCCCAATTTGTCATCTTCCCCTAATCCTACAGGGAGAGGAAGGGGTGATCAGTCGCATCAAAGATAGTGGAGACCCTTTAGATACTGTGGTGCGTATTAATGTCCTCTTAATGCTCCTACATAGTAATTTTTGCCCCTTTGTGCCAGCACACAGTAGTAATATCCACATTGTGCCCCCTCCACAGTAGCTATGGACAGATATGTACCCCTCACAGTAGTTATGCCAGATATCTGCCCCCTCACAGTAATTATGCCCAGATATGTGCCCCTCACAGTAGTAATGCCCAGATACGTGCCCACCACAGTAGTTATGCCAGATTATTTGCCCATCACAGTAGTTATGCTAGATTGTGTCCTTCACAGTAGTTATGCCAGATATGTGCCCCCTCACAGTAGTTATGCCAGATTATGTGCTCCCTCAAAGTAATTGTGACAGATTATGTGCCCCCTCACAGTATTTATGCCCAGATATGTGCCAACTTCACAGTAGTTATGCCAGATATGTGCCCCCCTCACAGTAGTTATGCCAGATTATGTGCCCCTCAAAGTAATTGTGACAGATTATGTGCCCCCTCACAGTATTTATGCCCAGATATGTGCCAACTTCACAGTAGTTATGCCAGATATGTGCCCCCCTCACAGTAGTTATGCCAGATTATGTGCCCCTCACAGTAGTTATGGCCAGATATGTGCCCCTCACAGTAGTTATGGCCAGACATATGCTCCTTACACAGACCTATTGAAATGAACGGATTCAGGATTCAGTCTGGATGATATACATTTACACTGGCCGGCGCCTCTTCATAACATCAGCAGAACCACTTCCAGTTTAGGGGTTATTAGGACCAGTGTCTAAAACACCAGTCTTAATAAATGACCCCCTGCATGTCTGGGCAACACTTTTAACCCATTTACACGACACGGACCATATGTATTTTATGATCTGCTAATTACGGATGACGCCCATGTGCCATCTGCATTTTTTTGCAGAGCTATTAACTAGCCTGCATGTTGCGGACCAGTATAGGACATGTCACATTTCCTATCCTTTGCGGAACAGACATACGGATGCGGAAAGCAAATGACTTCCATGTGCTTTCTGCATCTGTATGTCCGTTCTGCACAAGATGGAAAATGTTACGTGTCCTATATTTCTCTACAAAATGCGGACTGCAGACCCATTTAAGTTAATGGGTTTGCAAAAATATACAAATCACATATGGACGGTATACATATCTTGCAGATCCGCGGACCGCAAAATACATTGTTAATGTAGCCTCACCGTATGTGGGTAAGGGACAGTCACAGGAGGGCCAGAGGGGGACAGGTGGGGTAAAAAAGAACAACATACCAAGCAAAGTTCAGTGTCTGGCAGAGACAGTGGTCACTGGGGGGCAGCCTCCGCTCCTCACTTCCTCCTAAGTTCCTGCCAGGGGGCGGAGCTACTGATATTACCAGATGGGAGGCGGAGCTACACACAGTGAAGTGGCTCAGCACAGACCTGGCTGACGCTAGTACCCACTACACAGCAGGACTGAGCTGTATGGAGGATGGGGGGGCGATCGCAGATGCAGCTCAGGATGTGCTGCCCTGGCCCTGCTCCTCAGAGCTGCGGATGCAGAACATCCTGAGATTGAAGTCAGATAGTAAGGTGGGCCCTTCTACATGCGGGATGGTGTGATGATGAATGGTGAAGTGTGCGGCTCTCTGCTGCACCATTACAATCAGCTGTCTGTGCGTCCTGTAGATGCATAGACAGCTTAATTGGAGGGCCCCCTCCCACGCTGGGCCCCTGTGCAGCTGAACCGGCTGCACAGGCGGTATGTCCGCCCCTGATATATATATATATATATATATATATATGCATATATTAAGACAATTGTGGATATGTCAGCCCCTTTAAGCAGTTTACAGGTTGGGTGATATGTTATAAGTCTAAAGCGGCCAGGTACTATTTATCCTCAACATTGTTAAATGCTCTTATTTAAATAAAATATACATATTTCTTGTTCTTACAAGTGTGGTAGTGTCATTGATTGGTTTCTAGTGATATTCTAATAGAAACAGTTAATATGTACTAGTATAAAACTACTGAAATATTAAACATATTTTTTTCTATATCTAAAACTATATATGAAATAAGATCACAAACCAATTAGAATCCTAAAAAATAAATAAATAACAGAGAAAAGACATAATGAAAAGCCAGCATGTGGCAGGCGCAGCACTATGAAGTGCCTTTTGCACTGTGGCATTAGAAGAATTTTGATATCTCTGACTTTTAGTCTAACCAGACTGTCTATTGCTTGAAATAACTTCTTTATTAACTTCAACTTTTCTTCATATAACACTGCCGCCTCCGCAGCAGATAGTCCATGTACATAACACGTGTTGAAAAGATATCACAAAATGGCGGTATGATTAAGATGGTGGTTTAACTGTTCAATCTTGTCATTCAACACAAAATAGTGGATATATTTCTCTCTTAAGTATCTGTACTCTCACTTCAAGTTATTTAAGCACTTTATGATCTCTCTGAGAGGTATATCTGAGGTCTAACTAATAGTTCTGCTTGCTTAACTTGGTTTGCAGTTTGCAGTATGCAATTGCTTATGATCTGGTATTCGCAGTTCGCAGTTTGTATGCAATTTGTATGGAATCTGGTTTGTATGCTTGCAATTTGTATTTGCAATTGTATGGTTGCAATTGGTGGAACTGTAAGTAAACACATATATATATCTAGTTCAGTATACAGTTCTAAACACAATACTAACAATATGAACATTACATTATATAACTGTTTTAAATACCTATATTGGCCTTTTGTTCCCATAAAACTCAGCTCTCAGTGGAGTGAATGTCTCTTCAGCTCCTGTCTCTGGTGAATAATGAGGGTGTCTGTGAGGGTGGCTGTAATTGGTGAAAACTCTTGCTGTGTGAGAAGCTAGCTGTGATTGGTCTAGACTTCTGCCCAGCAACAACAGATTAACACTATGCTTTCTGTTGTTTTTGCTGTGTCACTGAGCTTACCTTACGCTATAAAATTAATCTTAAAGGCATATTATCTTTTTCTGCTTCAGTGAACACAAAATATAACAGTTATATGACATCCAAAACATGATGTCACAGTAAATAACTCTGCTTTTGTCTTTAACACATAAACATAGGAACTGTTATAAGGCTATTGGCAGGTCCAGCTGCATAAACATACAAGCTATATTAGCAACCTAGGACAGGTCTTAGCTGGCCAGCTACACAGCATAACTCTAATGATGACGTATAAAATGTAATCATCTTTAGTAATATATCCATAAGGCGTATGCAGGATCTGAAGTTCAGACAAAACAAAAAAAGCAGACAAGTGGATGATGCCCCTGATAACATATCCACCAAAGAAGAAGTGGAACAAGTGATATTGAAGTATGATCATGTGGGCTGGAAATGCAGTGGCCATGATCTGGTCAAAACATGCAGCTTCAGTTAAAGAGGCCCTTAACAAAAAAAAGGTGACCAAATTCAGATTTGGCAGGTGTTATCTCCACTGCACTATTAATAATGGACCATAGCACGACTAAAATATAAACTTGTGCACCATTCTGATAGAAAGTATATAGAACAGCGCACAAGTTATCCATGCCTGGTGCATTATGAAAGCAATGTACTACGCTGTGTCAGTATATAAAATGTTCAATGCAAACTTACCATCAAGTATGATCAGTTGAATATAGAAAGCGCAGTTTTAAGAAATGTTTGTGAAACATCTGATATTACTCTACATACACTAAGCAAAAATATAAATGCAACACTTTCGGTTTTGCTCCCATTTTGCATGAGCTGAAATATTTTCTACATACACAAAAGACCCATTACTCTCAAATATTGTTCACAAATCTGTCTAAATCTGTGTTAGTAAGCACTTCTCCTTTGCCGAGATAATTCATCCCACCTCACAGGTGTGGCATATCAAGGTGATTAGACAGGATGAATATTGCACAGATGTGCCTTAGACTGCCCACAATAAAAGTCCACTCTGAAATGTGCAGTTTGATCACACAGCACAATGGCACAGATGTCGCAACGTTTGAGGGAGCGTGCAATTGGCATGCTGACTGCAGGAATGTCTACCAGAGCTGTTGCCCATGCAATGAATGTTTATCTCTCTACCATAAGCCATCTCAAAAGGCGTTTCAGAGAATTTGGCAGTACATCTGTAGTGTACGGGGACTGTAATGCCCGTCACTACAAAAGTGTCACTTGGTGTGCTGTCGTCCCCCCCCTTATTTATGGGGAAGTTGGTATATGTCATTTTTATAAATTGTCATGTAATGTAATGCTATGTATTTCCCTGTTACTATGACACTTGCATGTACAGGCCTGCTAGGGGTGTCATTCCAGCTTCTAGTCACTAGAGGGAGCTAGAGAGCCCTAGTTTATATAAGGCCCAGTCAGGGAAGCAAAAGTCAGTCTAGTTTAGAGCTCAGAAGTTTCTAGAGCCTGAGGAAGCTGAGAGGGAGACAGAGGCAAAACTCAAGAAAGCAAGAGGTACTCAAGATAACAGAGGAGGTACTTTATAAAGCTAAAACCAAGGATATAAGCCAGAGTTAAGGTATTGGGCCTTGGAGAAGATTTTCTATGTCCCAGGATCAGTCAGGAATAGAGTGCAAGCTCCTGTACTGCAAGTCCTGTGTTTCACACTCTGAAGTTACCTTGCTTAATCTGTATTGCCTGCATCGACCGTATTGAAAAATCAACTGTATGCAAAGGAACTGTGCTTCCATTAATGTCTCTACATGGAAACTACTAAAGTTGGAGTTTTGTTTTAACATCACGTGGTTCCTCAGTTATTCCTGCTATCAGCAAACGGCGTGCCACCGTTTAATTGGCACTGGCGTCACGAACATTTTCCTACCATCACCTGCCTATGCAGAGAGTCAGCCGTCTCAGGTTAGTGTCATTGCACTACTACACCCAGGAACACATTTCTACACACAACTTGAGTACGCTGCACCTCTCTTTTGGCGTCACGAACAGGATACGCACGCTTTCTAGTGCAAGGAGCGTGAACTTTGTGCCTTATACAGTTGCCCTGTGACCAAAGTGACAAATTGCCTGTTTATTTAAAGTGGACTTTGTGAACTGAAAATCATACCCAAAGTGTTCCTAAAACCTCCAAAAAGCGCTGTGCAGTGTTGCGCTACCAAGAGGAAGAAAATCGCCACATTGGAGTGTGGTTTTGTGGACTTTTTACAATCCTGCTTGCTGTCAGTGAATGGACAGCGTTTTGCTAAAGATGGCCACCGGCCGCCTGGAGTAAAGTTTCCCGCGCTGCTGAGGACCTTCGTGGGCGGATCCCTGCAAAGACACAGAGAATCCCGCCCCTCGTCATCATCGCACCGCCGCGGCCCTGCTTCTTCTACGTCACCGCGTACTCAGGACGTCCGGAATCTCGCGAGACTTGGCCTGCGCAAGCCCGGCGATACCGGTAAGCACTTGTAACCGGAGGGAAGGGGAGTGTTCCGGCCCCTTTAGTCGCCAGTGGCCACCTCTCAATAGACTACCATGTCAGAGCCAGGAGTGCCTGAGCAGCCGGCCCCGGGAGAGTTCGCGGCTCCTAATCATCCTACAGCCCCCAGCATGATGCCCTTTACCATGCCTTACTACTTTGGGGCCCCATGGTTCCCTCGCTACAGGGGAGAGACCCATACCCTAAGGGACTTTAAAGAAAAGTTGCTGGCACTATTACGATTGTACCCTATAAATGCCGACCAGCAAATGGAAATCCTGCTGGCACAACTGGAGGGAGCGGCCCGTAGAGAAGTGTTATCCTGGCCTGCTACTGAGCGGAGTACTCTAGAACAGATATTCACCCGCCTCAGAGCCACTTTTGAAACTAGGACTGCCTCAGAGATAAAGATGCACTTCTTTGGCAAGAAACAGAAGTCCGGTGAGTCCCTCCGTGACTATGCCCTATCACTTCAGGAGGCTTTAGGGGCTGTAATTCAGATAGATCCCAAAGAGGCTGATAACCAGGACCAGACCCTGAGGGAACAATTTATCAACGGGGTGTCTAGTGAGCAAATAAGGACCCAATTAAAGATGCTATCCGCCCAGCACCCTAACAGTGCCTTTCTGGACTTTAATGAACTGGCTATAAAAATTCTGGGGTCCGCAGTATCTCCTGAGTTGAGCACCCCACCTGAGTCATCAGCCTGCAGGGTGAAACCGCTTATCTCTAACCAAGCTCAGGCCGGCCAAGCTGTTCAAGTGTCAGCTACCGATACTATTGCCATGCTGACAGAGCAAGTAAATCACCTCACTAAAAGTCTAGAGAAAGTGTGCAGAAAAATAGAGGAATGGGAAAAACCCATAATGCTAGAAGAAGAATTCCTGTCACCTCCTAGGCCGTTCCCACCTCCTTACCAAGAGACTCACCCCAGGGATCCTGGGAGGCGTAATAGAGATCGCAAGCGGCCCGTGTGTACATACTGCAAAAAGCTGGGACACACAGAATCCACGTGCTGGCAGTTAAACGGGCAACCCCTGAGGCTGAGGACCAACCCTCGGGAGGTAGAACACTAGGTCCAGAGGATCCAAATTGGATGCCACGTTATGTAGGATCCCATCCTAAAATCAATATAGAGATCAACGGGGTCCCCTTTGAAGCCCTATTAGATACTGGGTCTCAGGTCACTACTATTCAGCTGCCTGCATTTGAAAAGTTCTGGGACACCAACCAGTTGACCCAACCGCCTGAATCCTGGGTGGAAATTATCGCCAGCAATGGCAAACCAGTAAAGATTCATGGATACTGGGAACCCACCCTGCAGGTGGGAGAAGTAACCCTGCCTCAACAGGGAGTGATCGTAGTACAGGCCGGTGACAGAGGAGGACATCCTGTCATTCTAGGCACCAATGTCTTCAAAAACTGTTATTCAGAAATACTTGCTGTATTACATCAGACTTTGCCCACTGCTTCCTCTGCATCCAGGAGGGTGATTCAAAAGACTATTACTGTGTTAAGTGCCCAGCGCGCTAATGGGAAAGGAGAAATTTGTACTGCCAGGATTAGTGATATTAAGCCTGTGACTTTGCCTCCTAATTCTCAAACTCTTTTATGGTGTCGTGCTGTCCTGGGAGTCCAAGGCCGAGATTATCCAGCCCTGGTGGAACCAATCCAGATGGAGGATTACCCTTATGTGAGAGCTGCCAAGTGCCTGGTGAACGTCTCCCAAGGTAAAGTACCTGTCCGTCTGATTAACCTGAGTGATCATCCTGTTTGTGCGCTTACTAAGCATTGCCGTGTTGCCCAGCTGTCCCAGGTGTCCTTCCAAGACATCATTCGTCTTCCAGTGACAGAGAAGCCGCCAGCTGCAGACAGCGGATGTTCGCCGGTGACCCAGCCACCAGTGCCCTGGTGGGAAGAGCTCCATGTGGGGGACGAGACTACCCCCCAACATCAACAAGAAGGGATCCTACAGCTGGTCAAAGAGTACCACCAGGCGTTCAGTAAGCATGCTACTGATTATGGGGAGGTGAGTGCCATACAACACACCATACCTACTGGCTCTCATCCTCCTATCAAGGAGAGATACAGACCCTTACCACCTACTTCATATCAGACTGTAAAAGAAATGATCCAAGAGATGAAAGACTCTAATGTAATCCGGGACAGCCGTAGTCCGTGGGCTGCACCCCTGGTCCTTGTAAAGAAGAAGGACGGTGGTATCCGTTTCTGTGTGGATTATAGGAAAATTAATCAAATAACCCACAAAGATGCATACCCACTGCCTCGCATCGAGGAGTCACTAACTGCTCTGGGCTCCTCTGCCTATTTCTCCACCTTGGACTTGACCAGTGGCTACTAGCAAGTACCCATGGCCCCTGCAGATAGGGAAAAGACTGCTTTCACCACTCCCATGGGCCAGTATGAATTCAATTGTATGCCGTTCGGGCTGTGTAATGCCCCAGGAACTTTCCAGAGACTAATGGAACGGTGTTTGGGTCACAAAAACTTCGAAACAGTGCTGCTGTATCTAGATGACGTCATTGTGTACTCAAAAACATATGAAGACCATCTGAAACATTTGGCAGAAGTATTTGAAATCCTTATCAAATATGGCTTGAAGGTAAAGCCATCCAAGTGTCACCTGCTCAAACCTGCAGTAAGATACCTGGGGCATGTAGTAAGCGGAGAGGGAGTGCAACCTGACCCTGATAAATTAGCAGCTGTCCGTAATTGGCCGGTTCCTACTACCGTCAAAGAGGTGAGGAGTTTCCTTGGTTTTGCCGGCTACTATAGACGTTTTATCCCCCATTTTGCTCAAATAGCTGATCCTATCCAGGAACTCTTGAGGGGGCAACCCAAGAAAAGTCCTAGAACTCCTGTGCCAATTGAGTGGAATGAGGAAAGAGAGATAGCGTTCCAATTGCTAAAAAAGAAACTGACCGAGCCTCCAGTGTTAGGTTATCCAGATTATAGCAAGCCCTTCCATCTCTATACTGATGCTAGCAAGCGAGGCCTGGGAGCTGTGTTAGCCCAGATCCAAGAGGGAAAAGAGAGAGTGATAGCATATGCAAGCCGCTCCCTGAAAGGAGCTGAGAAAAATGACCAGAATTATAGTTCCTTCAAACTAGAGTTCCTGGCATTAGTGTGGGCGGTGACAGAAAAATTCAAGGATTATCTAGCCGCCACCCCGTTCATTGCATTCACTGACAATAACCCTCTGGCACATCTAAATACAGCTAAATTGGGGGCCTTGGAGCAGAGATGGGCCTCTCGCCTTGCCAACTATAATTTCTCTGTAAAGTATCGTGCTGGACGTACTAATGATAATGCTGATGCTTTATCCAGGCTTCCCACAGAGACAGCTCCTGATGATGTGCGAGATGCTTGGGAAGATGTAGAGATGCCGGCTTTCTATAACAAATTTGCTCAACAGGATCAGGCTCGAGCTACCAATAACAGAGCTGCAGTTCCTTCACCCTCCAGTAGGCCTGATCCTAAAGTAGAAAGGTGGGTGAAACTACAGTCTGAAAGTAGAGTGCTGGGTGAGTTGTTGGACTTCATTACTAGTGGCAGAGCCCCTGAGAGGATTCGGCGTAAGAGTGCAGATCCTGAGCTCATCAAACTGTGGAGACAGCGCCATCAACTCTTCATACAAAAGGGCCTATTGCTACGGAGAAGCCTAGACCCAGTGTCCAACGAGAGAGTGCACCAGATTCTCATACCCCGACGAGATGCAGGTATGGTGTTGGAGATGTACCACAATCAATCCGGTCACTTTGGGGTCCAAAAGACTGAGGCTACTATCCGCCAGCGGTTTTACTGGGTGGGCATGAGAGAAGACATGGAGAAGTGGTGTCGGGAGTGTGTAGCCTGTGCCTTAAAACAAAGTGAGCACCATGATCAGAGGGCACCATTGAGACCCATTGTAAGTACCCGTCCTCTTGAACTTGTCGCCATCGACCATGTGAAACTGGAGCCTAGTCGCTCAGGGTATGCTTATGCCATGACTATTATTGACCATTTCACAAAGTTTGTTGTAGCAGTGCCTGTGAGAGACCAGACAGCCAAGACTACAGCCGAAATGTTCTGGAAGCACTTCCTCCTGCCCTATGGATGTCCAGAAAAGATCCTCACCGATCAAGGACCTGCTTTTGAGTCCCATCTGTTCCATGAACTGTGCTGCTTACACAACTGTAAGAAGATCCGGACAACGGCCTACCATCCTCAAGGTAACGGATTATGTGAAAAAATGAATCAGACCTTGATAGAGATGCTGAGGGCCGTGCCTCCTGAGAACAGAGGAGATTGGCCCAGTCTGTTGCCACAGCTCTGTCACGGAACCATGAACCAGACGTACAACAAGAGATAAGTGAAAATAAGAAGGCTTTATTGAAAATAAAGCTGTAAAGCAAAAGTCCAAACGGATGGTGAAACCGAGCAGAGTCTTTGCGAAGCCAGAGGTCAGGAACCAGAAGGGTAGTCAGACGAAGCCAGGATCAGGAACCAGCAGGGTAGTCAGACGAAGCCAGGATCAGGAACCAGCAGGGTAGTCAGACGAAGCCAGGATCAGGAACCAGCAGGGTAGTCAGACGAAGCCAGGATCAGGAACCAGAAGCAGCAGCAGTCTTAGAAGCATGTGAACACAAGAGGACCAAGCAAGGAACTGAAGCCACAGACCTCCTATATATATGAGCTAGGCATCCAGCTCCTCCCAGGGGAAGGAGGAGCCGCAGGGTGGAAGGCTACAAGAAACCCAGGACCCAAGATGGCCGCCAGCACATGTCAAACGAAGGAGAGCAGCAAGCAGGTAAGACCATGACAGTACCTCCCCCTCAAGGGCCCCTCCTCCGCGGAGCACAAAACGGTTTCTGAGGGAAGCGTGCGTGGAAGGCTCGGAGCAAGGCAGGAGCATGGACATCTGCGGAGGGAACCCAGGAACGCTCCTCTGGACCATAACCACGCCAATGGACCAAAAACTGCAACCGACCGCGGACCAGGCGTGAGTCCAGGATATTGCTCACCTCATATTCCTCACGATTGCCCACTTGGACCGGACGAGGCCGAGGAACCGAGGAAGTGAAACGATTACACACCAGTGGCTTCAACAGGGAGACATGAAACACGTTGGAGATCCGCATGCCAGGAGGAAGCGCAAGGGCATAGGCTACCGGGTTTACCCTGCGAAGCACTCGGAAGGGACCAACAAAGCGAGGCGCCAGCTTGGGAGTGGGCACTCGAAGGTTGAGGTTGCGGGTGGACAACCATACACGGTCTCCGACCTGGTAGGAAGGAGCAGGCGCTCGTCTGCGATCAGCCTGGAATCTCTGGCGCTGCGCAGAGACCTCAAGGGACTTCTGGATCTGTACCCAAGAAGCACGTAGGACGGAAAGGTGATCCTCCACAGCCGGAATATCCTGGGGAGAGAATACCTCCGGTAACACGGCAGGTTGGAACCCATAATTGGCCATGAAGGGAGACGTCCCAGAGGAAGAGTTCACCGCCGTGTTCCTGGCAAACTCAGCCCAAGGCAGGAGGTCAACCCAATTGTCTTGGTGATCGGAGACATAGCAACGAAGGAATTGCTCCAAGGCCTGATTGGATCGTTCTGCGGCCCCATTGGACTGAGGGTGGTAGGCCGAGGAGAAGGAGAGATGAATCCCCAACTGGGAGCAAAAGGCGCGCCAGAACCTGGACACAAACTGACTCCCCCGATCCGACACAATCTCCTTAGGCAAACCGTGCAACCGGAAGACCTCCCTGGCAAAAATCGTGGCCAACTCTTGTGCAGAGGGTAACTTCTTGAGAGGAACACAGTGGCACATTTTGGAAAACCGATCCACAATCATGAGAATGACCGTATGGCCTCGGGATGCAGGGAGGTCCACAATGAAATCCATCCCCAGGTGTGACCATGGGCGCTCCCCGGTGGCTATGGGTTGCAGAAGGCCCAACGGAAGGTGCCGAGGGGACTTACTCTGGGCACAAACGGAGCATGCCGCTACATATGCGGCGATGTCGGAACGTAGGGAAGGCCACCAGAACAGACGTGAAACAGCCCAGGACAGCTGATTCTTTCCAGGATGCCCCGCGGTCTTGGAGTTATGGTAGGTTCGCAACAACCGAGTGCGCAACTCCTCAGGCACAAAACATCTGCCGTTGGGTCTCCCAGAGGGAGCACCAGATTGAGCCGCCAAAATCTGCTCACCCAGGGGAGAGGTCAGGCTGGTGCGAATGGCGGCCAGGATCTGATTCGGAGGTATGACCGAAGTCGGAATCGACTCCTCCCTGGACAGCTCGGAGTACTGCCGTGATAAGGCATCCGCCCTGATGTTCTTGGAACCGGGTAGGTAGGAGACCACGTAATTAAAACGTGACAAGAACAGAGCCCATCTGGCCTGACGTGGTGTCAATCTCTTGGCCTCAGAAAGGTAGGTCAGATTCTTGTGGTCCGTCAGGATGAGAACCGGAACCACCGAACCCTCGAGCAAGTGCCTCCATTCTTTAAGGGCCTGCACGATGGCCAATAACTCCCTGTCACCAATCTGATAGTTGCACTCCGCGGAAGACAGTTTCCGGGAGTAAAACCCACAAGGAAGCAGAGGACCCTCTGGTGTTCTACGCTGAGACAGAAGGGCGCCTACTCCCGTCTCAGACGCGTCCACCTCGAGGACAAAGGGCAACCCAGGGTTGGGATGCGACAGAATCGGAGCCGACACAAAGGCGGACTTTAGGGCCTCAAAAGCTCGGATGGCCTTGAGCGGCCAGACCTGGGAATTACTGCCCTTCCTGGTCAGATCCGTGAGAGGCTTGGCCAGCATGGAAAAGTCCCTGATGAACTTCCGATAATAATTGGCGAAGCCCAAAAAGCGCTGCAGGGAACGAAGACCACTGGGCTGGGGCCACTGTAAGACAGCCGAAACCTTCTCAGGATCCATGGAGAACCCCTCAGCGGAAATGATGTAACCTAAGAAGGTTACCTGGGATCGGTGAAATTCGCATTTCTCAAGCTTACCGAACAGCTTGTTCTCTCGTAACCGTTGCAACACTCGTCTGACATCCAGAATGTGGGCCTCCATGGATTCAGAATATACCAAGATGTCATCCAAATAGACTACCACACACTGCTGCAACAGGTCACGGAAAACATCGTTGATGAATTCCTGAAAGACTGCGGGCGCATTGCACAACCCAAAGGGCATAACCAAGGATTCGTAATGACCGGTCCTGGTGTTAAACGCGGTCTTCCACTCATCGCCCGCCTTGATCCTTACCAGGTTATATGCCGCCCTCAGGTCGAGTTTGGTAAAGACCGTGGCCCCTTTAAGGCGATCGAACAGCTCGGAAATCAAGGGTATCGGGTAAGCGTTCTTGATCGTGATGCGATTGAGACCCCTGTAATCGATGCAAGGCCTCAACTCACCGCCCTTCTTTTTCACAAAGAAAAATCCAGCCCCTGCCGGGGACGAAGATTTGCGAATGTGTCCGCGTGAAAGCGCCTCCCTCACGTACTCCTCCATGGCCTCATTCTCCGCTACCGACAGTGGATAGACTTTGCCACGAGGAGGAACGGCACCAGATTGTAACTCTATGGCACAATCGTATGGGCGGTGCGGAGGTAGGGCAACCGCGCGCACCTTATCGAATACATCCCGGTACTCCTCGTATTCAGGAGGCAACAGAGAGTCCGAGGAAGTACACAGCAACTTGACAGACCCATGGATGCAACTAGCCCCACACTGCGGTGACCACGAGAGGATCTCGACCGATCTCCAATCGAAAGTCGGATTATGCTTCTGGAGCCAGGGGTACCCCAAGACCACCGAGTAGTGTGGAGACGAAATAACCTGGAGGCAGACCGACTCTCTGTGAACGGCACCAATGGCTATCCCCACTGGAAGGGTCTCATGAGTCACGTGTGGCGGCAGAAGGGGTCTGCCGTCTATCGCCTCAAGAGCCAGTGGGGAACCTCGAGCCTGCAGAGGAATGGAATTGGCGGCAGCGAACACACTATCAATGAACAAACCACCAGCACCAGAGTCCACCAACGCCTGGGTCGTCACCGAGCCCCCGACCCAGGAGAGGACAACAGTGATCAGTGGTTTGTCAACATGGGAAACCGGGGACGAGGAGACTCCACCCAAGATCTGCCCCCGACAGGATCTCAGGGTACGAGCGTTTCCCGGACGGTTCGGACATGCCAACCGAAAATGCCCACCGAGACCACAGTACATGCATCGGCCCTCGCGTCTCCGGAGTGCCCTCTCCCCCTCGGACAGGCGCGCAAACCCCAGCTGCATGGGTTCACCCCCAGACAAGTCATCCCCAGGAGGCGTGGGAGGAGAGGGAGGCACGGGTGGGACAGCAAACGTAGGCACCAATCTGTTAGAAGACCTCCGCAGGTTCTCCTTAAAGGAAGGTCTCTCCCTGAGTCTGGTGTCAATCAAAATCAGGAAAGAAATAAGAGACTCGAGCTCAACTGGTAGGTCCTTAGCTGCAACCTCATCCTTCAAGGCATCCGAGAGACCATGAGAGAAAGCAGCGACCAGAGCCTCATTATTCCAGCCCACCTCTGCTGCCAGGGTACGAAACTCAATGGCGTATTCAGCTACGGATCGTGAACCCTGTCTGATGGACATAAGGAGCTTCGCAGCAGAGGCAGCACGAGCCGGCACATCGAATACCTTCCGAAGAGAAGCAACAAAACCGGAAAACTCGGCAACCACCGGATTGTTGTTCTCCCATAAAGGGCTGGCCCAGGCCAAGGCCTTGTCCGAGAGCAGCGAGATCAAGAAGCCCACCTTTGATCTCTCAGTAGGAAAGGCATGTGGCAGCAACTCGAAATAAATGCCCACCTGGTTAAGGAAACCTCGGCACTGAGTTGGCTCTCCCCCAAAGCGCTGTGGAAGAGGGGCAGAACCGGTCATACCCCGAAACACCGCAGGCGCAACAACAGGTGTCGGGGTAGACTCTGGCGCAACAACCGGAGCGGCAGTAGGAGCGAGCCCAGGAGCGACAACCGACCCATCGGCAACGGGAGCGAAATGAGCCGTGCGTTCAAGCAGGGTTTGCAACGCCACAGCGAACCGACCCAACAGGTGATCCTGCTGATCAAGTCTGGCAACCAGCGTGGGTAGCGAGGATGGCCCTGTACCGTCAGAATTCATGGCTTGGTCCTAATGTCACGGAACCATGAACCAGACGTACAACAAGAGATAAGTGAAAATAAGAAGGCTTTATTGAAAATAAAGCTGTAAAGCAAAAGTCCAAACGGATGGTGAAACCGAGCAGAGTCTTTGCGAAGCCAGAGGTCAGGAACCAGAAGGGTAGTCAGACGAAGCCAGGATCAGGAACCAGCAGGGTAGTCAGACGAAGCCAGGATCAGGAACCAGCAGGGTAGTCAGACGAAGCCAGGATCAGGAACCAGCAGGGTAGTCAGACGAAGCCAGGATCAGGAACCAGAAGCAGCAGCAGTCTTAGAAGCATGTGAACACAAGAGGACCAAGCAAGGAACTGAAGCCACAGACCTCCTATATATATGAGCTAGGCATCCAGCTCCTCCCAGGGGAAGGAGGAGCCGCAGGGTGGAAGGCTACAAGAAACCCAGGACCCAAGATGGCCGCCAGCACATGTCAAACGAAGGAGAGCAGCAAGCAGGTAAGACCATGACAAGCTCATGTTCACATACAATCATACCATACATTGTTCCACCGGGTATACCCCTTTTTACTTGATGTTTGGGCGCCAAGGGACATTGCCTGCTGATCATTCATTGGACATACACGTACCTGATTGCATTAACCCATTACCTAACACCGACTGGGTTGCTGAACATCAAAGGCGATTGAATACAGCCAAAGCCATTGTTCAGGAGCGTATGGACTATGCTAGGGACCGACAGCAGAGAGACTATGATCAAGCAGCCCATGCAGAACCCTTGACAATAGGGGCCGTGGTATGGTTAAAGAATAACCGCCGTACCAGTAAATTGGACAGTAAATGGGAGCGAAGTCCCTATGTTGTCACGGCAATCCCAAATGTTGGAACTCACACTTATGAGATCACCCGGAAAGACAAGGGATCCCAAATTGTACACCGAAACCGGTTAAAGCTCTGCCTGACACCAGAACCTAGTGCCGAGAGTTCTGGATCTGAATATCCTGTGTCAGAGTCAGCAATACAGCCCGAGGATCCTATGCAGGCTGTTAGTAATCTGAGGTATGACGCTGATCCCATGCATTGGCTTCTGACACCTTGGTTGAACTTGCTGGTGCCTGCTCCGGCACCTACTGTAGCTTCACCTCCGGAAGAGCTGGTTCAAGATGCCCCGGATCCAGTTCCCCCTCTAGTGGATCTAATTGTTCCAGTTGTTCCTGACCAAGATCTCCCTGAGGGAGACCCTCCTGTTGCTCCTCTCTCTTCTACCTCGTTGCTAAGGGAAGAGGAGACCCCTGTTTTGAGAAGGTCTACCCGGATGACCAGGGGACGCCCGCCAGTCCGTTTAGGAGACTTTGATTATTCTGGTGGTGTCTCCTCCCAAACAGTTGCCACTGGCAATACCTTACTTGACATTTGTGCGCAAGAATGGACTCCTCCACGTGAGCCCTTGCCTGTGATACACCCACAGGAAACTCCTGGGTAGTTCCGTTTTTATACTGTTTTATCTATTTTGCTGTTCTATTATGGACTTATTCATTGTCATGGACTATCCTGGTTATAATGTTACGCTGTGCCAGGTCAGCGCCCCAGTTCCATTCACTATCCTGAGGAGAAGAGAACGACGCCCCTTGTCACCACCCTTCATCTTTGCCAATTGGACCTGATATGAATGTAAATGCAGATGAATTACATGTATGTATGCCTGCATGTCTCTTTTTTCTGTTTCAGGTAGAGATTCCAGTTGGGCGAGCCCTGATGGAGTACGAGGCCGTACTCAGCTTAAAGCAGTGGGGTATGTAGTGTACGGGGACTGTAATGCCCGTCACTACAAAAGTGTCACTTGGTGTGCTGTCGTCCCCCCCCCCCCTTATTTATGGGGAAGTTGGTATATGTCATTTTTATAAATTGTCATGTAATGTAATGCTATGTATTTCCCTGTTACTATGACACTTGCATGTACAGGCCTGCTAGGGGTGTCATTCCAGCTTCTAGTCACTAGAGGGAGCTAGAGAGCCCTAGTTTATATAAGGCCCAGTCAGGGAAGCAAAAGTCAGTCTAGTTTAGAGCTCAGAAGTTTCTAGAGCCTGAGGAAGCTGAGAGGGAGACAGAGGCAAAACTCAAGAAAGCAAGAGGTACTCAAGATAACAGAGGAGGTACTTTATAAAGCTAAAACCAAGGATATAAGCCAGAGTTAAGGTATTGGGCCTTGGAGAAGATTTTCTATGTCCCAGGATCAGTCAGGAATAGAGTGCAAGCTCCTGTACTGCAAGTCCTGTGTTTCACACTCTGAAGTTACCTTGCTTAATCTGTATTGCCTGCATCGACCGTATTGAAAAATCAACTGTATGCAAAGGAACTGTGCTTCCATTAATGTCTCTACATGGAAACTACTAAAGTTGGAGTTTTGTTTTAACATCACGTGGTTCCTCAGTTATTCCTGCTATCAGCAAACGGCGTGCCACCGTTTAATTGGCACTGGCGTCACGAACATTTTCCTACCATCACCTGCCTATGCAGAGAGTCAGCCATCTCAGGTTAGTGTCATTGCACTACTACACCCAGGAACACATTTCTACACACAACTTGAGTACGCTGCACATCCAACCGGCCTCACAACTGCAGACCAGGTGTAACCACACCAGCCCAGGACCTCCACATCCAGCATGTTCACCTCCATGATCGTCTGAGACCAGCCACCCGAACAGCAGCAGCAACAATCAGTTTGCCTAACGAAAGAATTTCTGCACAGAAACCGTCTCAGGGAAGCTCATCTGCAGTCTCGTCGTCCTCATTGGGGTCTGGACCTGACTGCAGTTCATCTTGAGTGGACAAATGCTCACGTTCGATGACATCTGGCACGTTGGAGAGAAGTTCTGGTAACAGATGAGTCTCGTTTTTCACTGTTCAGGGCAGATGGCAGACAGTGTGTGTGGCGTCGTGTGGGTGAGCGGTTTGCTGACGTCAACTTTGTGGATCGAGTGGCCCATGGTGGAGGTGGGGTTATGGTATGTGCAGGTGTATGTTATGGACAACGAAAATAGGTGCATTTTATTGATGGCATTTTGAATGTACAGAGATACCGTGACGAGATCCTGAGGCCCATTGTTGTGCCATTCATCCACTACCATCACCTCATGTTGCAGCATGATAATGTACAGCCCCATATTGCAAGGATCTGTACACAATTCCTGGAAGCTGAAAATATCCCAGTTCTTGCATGGCCAGCATACTCACTGGTCACCCATTCAGCATGTTTGGGATGCTCTGGATCGGTGTATACCACAGCGTGTTCCAGTTCCTGCCAATATTCTGCAACTTCGCACGGCTATTGAAGAGGAGTGGACCAACATTCCACAGGCCACAATCAACAACCTGATCAACTCTAGATGACGGAGATGTGTTGCACTGCGTGAGGTAAATGGTGGCCACATCAGATACTGACTGGTTTTCTGACCCCCCCAGTAAGGCAAAACTGTGCACATTTCAGAGTGCCCTTTTGTTGTGGGAAGTCTAAGGCCCACCTGTGCAATATTCATGCTGTCTAATCAGCACCTTGATATGCCGCACCTGTGAGGTGGGGTAGATTATCTGGGCAAAGGAGAAGTGCTCACTAACACAGATTTAGACAGATTTGTGAACAATATTTGAGAGTAATGGGTCTTTTGTGTAGGTACAAAATGTTTCAGATCTTTGAGTTCAGCTCATGCAAAATGGGAGCAAAACCAAAAGTGTTGCGTTTATATTTTTGCTCAGTGTATAATATTCTTCACACACAATTCATTCTGAATTTCCAGAACGAGGTTGCTTACAAGATTTGGTCAAAAAGGATCTTGTTAAACTTAGTAATTCCGTGGCTCGCAGTACCAAGATAAACCTGTCCTGATCTTAAAAAGGACCCATAACCTCTCCTGACAGGTCTGTTTTAGTAACTACTCATATTCAATGACAATTCTTATGACTCTGGCATCTATTCTTATGAATCTATGTTGTGTCTTTCCTTTATTATTCATTTGTGAATATATCTTAAAAATCACAGAAAAAAATACAAAACATCCTGCACAATATGATAACTAAATATGCGGATGTCCTTGGCTACGATTTGTGACACAGTGAGAGATTTGGTCTGGAAAAACAGGTATTTTCCTCCCAGCATGTGCTGCTGGGCTGATTTATAGCCAGGTGAGGTCAAATACTGGACGGGATTTTATGTGCCGGTCAGCGTTTTGGCAGCACCTGGTTATCCTTAATAGGTAGCTGGGCTCAGAAGCCATGTCTTTGTGTTGGGATCTGGGAGCCTTGTGTCTGGATGAAGGCTTGCTACCTGTTTGGCGTGAAAACAAGTTGGTGCTGCTATGAGCAAGGACTCTGAGGCAGAATTGCCGCATAGTGTGAATTACCACCAACACCGCAAGGTGACTTTTTGTTTGAATATGACTGCTTGTTTTGTCACTTGCCTAAGGCCTCATGCACACGACCGTATTTTTTCACGGTCCGCAAAACGGGGGTTCCGTTGGTCCGTGATCCGTGACAGTTTTTTTCGTCCGTGGGTCTTCCTTGATTTTTGGAGGATCCACAGACATGAAAAAAAAGTTGTTTTGGTGTCCGCCTGGCCGCGCGGAGCCAAACGGATCCGTCCTGAATTACAATGCAAGTCAATGGGGACGGATCCATTTGACGTTGACACAATATGGTGCAATTTCAAACGGATCCGTCCCCCATTGACTTTCAATGTAAAGTCAGGAGTTAATATACCATAGGATCTGAGTTTTCTCCAATCCGATGGTATATTTTAACTTGAAGCGTCCCCATCACCATGGGAACGCCTCTATGTTAGAATATACCATCGGATTTGAGTTACATCGTGAAACTCAGATCCGACAATATATTCTAACACAGAGGCTTTCCCATAGTGATGGGGACGCTTCTAGTTAGAATATACTACGAACTGTGTACATGACTGCCCCCTGCTGCCTGGCAGCACCCGATCTTTTACAGGGGGCTGTGATCAGCACAATTAACCCTTCAGGTGCCGCACCTGAAGGGGTTAATTGTGCGTATCATAGCCCCCTGTAAGAGATCAGGGGCTGCCAGGCAGCAGGGGGCAGACCCCTCTCCCTCCCAAGTTTGAATATCATTGGTGGCCAGTGTGCGGCCCCCCCGCCCCCCCCTCTATTGTAATATCATTGGTGGCCAGTGTGCGGCCTCCGTCGCCCCCCCCCTCCCTCTATTGTAATTTTATTGGTAGCCAGTGTGCGGCCTCCGTCGGTCCCCCGTCCCTCCCTTTATTGTAATATCATTGGTGATATTGTATTAATATCATTGGTGGCCAGTGTGCGGCCTCCCCTCTCCCCCCCCCCCCCCCCCGATCATTGGTGGCAGCGGAGATTCCGATCGGAGTCCCAGTTTATTTGCTCTGGGGCTCCGATCGGTAACCATGGCAACCAGGACGCTACTGCAGGCCTGGTTGCTATGGTTACTTAGCAATATTACAATATTGGAAGCATCATACTTACCTGCTGCGCTGTCTGTGACCGGCCGGGAGCTCCTCCTACTGGTAAGTGACAGGTCTGTGCGGCGCATTGCTTAATGATCTGTCACTTACCAGTAGGAGGAGCTCCCGGCAGTAGCGTCCTGGTTGCCATGGTTACCGATCGGAGCCCCAGAGTGATTAAACTGGGACTCCGATCGGAATCTCCGCTGCCACCAATGATCGGGGGGGGGAGAGGGGAGGCCGCACACTGCCCACCAGTAATATTAATACAATAGAGGGGGGCCCGGGGGAGGGCCGCACACTGGCCACTAATGATATTACAATAGAGGGAGGGGGGGGCGCACGCTGGCCACCAATGATATTACAATAAAGGGAGGGAGGGGGGGCTGACGCACACTGGCCACCAATGAAATTACAATAGAGGGGGGGGGCGAGGGAGGCCGCACACTGGCCACCAATGATATTACAATAGAGGGAGGGGGGCGGTGGGGCCGCACACTGGCCACCAATGCTATTCAAACTGGGGAGGGAGGGGGGTCTGCCTGGCAGCCCCTGATCTCTTATAGGGGGCTATGATATGCACAATTAACCCCTCAGGTGCTGCACCTTAAGGGGTTAATTGTGCGGATCACAGCCCCCTGTAAGAGATCGGGTGCTGACAGGCAGCAGGGGGCAGTCATGTACACAGTTCGTAGTATATTCTAACTGGAAGCGTCCCCATCACTATGGGAACGCCTCTGTGTTAGAATATACTGTCGGATATAAGTTTTCACGAAGTGAAAACTCATCTCTGAAAAAGCTTTTATGCAAACGGATCTTCGGATCCGTCTGTATGAAAGTAACCTACGGCCACGGATCACGGACGCGGATGCCAATCTTGTGTGCATCAGTGTTCTTTCACGGACCCATTGACTTGAATGGGTCCGTGAACCTTTGTCCGTCAAAAAAATAGGACAGGTCATATTTTTTTGACGGACAGGAAACACGGATCATGGATGCGGCTGCAAAACGGTGCATTTTTTGAAAAAAAAAACGGAAAACGGCACAACGGCCACGGATGCACACAACGGTCGTGTGCATGAGGCCTACGTGTGAATAAAACACTGAACTGGTTGATCCAAAGAACTTGTTGTTGCCTCTATACTGCATCTGCTAATCCTGTCTACTAGAGCGAGTCACCACAATTGGTGGAGGATGCATGCATCAGCAGTGAGGCTGGCGTGATCGCTGATATTTTTGGTTTCTGCATTTTTCAGGCACGGTTGTATGTTGTACATTAAACCAGCTGTATTATAACTAGTGCACCACGACAAAATGGAGGCTGTTGTGAAGGTCCTCATGGAGGCTAATCTGCAGCAGCGAGAGACAAACCTGCAGCAATGCAAGGCTAATAAGCAGCAGCAGGATTCTAACCAGTTGCTGCGACAATACATGATGGCTTTGCAGACAGCAGGAGCAACCCCGAGCGTCTACGATGCCCAGACCACCGCAGTCTAAGATGACCCCCGCAGACGACATTGAAACCTACCTGGCGATGTACGAGGAAGTGGCCATCAGGGAAAAGCTACCCCGTGACCAGTGGGCTAAGATGCCCTGTCCCGGGTACATACAGGGAGTGCAGAATTATTAGGCAAATGAGTGATTTTGACCACATCATCCTCTTTATGCATGTTGTCCTTACTCCTAGCTGTATAGGCTCGAAAAGCCTACTACCAATTAAGCATATTAGGTGTGGCATCTCTGTAATGAGAAGGGGTGTGGTCTAATGACATCAACACCCTATATTAGGTGTGCATAATTATTAGGCAACTTCCTTTCCTTTGGCAAAATGGGTCAAAAGAAGACTTGACAGGCTCAGAAAAGTCAAAAAAAGTGAGATATCTTGCAGAGGGATGCAGCACTCTTAAAATTGGCAAAGCTTCTGAGTGTGATCATCGAACAATCAGCGTTTCATTCAAAATAGTCAACTAGGTCGCAAGAAGCGTGTTGGGAAAAACCAAGGGGCGCAAAATAACCTGCCCATGTAACTGGAGAAAGTCAAGCGTGCAGCTGCCAAGATGCCAACTTGGCCACCAGTTTTGGCCATTTTCAGAGCTGGCAACCTCACTGGATGCCCACAAAGCACAAGGTGTTGCAATACTCCAGAGACATGGCCAAGGTAAGTAAAGGCGTGAATGACGACCACCACTGAACAAGACCACACAAGCGTGAAACGTCGAGACCTGGGCCAAGGAAATATCTCCAAGACTGTATTTTTCTAAGGTTTTATGACTGATGAAATGAGAGTGAGTCTTGATGGGCCAGATGGATGGGCCTGTGGCTGGATTGGTAAGGGCAGAGAGCTCCAGTCCGACTCAGCAGACGCCAGCAAGGTGGAGGTGGAGTACTGGTTTGGGTGGTATCATCAAAGATGAGCTTGTGGGGCCTTTTCGGGTTGAGGATGGAGTCAAGCTCAACTCCCAGTCCTACTGCCAGTTTCTGGAAGACACCTTCTTCAAGCAGTGGTACAGGAAGAAGTCTGCATCCTTCAAGAAAAACATGATTTTCATGCAGGACAATGCTCCATCACCAACGCGTCCATGTACTCCACAGCGTGGCTGGCAAGAAAGGGTATAATAGAAGAAAATCAATGACATGGCCTCCTTGTTCACCTGATCTGAACCCCATTGAGAACCTGTGGTCCATCATCAAATGTGAGATTTACAAGGAGGGAAAACAGTACACCTCTCTGAACAGTGTCTGGGAGGCTGTGGTTGCTGCTGCACGCAATGTTGATGGTGAACAGATCAAAACACTGACAGAATCCATGGATGGCAGGCTTTTGAGTGTCCTTGCAAAGAAAGGTGGCTATATTGGTCACTGATTTGTTTTTGTTTTGTTTTGAATGTCAGAAATTTATATTTGTGAATGTTGAGATGTTATATTGGTTTCACTGGTAAAAATAAATAATTGAAATGGGTATATATTTGTTTTTTGTTAAGTTGCCTAATAATTATGCACAATAATAGTCACCTGCACACACAGATATCCCCCTAAAATAGCCTAAAACTAAAAACAAACTAAAAAACTACTTCCAAAAATATTCAGCTTTGATATTAATGAGTTTTTTGGGTTCATTGAGAACATGGTTGGTCAATAATAAAATTAATCCTCAAAAATACAACTTGCCTAATAATTCTGCACTCCCTGTATGTCATTCTATTCTGCTATTAAACACCCATTTAGGGCAAGATCCTAATTTGAGAAATATGAGGAGAGCGTCAAATAAGGGACGTGTCCCAGGTCGTGGTGCTGCTGGTGGAGCTCCTGTTGCAGGGAGAGGACGTGGTCAATCTGTGCCACGCATGACTGAAATCCCTTCCTCAGGTGCGATTAGGGCGACAGAACCTGCAGCGTATTTGGTCAGGCTAATGCAGCTCTACGAATGGTGAGGCCAGAACAAGTACAGGCGATAGTAGATTGGGTTGCTGACAGTGCCTCCAGTTCTTTCACATTGTCTCCCCACCCAGTCTCCTGCTGAAAGATCAGAGTTGGCAACCTCCAGCCGATGTCCATCAGTCTTTCACCTCACCCCCTTGCAAATCAGTCATGCAGCAGTCTCTTCTGCTTTTTGAGGACTCTGCTAGCAGGGTTTCCCAGGGCCATCCACATAGCCCTGCCCCAGAAGTGGAAGAGATTGAATACACTGATGCCCGACCACTTATGTTTCAAGAGGAGTACATGGGAGGACCATCGCAGCACGTCTCGGATGATGACGAAACACAGGTGCCAACTGCTGGGGCTTTCTAAAGTGTGCAGACTGACAAGGAGGGCAGGGGTGAAGACTGGGTGGAAGATGATGTGGAGGACGATGAGGTCCTCGACCCCACATGGAATCAAGGTCATGCAAGTGACCTGTGCAGTTCGGAGGAAGAGGCAGTGGTCGCACAGAGCCACCACTACAGCAGAAGAGGGAGCAGGGTACAAAAGTGGAGCTGCAGTCCCCTAGACAGTACGCCTGCTACTGCCCACCGCAGCAAGGGACCGAGCACACCAAAGCAAGCTCCAAGGAGTTCCCTGGCGCGGCAGTTCTTCAGAGAATGTGCTGACGACAAGACACGAGTGGTTTGCACGCTGTGCAATCAGAACCTGAAGCAAGGCATAAACGTTCTCAACCTGAGCACAACCTGCGTGACCAGGCATTTAAATGCAAAGCACAAGCTGCAGTGGAGTAGACACCTCAAAATCCAAGAAAGGTCTCTGGCTCCTCCTGCTTCCGTCTCGGCCTCTTCATCCACCTCTGTAATGACAGTGCCACCTGCCACCCCGCAAACAGAGAATCTGCCAGCAACACCACCACCTGGGTCACCAAGCATCTCCACAATGTCCCACAGAAGCGTTCAGCTCTCTATCTCCCAAACACTGGAGCAGAAGAGGAAGTACCCCCCGCCGCCCTACCCACCCGCGATCCCTGGCCCTGAATGCCAGCATTTCAAAATTACTGTCCTTTGAAATGCTGTCATTTCATCTGGTGGAGACAGAGTTTTAAAAGCCTTATGGCGGTGGCTGTCCCACAGTATGTCATGCCCAGTCGCCACTACTTTTCCAGGCGTGCCATCCCTTTCCTGCACAACCAAGTGGGAGACAAAATCAGGTGTGCACTGCGCAACGCCATCTGTGGCAAGGTGCACCTCACTACGGATACGTGGACCAGTAAGCACGGTCAGGGCCGTTATATCTCCATAACAGCACACTGGGTAAATGCAGTGGCGGCTGGGCCTGAGGCGGATAGTAGTTTGGTGCATGTCCTTCCACCACCGAGGATTGCAGGGCGCTTCAGTTTGCCTCCTGTTGCTTCCTCATTCTCTACCGGCTCCTCATCCGGTCAGCGTAACACCTTCACCACCAACTTCAGCACAGCCAGGGGTAAACAACAGCAGGCAGTTTTAAAACGTATCTGTTTGGGGTACAAACCCCACACCGCGCAGGAGCTGTGGACGGGCCTTGAACAACAGACCGATGAGTGGTTGGTGCCAGTGACCCTCAAGCCCGGCCTGGTGGTGTGCGATAATGGGCGAAATCTCATAGCAGGTCTGGGACTAGCCGGTTTGACGCACATCCCTTGCCTGGCGCATGTGCTGAATTTGGTGGTGCAGAGATTCCTTAAAAACCCCGATATGTCAGAGCTGCTGCATAAAGTGCGGGCCGTCTGTGCGCGCTTTCGGCGTTCTCACCCTGCTGCTGCTCGCCTGTCAGCGATGCAGCGCAACTTCGGCCTTCCCGCTCACCGCCTCATATGCCATGTGCCCACAAGGTGGAACTCCACCTTGCACATGCTGGCCAGACTGTGCGTGCAGCAGCAGGCGATAGTGGATTTTCAGTTGCAGCACGCACGGAAGAGTCGCTCTGCGGAACAGCACCACTTCACCACCAATGACTGGGCCTCCATTCAAGACCTGTGTTCCTTGTTGCTCTGTTTCAAGTATTCCACCAACATGGCCACTTTTATGCCTCCTTGAAAAAACGCTGCTGGCGATGATGGAAGAGGATGTGGCACAGGAGGAGGAGCAGGAGGAGAAGGAAGAGGGATCATTTCATAGGGTTTCCGGCCAGTCATTCACGAGTGGCTCCGAGGGTGGGTTCCTGCACCCACAAAGGCCAGGTGCACTATTGTCCAGCTAGGCACAGTTCTGGAGGAAGACGAGGTGGAGGATGAGGAGATGGAGGAGGAGGAACCATGTTCACAGCAGAGTGGCACCCAGACCAGCTCATGGCCATCACTGGTGCGTGGCTGGGGGGATACAGAGGACACAGACGATATACCTCAGACAGAGGACAGCTTTTCGTTGCCTCTGGGCAGCCTGGCACACATGAGCGATTACATGCTGCAGTGTCTCCGCAACGACCGCCGAGTTGCCCACATTCTAACTTGTGCTGATTACTGGGTGGCCACGCTGCTGGATCCCCGTTACAAGGACAACGTACTGTCCTTAATTCCTTCACTGCAGTGTGATCATAAGATGCGCGAGTACAAGCGCACGCTGGTAGACGCGCTGTTGGTGGCATTCCCACCTGACAGCGGGGGCACAGTGGAAGCACAAGGCGAAGGCAGAGGAGGAGGAAGAGGTCACCAACGCAGCTGGGGCACCGCCAGCACCTCAGAAGGCAGGGTTAGCATGGCCGAAATGTGGAAAAGCAGCACGCCACAACAACCAGCACCACCAGCTGATATGGAACGTCTTTGCAGGAGACAGCATTTCACCAACATGGTGGAGCAGTATGTGTGCACACGCCTACACGTACTGAATGACGGGTCTGCCCCCTTCAACTTCTGGGTCTCCAAATTGGGAACATGGCCTGAGCTTGCCATTTACGCCTTGGAGGTGCTGACCTGCCCTGCAGCCAGTGCATTATCTGAACGTGTGTTTAGCACGGCAGGGGGCGTTATCACAGACAAGCCCAGCCGCCTGTCCACAGCCAATGTGCACAAGCGTACGTTCATTAAAATGAACCAGGCATGGATCCCATAGGACTTGTCCGTACCTTGTGCAGAATAGACATTTAAACCGGCCTTAACAGCCATTGTTATACTACAGCGCAATTGCTCACTCTTGTATTTTAGATATTTCACACTCTTTTGGAGTGTACCCTAAACCAGTGTTGGCTACCTCATCCTCCTCCAACACTGCTTCCACCCCTACCGCTACGTCCACCGCCTCCTCAAACTCCTACTCCATATGGACCTCCACCTCATTTATTTTTTTACGTATTTAATTTTATTTCATGTCATTTCACTACTTTGTCTGTTACATTTTCAGGTGAAATTCAAATTTTTGGGCGTAATATACCCCTCCTCTACCTAGTTGACAGCTTAATAAATTTCACAAATTTTTCTTTTACATTTTCGGGTGACATTAAACAATTTTTTTTTTGTCATAGACCCCTGCTCTACCAAGTAGACAGGTTAATAAATGTAACAAATTTTTCTGTTACATTCTTGGGTTAACATTTTACAATTTTGGACATGAATAAACCCCTGCTCTGCATAGGTGACAGGGAATAAAATTTCAGAAATTCTTCTTTACTTGATGCGCGCCACCTCCTTTCATTTAATGCTTAAACTTTAACAAGTTTTCCCATATTTCCGCTCGATTAAAATAACATTTCATCCATTTATCTCCCTTGGATGTGGTCTCTCTTTCTCACGCTCCCTCTCCGGCGTGGAACCCTGATTCGCCGATAACCGTGATCAACATGGTAGGCTCAGAAAAGAACATCGAAAGTTGATAGAGAAGATATCCAAAAGGATGGTGGATGTCACAGGGACGTGCGATCAGGCAGAAGTTATCTAGAGTCAACAAAGCGGCAGCAGGGCCTCTCCTGGCTAACGTTTCCAAATCCTAAATACTGCAGTGACATTACCTAGTGCTAACCACTGAGCCACCGTGAATATATCAAATCCATTATAATTAGGATATTTTGATATAAATGTTATACACCTATGAAAAGGCACAACACTATGAAATGTTCCATTCCACTCCAATTCTTGCTGGGCCTACAGCAGTCATGTCTTGTTCGTCAGTCACGGGACACAATAGACAACCAATAGCATTGACATGCCTGCTAAAGCCAGTTAATGGCTGTTGTGGTCACTAGAGATTGCCTTGCGGTTCACCCGACGGTTGTTTCGCGGCGAACTTTGCTTGTTCGCCGAATGGGCGAACATATGGCGATATTCGCGCCTGCCATATTATTTTACATTGTGAAGAACTTTGACCCGTGACACATCCATCAGGTGGTACAGGACAGCCAATTGAGACGTTTCAGCACATGGACATACCTCCTACTTTATAAATAAACCTGATCTGGTCACCATTTTACATTCAGTCTTTTGCCAGTGTAGGGAGAGGTTGCTCTGTGGAGCAGGGACAGACTGTTAGGGACACAAAACGCTATCAAATAGGGCCACTAAAGTCCTTTTAAGGACTGGTATAGGTGTGCTATCAATAGGTGTGACATACTGAGGGGTGTAATATACTTATAATATTCATTTCTAACATAGAAAGTATATTATAGTGCAATTGTATTGTGTAGCAGTTGTGTGCGGTTCTGCTGTGTTACTGCAGCCACACAGAGTGCCAAATGCTATTGGAACAAATAATTTCTTATGGTGTGATTTACCAGTTGCCCCCCCAAAAAAACTGATCGAGGCAGGGGTGTTATATACCAATAATATACTTTCTATATAGTGCATTTAGTTAGTGCAGCATTTGTCTGCGGTTTATCTGCGTTACCTCAGCTACACAGAGTGACAAACGCCATTGAAACAAATAATTTCTACTAGTGTGATATACCAGTTGCCCCCCCAAAAAATTGATTGAAGTAGGGGTGTTCTTTATGCTAAAATCATTTGCAGTCATTTCTTGTGAAAGAGCATAGGGCAGTATTTCAGTAATACACAAAACCTTTAAACGCACTGCACGGTTGCATTGATTTCTGGTGAAAGAGTATAGGGGCTTATTTTATTAAGAAAATAAAAATACATACGCTGGTGAAAGCGTAAAGTGGCCTATTTTAGCCCAAAAGGAAAAATACTTTCAGTTCATTTCTGCAGTTATTTCTGGTGAAAGCGTATAGGGGCGTATTTCAGTATTACAAGAAAAATATATTCTCAGTTCACTGTTGCAGTTATATCTGGTAAAGCCTTTACTGGCGTATAGCAGTAGAAAAAGAAATATACATTCACCATTCACATTTATTGACGTTTATTAGTAGAAAAATAATAATATATTCAGCTTTCACTGTTGCAGTTATATGAGGCAAAGCCTTTAGTGGCGTATTTCTGTACAAAAATCAAGATATATTCAGCGTTCAGCGCTGCAGTTATATGTGGGAAAGTCCTTTTTGCGGTATGGACTGAATTAAAATGTGTTAAAATTTTGTATTCACGTTTCACACACTACGTGCTTACGTTACGACGTCCATAAGAGCGGCGCACCAATACAGGTGAATACACTATGCACTAACCCTGCACAAAAATGCAAAATAATTCACACCAGCCCGCATCTATCTACGGTATTGCTTACTGGACACTACGGGGACTTTTCTGCAGCACAGAAACCTCACGAGGTCTGTGTCTCGCTCTTCCAGCGCGGACCTACTTCCTCCGCTACGTCCCGTTCACTTCAGAAAAGATCTTGTATTCTGTGTTAACCGCTGCACTGATATGCGCTAAACTTTCTTTACAAATATTTGGGTGCAAAGAATATTGTATTCAGCGTTAAGCATTGCACTGATATGCGCTAAAATCTATTTTTTTTTATATTTCGGTTGTTAAAAAAAAACTTGTATTCGGCGTTAAGCGCTGCACTGATCTGCGCTAAAATCTCTATAAAAATATTGGGTTGGCAAAAAATCTTGTATTCAGCGTTAAGCGCTGCACTAATATGCGGTAAAATCTTTTGTGAATTATTTCAGTGGAAATAAAAATTTCCACCTCCTCTATTAACTTCCTCATCTCTTCATGAACATCAGACACACTAACTTTACATATATATATATATATATATATAGTTCCTGCACCACCTAGTGGCGAATAAAGGTAAATGATCCTGCCTGCCTGTTAAAGGGAATTACAGCATGATACCACAATACATTTGATATGACATTTAGCAAGAGTTTAAACTGCCCACATATAGCACATAGTGGGACACTGCATCAAGATGAATCAGGCGAGGATCAGCCAGGATTTCAACACACTAATGCCTGATGCATCAGACTAGATCATCCATGGTGCCACACCAACATTTTGACAAAAGAGACAGTTTTCTTCTGGCCACCTGCCTCAGCTACTATTCTGATGCTGTTACCCGCCTGATGCTAAACATCTGATGCCAAGTGCTTCTTTCACCCACCATCTTCAGCGAGTACTAGTATTGCCACCCACCTCCACACTGTCACCTTGCCACTCTGTGGCCTACTGATGCTGCCATGTCCACACTATTTCACCTTGCCACTCTGTGGCCCCTTGGTGCTGCCATATCTACACTAGGTCACTGTGCCACTCTGTTGTATCATGCTGCTGCCATGTCCACACTATGTCACAGTGCCACTCGGTTGTATCATGCGGCTGCTGCCATCTCCACACTATGTAACCTGGTCACTTGCTGGCCTCCACATACTGCTGCCAACTAGATACTCTGTGATTGTGCCACTCGGTGGCCTTCTGATGCTGCCGCCACCTCCAGACTTTGTCATTGGGTCACTGTGTGGTCTCCTCATGCTGCTTCCACCTCACCACTCTGACATAGGGACACTCTGTGGACTTCATGCTGTTCACACCCTCCCCACTTTATGACTGGGCCACTATTTTGGCTTTCGGCCTGGCTGACATCATTTATTTGACCTTTCTTCTGATCTGTCAGAAGGAAGGAAAAATGAGACGCAAAATGGGTACAAAACACAGAAGACATGCAAATATTCCATTCACGTGTCATCTCTGTTTTAGATCCACTCCTGTTTTTATTGGCATAAGCAATACTGAGCAAATGCTGACTGGGTGAAGGCGTATGCTCCAAAGACAGGATCCGTTTTTGTGGGTTATTGCTCTGTTCTCATAGGAAGGGCAAATTAATTAGTGACGTCAACACAAACTTACTGCTGACATCCTCTACACTCTGTTGGGGGGCTCTACTTGTATAAGTGTGTAATAGAACAGGTTCTGTAAACATCTATGTGGAATCAGCTGAAAAGGGTGTAAAAGGAGTGCACGTCTTCTGGACACTAACATCGACCTATAAGTCAGAGTTCATACTTGAGTTATTAGGCCAGTTTTGGCAAATTTAAGTATACTTTCTTATAATTTTAATCAAGTTTTTGTTTAATAAAATTAATGTTAAAATATTTAATAAATGTAATAATAAAAATTAAAATGTTGCGTAAGACAGGAGAGAATCGGCCAATCTTCTGTTTATTCAACGACGTGGTGATGCGATGGAGAAAGGATTTTAAAAAAATAATTATTTCCCACCTGGAGCCGAATCCTGTCAAGATTGATCCAAGTGCGGTATTGGCTGCTCATCCAGCAAGATACTTTTGGGGGAACCTGCATGCCAGGCTTAGGCCTCTACTAGCGACAGACAATGAGAAGAAGACAAAGCTTGTTCTTTTCTGTACATTGAATGAATAATTTTTGGGGCCTGTACTCCACTGGCCTGCAGCAAAATTGATATCTAAAGACTGTCTAATATACAGCCAGGTCCATAATCACTAGATGTTTTCTGTCCGTAGGATGCCTAATGTACTCTCGTGGCCTAAAATAAAAATTTTCAAGGCTCCAACATGGCACATTTTTGAGAGTTTCAATTTAAGACGCATAAAAATGGCCCCTGATTAAAATACATATTTTTGGTGGGATTTTTTGCTATTGATCCCCCTCTGGTATGTCACTGTCCATTGTAAGGGATCGTCTCTTTTCAGGGGGTCACACTCAGATATCTCACCAGACAACGGATTTTCATGTCCAAACTGTGCATTTATTTTGACAGTCTTCTTATAAAGGATAGTCCAGTTATACATCACTGGATGGGGTGAGGTTCCCGCACCGCCAACACTTAAAACACAAATAAACTCCTGCCCGTCTAGGCGCTACCTAAACAAAATACGTCCCTACCTCACTCATAGAGCACAGTTCACACATGGACATTATATGCTGCTTTCCTCAGCCAACATCAATACTGCAGCCTCCAGGCTGTGGCAACTCCAGTACCTTTTGGGGGAGTGTGGCCCAGTAGTCCTCCAGACGCTGGGCGTGCAACCCTCGTTCTCTAGGTGTTGCTAGGTCCTCCAAACCTCAGGCTATTCAAAGCCTTGTGGCCCCTCAGTCCTCCTGACTGAGACCACACACAGAGCCTCTGCTTCACAAAGCTCTCGCTCTCCCTCCCCCAGACTGACCTACTCTGAGGCACTTTATGCCAGCCTGATTACAGCAGGCCTCACCTGCGATCACCTCAGGTAGAAAGGAAAACCAGTACTGGAAGGGTGTGGACTGGGAACTCCCTCTACCAAGCCTAGCCACCAGTCCAAGTAAAATCCAGCCCAGAAAATGTATACAGAAATGTCTCAGCAAACTATGCTTTGCTGATACTACTGCCACTCTCTGGATTTTATCTGTCTCACCCATCTGAGGTACCTGAAGTGGGACAACACACCTTCCAGCACTGTTCACATTACCACACCATGTTGTGTGACGATTTGTGCACTCCTTGTAATTATTTGGTGGCTGCAAATATGAGCTGAAGGTTTTTCAGGTTCGCCTGCCATTAAAGCAGGGTTTCTCAACTCCGGTCCTCGGGACCCACCTACCACTCATGTTTTCAGGATTTCCTTACTATTGAGCAGGTGATATAATTAGAGTCCATGCATCAGGACTTACCACAGGTATTCATTCTGTGGGATATTCTCAAATCCTTACCAGTAGGTGGGTCTCGAGGACTGGAGTTGAGAAACCCTGCATTAAAGTGAATTGGGCCCGCTGCGAACTTGCGGTTTGCTAAACTGTCCCGGCCGATGTTCGTCCATCACTAGTGGTCACGGGACCAATAAACATGACGTCATCAGTACAAGTCCAACTGCCATCAGGGTCATGGACAATGAAGCTAAGGTATGGAATATTTTAAGGGTGAATGGTTTTCTACATCATTTTAAAATTTTTTGGGAGAATTGCTAATGCACATCCCTAAGTTGAAGTGTCTTTGTAAATAGCATTCTGTCCCTTTCATTCCTATAATGGGAAACAAAATCCCTATTTGCCTCGGCTATTGAGAACCTGGCCGTCAGAAATTGGCCTTCTTGCCTGTTTGACAGCATTTAAGGGGTTGTCTGAATGTTTTATAATGATGATCTGTCTTCAGTAAAGGTCATCAGAATTTGATCATTAGGGATCTGAAGGATTCTATTACAGTCCCAAACCTATTTTTATATAAGCTTATATTACATTGTGATCTATACGCACGCAGGGACATGTAGCAGGTCAAGGTCCATAGAAAAAGCCATTACTAAGAGGTTTTTGCTTAAATGGTATAGATAGCCTTGGACTCTGGTAAAGAGATAAGATAAATGTGTAGCTGGCTAAAAACATGTGTTACTGTTTAACTTAAACATCATGTCATTTAGGATTATATAAGTCTCACGAAATCAATAAATTCTTAGAGTCATTTTGAAACTACACAGCAGTCTGTCTTGCTTCATTATCACTCTCTCTGACGTAAAAAAGAATCAAATCAAGCTGAATACCGAAGTCTTGTACCTGGGGTACAAAATAAGGGAAAGATAAGAATATTTCCTTACAATTTGGGGGCTTTCGTCCGGAATTGGGAAGGTCATCCCTGATGTTTGGTAAGAAGAGACACTGATTTTTGTCCTTTAGGCCATTCCAGGGGCACTGACCACGTCTCGATTCAAGTAAGTACATAAGGGACCCTTAGATAGACTTCAAAGTACTGTGTCAGGGATACAGTAAGCATAACTCAGGGAGTTTTTGCCTTAGGATTCAGGGAATCCAGTAACAAGACAAGTGCACTTCAGAGGGCTCAGGGAGCCCCAAATCTGTTCCGGGAACAGAAAGGATTCATGGAATCCAGTAACCAGGAAAGTGCACTTCAGAGGGCTCAGGGAGTCCCGTAAAAGATCTGTTCAAGGAACAGAAGGTTTAACAGCTTGATTTGATTCTTAATAAGATAATTGTAGAAGTTTTGCATGATAAGTTGTTTGATAATTGCAGAAGTTTTGCATGATAACTTGTTTTGTCTAATGGTTATATAAGGTGAAGTGACAAGCTGGGTCATAAGTGTACAGCTGTCGTCCCAAGACTAACATTCTGTGTTTTGAATTATTTTTGTAAGAAAATAAGTTTTAATAATGGGTAGTCAAAAATCTAAGATAGAATACCCTAAACCAAAACCAGGAGAAACATGTAAACAATATGTTGCCCGAGTCAGTCCTACAAAGTATTACCTTGTTAACTCATGGATAGATAATTTGGCAGAGTGGACAGGGGCAATGGAAGCGATAGACCCCAATACTAACGCAAAGGACTATATCTGTAACACTAAGCACGGACAACAGTTAATATGGAAAGAGATAGAAGAACACATGATAGAGGTATTTAAACAAAAGTCTTCACTCCCAGTAGCCGTAGCATGTAAGCAAAAAACCCTCAGAAAGCGTTATTGATTTCTTGAGATTTGTGGATTGCTGGAAATTGGAGGCAGGGCTACTGGTTCTCCAGAATGACAGTCTAATTATTTCCACATTTATTAACAATCTGATAGACTAATGCTTACAGTAAAAAAAGAACGTCTCCACGTGGACTTCAGACAGCATCAGTTAATGGATAAGAATTGTATGTATCTAGTGTGAGCTATAGAGATCCACTTCCCCCGCCTTCACACAAACACATTCCTGAGATAAGGGAAGCGGCCAGGGAATCATGCAGAGTGAGTAATGTGTAATATATTATACAAGATGAAGAATTGTTCGGTCATTTTCTTCCCCAAGCAGTGTAATGAGGGAATCCAGCTTTTAACAAAATGACTGTATGATTATAACATGTATATTGTCTTCTTATAAGAGTTGATTAATCACAGATTGAAAACCAGAAGACATTGGAAAACGCAGCAACAAACTGTGTGTGGTGTGGATATCTGTTTCCAGGAAAGCTGTGTTTGTCTGTGCTGCAAGTTTTGAAATGAAACAAAGAAATTTTTTGACTGTGTTGGAAGATACATGATTCAGTGGAATGTGAATGCGTGTGGCTTTGAGTTGTAGTGGAGTTAAAAAATATAAGAAGCCTGAGAGATGTTTTTTTTAGCAGAGCTGTGTGTGCTAAACATCTGAGCTCTGTTCTTATGGACAGCTGGCATACTACTGACAGACAAAAAGGAGGACCACAGCGTCCGACTAAAAGGGGTGGACTTAGATGACTAAGAGTGGGAGGAAGGAAGTGGGAGCCTTCTATGTGAATTAATGGGGTTTTGACAAAACCTTTCAAAACTGACTCACTACCACTCAAGACCATGGACAGGGAATACATCACAGATCATGTATTCAGCATTATACTAGATTGCCCAGTCAGCCTGTTAGGGAGAGATTTGTTCATTAAGCTTGACTTGCAGGTATCAGCGAAGAATCAGGACATAAGAGTACACTCAGATCTCATTCCAGTCTCTACACCAGTGCCACTGATTCTTGCAAACATACAGGACCACCCAGAACTTAACAACATTAACCCTGCATTATGGTCTTCAAATGAATATGACACAGGATTCATAGATTGCACACTTTACACAGCTACTGCGAAACCAGGTGTCATCTCAGTGTTCCAGAAACAATACCCGTTGTTAAAAGAGAAACTTGATGGACTTAGACCAATGATAGAAGAATTCCTACAAAAGGGAATCCTGGCAGAGGTGATTTCACCCTACAGCACGCCCGTGAATCCAGTGACAAAGGCAGATGGTGCTACCCGCTTTGTACAGGATTTAGGGGCCATCAACAACATCATTGTGCCTATAGCCCCTGTTGTACCTGATGTCACTTAATTATTATCTGCCATTCCAGCAGACGCTGTTTGGTTCAGTGTGATAGATCTGAAAAATGCATTCTTTTCTATCCCAGTTGACAAGAAGACCAGACTAATTTTTGCTTTTTCCTTTGACAGACTTCAACTGACCTGGTGCAGACCCCAGGGGTATGCTGATTCACCTGTAGTGTACAGCATAGTCCTCCAAGCGATGTTAAAACCATGGTACATCCCCCCAAGGTTCTGTGCTGCTGCAATATGTCGATGATTTGTTACTGTGTAGCATGTCAGCGGAGGCCAGCATTCAGGATGGTTTATCACTGTTAAAATGGTTGTCAGGATGTGGTCACAAAGTGGCACTTAAGAAAATGCCATGGTGTAAAATGCAGGTTGAATACTTGGGCTTTGTCCTCACAAAAGGTGAACGGAGAATCAGCGCAGAAAGAGTCCAGTCTATTGCGGGTTTGGTCGCCCCGCACAACAAGAAAGAAATGTTATCTTTCCTTGGTATGATAAATTACTGTAGACAATGGATTCCTGATTGCTTTTATTATGACAATGTTTTGAGGCAAGCCACTCTGGATGGAAATCCAGATTTGATTAAATGGTCTTCTGAAATGTACAATGCATTTGATTATCTGAAATGTTTACTCATGTCGAGTCTAGAGCTGGGCCTCCCTGACTATAATATGCCCTTCCACATGTTTGCACGCCAAAATTGTAAAACCATGGCGGGTGTACTGACACAAGAAAACGGAGGCAAGTTGCGTCCTTGTGTATTTTTCTCAAAGGTAATGCCCACCCCTGTTCAAGGGATGCCGGCATGTCTGTGTTCTCTTGCAGCCTGTGCTATGATGGTAGAGTTGGCAACTCCTTTCACAATGTGACATTACACCATTTTGCACACCACTCATGATGTTGTAGACCTACTCAAGGACATCCACACTCAACACAGCAGGCAGCTGAGCTCATTCCACTCACTAGGACATGTATTCTACATACTGATAGACCTGTCACCATTTATACTGAGAGTAGGTACACACATGGGGTAGTGTGGGACCATGGTATGATTTGGCAGAGGAGAGGATTCACGGCAGCAGATGGTAAGGATCATGTCTCACAGGGCAATGCGCTGGCAGATAAGGTGGCGAAACGAGTGGCCAAATGCAACCCCACAGGTTTGTGTAACCATTGGGAGATGCCATGTCTGGCACCTCCAACCCCTGAGATGTTGCAAATACTTACTGATCTTCAGTGGTATGCCACTGAACAGGAACAGCAAGACTGGTGTTATCCAGTATTGCAGAAAAATCCTTAGACAGGATTAGAATTAGTCTGCAAAGAGGGGAAGTTATGCATTCCCCCAACACAGTGCTTCCATCTTAATAGCACATTTCCACGGAGTAGGACATAACAGCATTAAAATCCTTATGGGTAGGCCCTTTCCAACTCCTTGGGCAAGTCACCCCCTAGTGGTACAGGAAGGCGACATAGACCAGATTAGGGAAGACTATGTCACCAAATTGATACAGGTACTTAACAAAACTGAGGACAAAGTTGCTTGTAAGTCTCCCTTTTTTCCACAGGAACCCACCCACCCATACAGGGTGGGGGATGAGATGGTGGTCAAAACACTGAAGAAAAGAAGAGCTCAAGGTGATTATGGCCCACCTACTACCGTGGTTGCAGTAACCAGAACAGCTGTGCTGACTGAACAATCTCCAATTTGAATCCACGCCACCCGAGTGAAGCTTGTGAGAGAAAGAGAGGAGGCAGGAACGGAGGCAGACAGCCTTGGCCTTTAAGGACAGGAGGTACTAACGGGGGCAGACAGCCCTGACCTCCAACGAGGCCCAGAGGTACTAACGGAGGCAGACAGCCTTGACCTCGAAGAAGATACAGAAGGGGTACTAACGGAGGCAGACAGCCTTGACCCCCAACGAGATGATGCAGTCGGGAAATTCCTCGAGATGACTGAAATGTAGTGCCTTGATAATTGCAGTCCCCACCCCAGTAGATGTATGGACAGGGCTCCTACGTTCCCAATCGAATGACACAGATTTGCAGGATCATGATGTTAAATATGGATATGTAAATCCTTATCATGCTCGTTATAACTGTCCTACATATGAGACTCTGCAAAGTAATATGATAGAAATCTAGAAAGTTGTAAAAAGATAGTATCAGAAAAAATATGCAATGTAATATTACAAAAACA
Source organism: Bufo bufo (assembly GCF_905171765.1). Lineage (NCBI taxonomy): Eukaryota > Metazoa > Chordata > Amphibia > Anura > Bufonidae > Bufo > Bufo bufo. Next base: position 298,639,769 of record NC_053392.1, on the reverse strand, counting down.
GTACCATCCCTAGACAAACATGTACCTCTACCAACAGGATGGGTATTGGCCTGTGGAAATACTAGTCACACATATATACAGGCCAATATTACAGAGGGACCCTGTACAATAGCTAGGTTGACATTAGCAATGATACCACTATTTCCAGCAATGCAGATACGACACACGAGAGACACTTCCCTACAGTTACTAGAAAATTGTGATTATAATGTGAATCTCCTCTCTAGATCAGAATACATAAGTTTAGGTATGTCTTTGGTAGGAGTACCAGGGTTGGCCATATATAACCACAGGACAATATCAAAACTTGCCTGTTGTATGGTAAAACAGATACATGTCACTAGTGCAGTTCTGCAAGATATGCTGCTGGATATACAATCGTATAAAAAGGCTATCTTGCAGAATAGGGCGACTATTGACTATTTATTGCTCCAACATGGTGTAGGATGCTCAGCATTCCAGGGATGTGGTGTTTCAATTCATCAGACCACTCCCGTGGAATAAAAGATAAAATAGGCCAACTAGAGGAGATGAGAAAACATATAAAACAAGATGTTGACCAAGGATGGTGGGACTGGCTTTTTGGCTGGATACCTGACTTTGGTCAAATAAGATATGTTTTAGGAGTGGCACTTGACGTGGTCGCTGCAATAGTGTGTCTCTGCTGTTGTCTGCAGTGTGTGCCCTCCCTTCTTACCATATGTAAAAAAGTGGCCGAAAGAGGGGTACACTCAACATTCCTCTATACTCCGGTAAAGGTAGAAGAGGCAAACACAACCTCAACAGAACCTCAGGATTATACTCCTGAAGGGTATATGAAAAACTAGAAAGGAACAAGCTGAAAAAAAAAAACACATTCTATAGAAATTGTTTTTAAGAGGGGGTTGAAGGATTCTATTACAGTCCCAAACCTATTTTTATATAAGCTTATATTACATTGTGATCTATACGCACGCAGGGACATGTAGCAGGTCAAAGTCCATAGAAAAAGCCATTACTAAGAGGTTTTTGCTTACATGGTATAGATAGCCTTGGACTCTGGTAAAGAGATAAGATAAATGTGTAGCTGGCTAAAAACATGTGTTACTGTTTAACTTAAACATCATGTCATTTAGGACTATATAAGTCTCACGAAATCAATAAATTCTTAGAGTCATTTTGAAACTACACAGCAGTCTGTCTTGCTTCATTATCACTCTCTCTGACGTCAGAAAGAATCAAATCAAGCTGAATACCGAAGTCTTGTACCTGGGGTACAAAATAAGGGAAAGATAAGAATATTTCCTTACAGGATCCAACTTCCAATCAGTTGTTTGAAGTGAGCGCCACAGCCTATACCTAGGCCAGTAACATCACGTTCATAAAGTCCTGTGGCCTAGGTGCCGCTCAGTCACATACAAGTGAATGGGGTTCAGCTGCAATACCAAGCACAGCCCCTATCTAATGAATAGCACTGTGATTGATGACCTGCAAGGAGGCCACAGCCTATTCAAACAGCAGATTGGCAGGGATGCCAGGAGTTGGACCCCCACTGATCACCTATCCTGAGGATAGCTCATCAGTATGTAACCCCCCTCCCCCCATCAACCCTTTTAAAATGGTGTAGAAACTATTGGTATTTTCTGCAAACCTGGTAATAAACTGCAGTTATTTGTCAGTTTAGATCCTTCCCTAGAATGCACTTTTGTGTTTTTTGCACCTGCATTTTTTGTGATAAAACCTCCAGGCCCAGATGTTAGCTGAAGGTCTATGGCATGGCTGGCCAACCTGTGGCTCTCCAGCTGTTGTAAAACTACAACTCCCACTATTCCCTGCTGCAGGCTGATAGCTGTAGGCAGACTGGGCATGCTGGGAGTTGTAGTTTTGCAACAGCTGGAGAGCCGCAGGTTGGCCAGCCCTGGTCTATGGTAAAATATAAAATACCGCACACACGCGGCTTTTTTTCAATAAGATTTTTTTGTCTGTCTTCTTTTCAAAAGCAGCATGCTGGATATCTGGTCAGTTTTTTCAGGTGTTTTCACATTACCTTCTATGTAGGAGAAAAATGTCATGAAGAAAATGCCAGTGGTAAGGCACATTGTATGAAATTGGCAGAAAAAAAAACTAAACCATGCAGGTTGGCGTATTTAGGTGTAAAAAAAAACCAAAAAAAACAAAAAACTTTATGGGTGTAGGAAAGGAGTCTATCAATAATAAGAAAGTAAATTTTCATTCTAGTTTTATTCCAGCTTTATTGTTGTAATAAAAAAAAAATCTAAACTTTATTGTCCAACAGTTTTATTATAAACCATATATTGGAAGACAGAAATATGTTTAAATATAAAACTTAAAGAGCATCTGTCACCTGAGACCATATTTAAAGTAGGCATACCACCTGGTAGAATTGATCACAGTGACTCACCCCTCACGGCCTGTTTCCCAGGGTCAGGGACCCTCACTGTTCGGATGCCTGGCCCTGAAATCTCATGTTTGCACTGTGTAAGCGTTTATGACAGGGGTCAGCAACCTCCGGCACTCCAGCTGTTGTGAAACTACAAATCCCAGCATGCTCTATTCACTTCTATGGGAGTTCTGAGAACAGCCAAGCAAGTGTGGAGTCCCGAAGGTTGCTGAGACCTGGTCTATGATGTCAGTCTGCTCCCAGAAGCATCTTCTCCTTCGGGAGTAAACGGACATCATCAGCGCTTAAAGGGGTTATCCGAGCCTGGAAATGCCCCCTCACATTGATTCTACTTACCTAGCTCCTTGCGCTGTTCCTGGTCTCTGCACAGGCGCTGCTGCCTCTCCCTATGCGCCAATGAAAACATCCGGTGTCGGGGGGGAGCAGTCAGCCAATGGCAGGCGGTGACGGGGACCAGCCTCCCTAGCATCGTAGGTGACGGATGTTTTCATCTGCGCACAGGTAGAAGGGTCAGTGAGGGGACCAGGAGTGGTGCAGGAAGCGGGGTAAGTACAATCAGTGTGAGGGGCCTAGGCATATGGGGGGGGGGGGGGGGGGGGGGGCATTTCCAGGCTCAGATAACCCCTTTAAGGAGTGCAGATCTCAGCAGGGGGAAAGCCTCATGAACCGCACATGCGCCGAAGTCTCACCAGTAGAGATCAGCGAACTTCTGTTTTAAGTTCGGCGTCTAAAGTTCGGCTTCCGGTTAGCGGAGGATACCGATATGGCCATTATTGATTCCGCTACCACGGACCACAACGGAATTCGGAATCCATATCGGGATTCTCCGCTAACCGGAAGCCGAACTTTAGACGCCGAACTTAAAACAGAAGTTCGCTCATCTCTACTCACCAGTGCAAGCATGAGAATTCAGGGCCGGGATTCTAATAGTGAGGATGCTCAACCCTGTGAACCGGACCATACAGGAATAGCAATGGGGGGAGAGGAGGAGGTAAAGTGGTGCTCCAAAGGGCTAGGCCTGCTCCCCAGTGCTCCGAGCACCTCAATTACAAAAGTAAAGATTTTGCTGCAACCATACATCAGATTGCAGTAATAGAGGGCTCATTTAATTAAACTTGATCAACCATATTAGGCAGTATGGCTGCCTTAAAGGGAATCTGTCAGCATGATCTTGGACGTTTATATGCAGCACTACAGACACGGAGTCCAGATCACCATTTTTTTCCTAATGCCCCACATTACCCCACTGTCAGCGCTCAAAACTGCACTGAAATACACAGCCAGGACTGTAATACTAGCTTTAATAAGGCTGACCATAGTGACTAGGGATGAGCGAATTTCATATTTTTGAGTTCGTGTGCAGGGTCGTGTTGTGGTATTTACTGAATTGCGTTATGGATTCCGTTACCAAGGACTATAACGCAATTCCATGCCGGAATGCCTTTAGAGGCAGTCCGTTATTCATTCAGTGACAGATGCTCTTTGACAGTATAAATCTGTAAACTGAAGACACTTTGTAAATTAGTGACATTACTAATATGGGGGAGGGGGACAACGCTGGCATTAATACATTGGGGAGGGAAGCTGGGGCTGCTGTTCAGTGTTACACGTCAGGCACCATCAGATTCACCGACCACTTCTCCAAGTTCCTGCGCAGTTCTGAAACAACGCTGAGTGTTCATAAAACAGGGAGGAAAATAAATTAATTAATAAAGAGAAAACAAAAAAAAAAGTTACACAAACATTAACATCCCTATAAACACAGCTTTAGGCCTCTTTCACACTGGAGTGTGCGGCCCGTTGCCGTTGCAAAATGCGGGCCGCAATACACGAACACAGTCCGTGGGGCAGCCGCAGCGGATCGCGGACCCATTCAGATACGGCCGTTCCGCAAAAAGATAGGACATGTTCTATCTTTTTGCGGAACGGAAGTACGGGACGAAACCCCACGGAAGCACTCCGTAGTGCTTCCGTAGGGTTCCGTTCCGCACGATTCCGCATCTCCGGATTTGCGGACCCATTGAAGTGAATGGGTCCGCTTCCGTGATGCGGAATGCCCACGGAACGGCACCCGTGTATTGCGGATCCTCAAATGCGGTTCCCAATACGGCAACGGCCCGCACACGCCAGTGTAAATGAGGCCTTATACCTAACTGGAGCAACTCCATTTTATGGGCCCCCAACAAAGAGTCCTATTATGCAAAACAGCTCTACCTCCAATGTACAGTCCTATGTCAATAATGTCATTCCCCTCCAACATATAGTCCCAGGTAAATCTCAATGGCCTTGCTTTAGTCCCCTCCAACATACAGTCCCATGTAAATAAAATCATTCCCCTGCCTTCAACATATATATTGCTCCTCTTCCTTCAACACCACCCCCTTAAAATACAGTCCCATGTAGATAGCGTCTCCGCCCTACCTACAGCCCCTCAAATATACAGTCCCATGTAAAAATTACTCCCCTGCCCTTCCAATATACAATCCCAAGTAGAAAAAAAACATTACCCCCTTTCTCCTGCCACTTGCAACATACAGACCCATGTAAAAAAAAGGCATCACATTCCGCCTTCATCCCCTCCAACATACAGTCCCATGTAAAAAAATAAAATAAAAACATCACTCCTCTCTTCATCCCCATGTAAAAAAAAAAAAAAAAACACCACTCCCCTCAGTTCAGCCACCTATTTTAAAAAAAATAAAATAATAAAATAATAATAATAAAAAATAAAAAAGAAGGGCCCACCCACACACCAACCTGCAACACCAGATCCTCTCTCCAAAAATCTTGACGCTCCGACCAGACTCCGCCTTCTCCTATGACATCATCCCTACAAGGAGCAAATCCATTCTAGTCAATACCATGTGACCTCTGTAAGGTCCTTGCAGGGTAAAGGAAAAAGTGATAAGAAACTCGCCAACCGTCTCCTCCGAGCGCTACAGCTTCCAGCCAATCACGTCTCGCGGCTCTTCTTCTTGCTTGTGGGGAGTCTGTGAAGCCCTCGTCGGTGGTTGAGTGGAGACATGTGATTGGATGCTGATAAACTACAGTGGGCGGGAATGCAGGCGGCAGCGACGTGTTGTCCCGGTTACCAGCTCCCAGCCTGTCCCATGGCTTCCTGTGAGATGCGTAGTAGTAGCTGGTCTATAGTGTAGTCTGCCTGCAGGAGCCATGGCTCTCCGGGTGTCTAAGGAGGAGCTGGATGAACAGTTTGAACAGTTCTTAAAAGAGGTAATCCACCGTGTATCCAGTATTACTTTGTGTCATTGTCACTTGTGTCACATGTTCCGCCCCACACAGTATGCCACCTGATGATGTATACATATGGGGGGGTCAGGCACCTCCACCTGCTGTGTACTAACATTATACACCAGTAGTTGCATATTGTGGCGCACATAGTGGTGAGCGAACGTGTGTTTTAAGTTTGGCGTCCAAAGTTCTGGTAATCTAAGAATCCCGTCATGGATTCCGCTACCACGGACCATATCGGCATTCTATGACTCCCCCGCTCCCCACTACACTTTACCATGGCAACCAGGACTTTAGCGTCCCGGCAGCCATGGTAACCATTCAGAAAAAGCTAAACGTCGGATCCGGTAATGCGCCGAAACGACGTTTAGCTTAAGGCCGGATCCGGATCAATGCCTTTCAATGGGCATTAATTCCGGATCCGGCCTTGCGGCAAGTGTTCAGGATTTTTGGCCGGAGCAAAAAGCGCAGCATGCTGCGGTATTTTCTCCGTCCAAAAAACGTTCCGGTCCGGAACTGAAGACATCCTGATGCATCCTGAACGGATTTCTCTCCATTCAGAATGCATTAGGATAATCCTGATCAGGATTCTTCCGGCATAGAGCCCCGATGACGGAACTCTATGCCGGAACCCAACAACGCAAGTGTGAAAGAGCCCTAACACACATTGTAAAAGTCAGGACGGATCCGTTTGGCTCCGCATCGTCAGGCGGACATCAAAACGCTGCAAGCAGGTGTCCGCCTCCAGAGTGGAGACTGAACGGAGGCAAACTGATGCATTCTGAGCGGATCCTCATCCATTCAGAATGCATTGGGGCTGAATTGATCCGTTTTGGGCCGCTTGTGAGAGCCCTGAACGGATCTGACAAGCGGACCCAGAAACGGCAGTGTGAAAGTAGCCTTAGTATTACTACCACATAAGGATTTTCCTACTGCCCCCTTCCCCCACGTTCCTCCTCTGCTGGGGCACATTTTACTGAACTGTTGTTTTTAAGTCTCATTTATCAACCGTTTTTGCGCCTGTTTTGGAGCTATTTGCACCTATTTTGAGTGTTAAGACAAAGGTCCACTCTGCATGCAGTCGTCAGCTAGAATGGTTGTATGCAGAGGGATTCTTCCGGTTCCCTCTGATGCTGTAGCGCTGCCATTGGTGTTGTTCCAGCCAATCACTGGAGTCCCCTGCCTGACCTGGCTAGTTCAGCACCAGTCACCTCCACATGACCCGCCCCCCACTGCAGCGCCATACTGCGCTAGTCCTTAAGTCGCCTCCCTCTGTGCCTTACCTCTACCGGTTAAATTCACTTTTAGGCTACATGCACACAAACGTTGTTTGTTTCCGTGTCCATTCCATTTTTTTTTTTATTTTCTTTTTGCAGATAGGATGCGCACCCGTTACTTTCAATGGGTCCGCAAAAATGCGGTCAGCACACCGTGTGCTCTCCGCATCAGTATGTCCGTTCCGTAGCCCCGCAAAAAAAAAATAGAACATGTCCTATTCTTGTCTGTTTTAGGCATTGTTACAATGAATCCGCCCAAAAAAATAAAAAAATTATGGCATACGGATGTCATCCGTGTGTTTTTTTTTTTTTTTTCCGGATCCGCAATTTGCGGTCCGCAAAACACATACAGTTGTGTGCATGTAGCCTTAGGCTACTTTCACACTAGCGTTCGGGTGTCCGCTCGTGCGCTCCGTTTGAAGGGGCTCACGAGCGGCCCCGAACGCATCCGTCTGGCCCTAATGCATTCTCAGTGGAGGCGGATCCACTGAGAATGCATCCGCCTGCCAGCGCTCAGCCTCCGCTCCGCTCAGTGAGCGGACACCTGAACGCTGCTTGCAGCGTTCGGGTGTCCGCCTGGCCGTCCAGACTTATAATGGAAGTCAATGGGGACGGATCCGCTTGAAGATGACACTATATGGCTCAATCTTCAAGCGGATCCGTTCCCCATTGACTTTCAATGTAAAGTCTGAACGGATCCGCTCAGGCTACTTTCAGACTTAGAAAATTTTCTAAGTAATAATGCAGACGGATCCGTTCTGAACGGATGCAAACGTCTGCATTATCGGAGCGGATCCGTCTGATGAAACATCAGACGGATCCGCTCCGAACGCTAGTGTGAAAGTAGCCTAATTATTTTTTTTTCATCTTTTCACTTTGAGGTCAGTTGTTGCATTTTCTCTACTTACCACTAGAGAGAGCTGTTTGCTTAAATTTGTAGTTATATGAGAATACTTTTATAGACTGTTTAAGACTCATCCGCTTTGTGGCTTCTTTTTATATAGGAAGACGCAATGCTGTGTTGTGTCTGACACATGACTGACACCTGTGGTACCCAGCAGACCCCACTAACTTAAAATAGTTTCCCTCCTGTTCCACCAAGGTACAGCACTATTTTTTAGAATTGGGTAGTCGGTGACTTTACATTATGACCTAATAGGGTCTCAGGGTAGGGATCGTCTGGAAGGTCATCCACATAGCAGAGCTCTAGTTATGAGTGCCAGTTTGGGGATGGAGACTTTATTCTTTTGTCTTCTTGCATACTATGTACACTATGGGGCACATTTATTAAGACCGGCGGTGGTGGTTCCGCTGAAGTTATGAAGAGGCATCCAGCGTCAGTTGTAAATGTAAGACATCTTCCTAGCTAACTTACACTTAAACCATTTTCTACGCCTAAACCAGGCCCGTTCCTTTCTCCGCCCATGCCACGCCCCCTTTATTTAGACTTGGCGTGAGCAGGGCGAAGTCGCAGATAGTGGCGCAATTAACCATTGCGCTACCATGTGCATCTGAAATACGCTTCATTTAGTCGTCTTTCAGAATAGTAAATGACCCCCCCACCCTATATATTTACAGTCTCACTATTTGAATTCCCTTAGTCTCTTTCAGATGACTCATTTGACAGTAACAAAAAATCAGTTGTTCTTGAAAATCTTGGAAAGCCTAAAGTTACAAAAACAAAAAAGAAAACCGCTTCTCCTTGGTGGATCACTGAAGATGACTCTGATGATGGAGGTATGTTAAAGGGAGCTTTTCCGCAGATATTATACTGGTTGAGGGACCAGTATTTAAATTTTTCCATCCATGTGACACAATTAAGGTCATTTATAAACTGGTGTAAAGGAAAAATGGCCTAGTTGTCCAATAACAACCAATCAGATTCCACCTCTCATTTTCCAAAGGAGCTGTCCAAAATGAAAGATGGAATCTGATTGGGTGCTGTGGGTAACTAATCCACTTCTACTTTACACCAGTTTGATAAATGAGGCCAAATAAGTTTGAGAATGCCGAACAACATGGGCTCACATCTGTGGGGCTAATGAAAACATGTACAATTTTCTGATATACTTTCCTCTTAACCCCTTCAAGCGACAGCCTGTTTGGACCAAATGCCGGAGCCCCATTTTTCTAATCTGACATGTGTCACTTTATGTGGTAATAATTTTGTAACACTTTTACTTATCCAAGCCATTCTCGTGACACATTGTACTTCATGATAGTGGTGAATTCGAGTTGATACGTTTTATCTTTATGCATAAAAAAATAAAAAATTGCAGAAAATTTCTTTGCTATTAAGATGAATAGTGATACTTCATAAAATAGTTATTACTTTACATTCCCCATATGTCTACTTTATGTTGACATCATTTTGTAAATGTCATTTTATTTTTTTAGGAAGTTAGAAGGCTTAGGCTAGTTTCACACTAGCGGCAAGGAACTCCGGCAGGCTGTTCCGGTGGGTGAACAGCCTGTCGGATCCGTGCTGCCGCTAGTGCACGCGTGCCCCCAGACTACCGCTCCGGCCCCATTTATGAGGGTGGGCCGGAGTTCCGGCGGCAGCACCACAAACATGCCAAGAGGCAGCCGGAATAAAACTACGACATGTTGTAGTTTTATTCCGGCCACCTCTCGGCATGTTTGCCGTGCTGCCGCCAGAACAGCCTGCCGGAGTTCCTTGCCGCTAGTGTGAAAGCCAAAACTCACTTTTTTAAGGACCCTTTCAGTTATGAAGTCACTTTGTGGAGGCTTACATAGTAGAAACCACCCATAAATGGCCACATTTTAGAAGCTGCACCCCTCAAGTTTTTCAAAACTGACACTACAAACTTTATTAACCCTTTAGGTGTTCCACAAGAATTAAAGCAAAATGGAGGGGAAAATTTTAAAATTTCTATTCTTTGGGGCAGATTATCCATTTAAATCCAATTTTCCTGTAACACATCAAGGGTTAAAAGCCAAATAAACCTCAATATTTATCACCCTGATTCTGTAGTTTACAGAAACCCCACATATGTGGTTGTAATCTGCTGTATGGGCACACAGCAGGGCTCAGAAGGAAAGGAGCGCTAAATTGTTAACGGAGGGCAGATTTTTGCTGGAATGGTTTCCAGGTGTCACGTTTGAAGAGACCCTAGAAAGAGAACCCCAAAATTGACCCCATTTTGGAAACTACCCCCCTTAAAGGGAACCTGTCACCAGGATTTTGTGCATAGAGCTGGGGACATGGGCTGCTAGATGGCCGCTGCAATACCCAGTCCCCATAGCTCTCTGTGCTTTTATTCTGTTAACCACCTCCGGACCGCCGAACGCAGCGACGCGTCCTGGAGGTGGTTGATTCATTCCTCCTGGACGCATGTACGCGTCCTCTCGCGAGACGTGAGATTTCCTGTGAACGCGCGCACACAGGCGCGCGCATTCACAGGATCGGAAGGTAAGCGAGTGGATCTCCAGCCTGCTAGCGGCGATCGTTCGCTGGCAGGCTGGAGAAGCGATTTTTTTTTAACCCCTAACAGGTATATTAGACGCTGTTTTGATAACAACGTCTAATATACCTGCTACCTGGTCCTCTGGTGGTCCCTTTTGCTTGGATCGACCACCAGAGGACACAGGCAGCTCTGTAATAAGTAGCACCAAACACCACTACACTACACCCCCCCCCCCCCGTCACTTATTAACCCCTGATCACCCCATATAGACTCCCTGATCACCCCCCTGTCATTGATCACCCCCTTGTAAGGCTCCATTCAGACGTCCGTATGATTTTTACGGATCCACTGATACATGGATCGGATCCGCAAAACACATACGGACGTCTGAATGGAGCCTTACAGGGGGGTGATCAATGACGGGGGTGATCACCCCATATAGACTTCCTGATCACCCCCCTGTCATTGATCACCCCCCTGTCATTGATCACCCCCCTGTTAGGCTCCATTCAGACGTCCAAATGATTTTTACGGATCCACTGATACATGGATCGGATCCGCAAAACACGTACGGACATCTGAATGGAGCCTTATAGGGGGGTGATCAATGACGGGGGTGATCACCCCATATAGACTCCCTGATCACCCCCTGTCATTGATCACCCCCCTGTAAGGCTCCATTCAGACATTTTTTTGGCCCAAGTTAGCGGAAATTATTTTTTTTTTTTCTTACAAAGTCTTATATTCCACTAACTTGTGTCAAAAAATAAAATCTCACATGAACTCACCATACCCCTCACGGAATCCAAATGCGTAAAATTTTTTAGACATTTATATTCCAGACTTCTTCTCACGCTTTAGGGCCCCTAGAATGCCAGGGCAGTATAAATACCCCACATGTGACCCCATTTCGGAAAGAAGACACCCCAAGGTATTCCGTGAGGGGCATATTGAGTCCATGAAAGATTGAAATTTTTGTCCCAAGTTAGCGGAAAGGGAGACTTTGTGAGAAAAAAAAATAAAAATCAATTTCCGCTAACTTGTGCCAAAAAAAAAAAAATTCTATGAACTCGCCATGCCTCTCATTGAATACCTTGGGGTGTCTTCTTTCCAAAATGGGGTCACATGTGGGGTATTTATACTGCCCTGGCATTTTAGGGGCCCTAAAGCGTGAGAAGAAGTCTGGGATCCAAATGTCAAAAAATGCCCTCATAAAAGGAATGTGGGCCCCTTTGCGCATCTAGGCTGCAAAAAAGTGTCACACATGTGGTATCGCCGTACTCAGGAGAAGTTGGGCAATGTGTTTTGGGGTGTCATTTTACATATACCCATGCTGGGTGAGATAAATATCTTGGTCAAATGCCAACTTTGTATAAAAAATGGGAAAAGTTGTCTTTTGCCGAGATATTTCTCTCACCCAGCATGAGTATATGTAAAAAGACACCCCAAAACACATTGCCCAACTTCTGAATACGGCGATACCACATGTATGACACTTTTTTGCAGCCTAGGTGGGCAAAGGGGCCCACATTCCAAAGAGCACCTTTAGGATTTCACAGGTCATTTACCTACTTGCCACACATTAGGGCCCCTAGAATGCCAGGGCAGTATAACTACCCCACAAGTGACCCCATTTTGGAAAGAAGACACCCCAAGGTATTTCGTGATGGGCATAGTGAGTTCATGGAAGTTTTTATTTTTTGTCACAAGTTAGTGGAATATGAGACTTTGTAAGAAAAAATAAATAAAAAATCATCATTTTCCGCTAACTTGTGACAAAAAATAAAAAATTCTAGGAACTCGCCATGCCCCTCACGGAATACCTTGGGGTGTCTTCTTTCCAAAATGGGGTCACTTGTGGGGTAGTTATACTGCCCTGGCATTCTAGGGGCCCTAATGTGTGGTAAGTAGTTTGAAATCAAAATGTGTAAAAAATGACCTGTGAAATCCTAAAGGTGCTCTTTGGAATGTGGGCCCCTTTGCCCACCTAGGCTGCAAAAAAGTGTCACACGTGGTATCGCCGTACTCAGGAGAAGTTGGGCAATGTGTTTTGGGGTGTCATTTTACATATACCCATGCTGGGTGAGATAAATATCTCGGTCAAATGCCAACTTTGTATAAAAAAATGGGAAAAGTTGTCTTTTGCCGAGATATTTCTCTCACCCAGCATGAGTATATGTAAAATGACACCCCAAAACACATTGCCCAACTTCTCCTGAGTACGGTGATACTAGATGTGTGACACTTTTTTGCAGCCTAGGTGGGCAAAGGGGCCCACATTCCAAAGAGCACCTTTCGGATTTCACCGGCCATTTTTTACAGATTTTGATTTCAAACCACTTCTCACGCATTCGGGCCCCTAAAATGCCAGGGCAGTATAACTACCCCACAAGTGACCCCATTTTGGAAAGAAGACACCCCAAGGTATTTCGTGATGGGCATAGTGCGTTCATGGAAGTTTTTATTTCCATTTCGTCCACCATGACGGCTCTACTATGAGATTGACCCTTGACCTCTGTAGGGGCAGGAACACACAGAGTTTAAAAGGCCACCACCCACACTCACCCTCAGTGTTTCCTGTCCCTACGGGGTCAACCACACAGAGAGCCCTCCTGGTGGAGGTGAAGAAAAAGTTTATTATTTTATAAAATACCTGAGGATTCGTCCTCGTCCCCTGCCCTCCTGCGGTCTGGTCCAAAGCTGGGCAGGGGATTCATATGGAGCCGATCTCGCTTCTGTACCAGGAGCCTGTATCCCTCCCCACAGTGCGGTCCCCCTTCCCTATGTTGAGGAAGCTGACCGCAGGGAAGCAGCATGCTGAACGCCGACAGGAAGCCTCAGCATTACTCTCTGCTCCCGGCGGCTGGAGGCGAAAGGGGCGGAGCTTAGACCGGAAGGGGCGGGGCTTAGATCGGCCGCACGGCAGTGACGTCAGACGCCGGACTGACTACTTTTGGCGGCAGATTCAAACAGGCAGTGGCACCGATCTTCCTCCTGGCGCATACAGCACTAATGTCTGCTCCTGAAGCCCCGGACGCCTCTACAGCCCAGATGGACTCTGAAACTCCCTCGGCTACTCCAACAGTGAGTTCCCCTGTGGGGAAAGACAAAATGATGTATCCTTTTTTGACTTACTTGCTGTTCGTCTAGTGATACCTGGCTGCTCCTCTCTTTTATAGGGAGTTAAAGAGCCCAGAACAAGGTCTAAAGTTCAAAGATGTGCAACTTGTAATAAGAAGCTTCCCGAGAATTATAAAAAGAAGCTCTGCCAGAGCTGCATAAAAGACCTTATAAAAGAGGAGCAGCCGTCAATTTTGTCTGAGGTCAAAACGCTTATTCAGAACGAAATTAAGTCCTCTTTGGCCTCCCTCAGATCAGCCCCGTCTACACCTCCTGCTGCAAAAAAACCTAGATTATCCGCCCCATCCTCCTCTGTTTCGGAGATTATGGACGAGGGGGCCTCCACCTCTGGACAGAATGTGGACTTTGACGTTCTATCAGAGGGGGAGATAATGGAAGATAATAAAAAATATTTCTTTTCTTCCAAGGATATGGAGGAGCTATTGGGAGCTGTCAGAGCAACCATGGGGATTGAGGAGGTGAAAAAACCAAGATCCGTCTTAGATGAGATGTTCGGGGGACTCAGAGCAAAAAAGTTAAAAGTTTTCCCAATGAATGAAAATTTAGGACATGATCTTAGACGAGTGGACTGACCCCGAGAGGAGACTAGGGGTATCTCGGGAATTCAGAAACCGGTTGTTGTTTGATCCAGCGGACGTCAAATTATTTAACGAGACCCCCAAAATTGATATCCAGGTGGCGAAAGTAGTTAAGAAGACTTCCCTCCCATTTGAGGACTCTTCACAACTACAGGACCCAATGGAAAGGAAAGCCGACTCTCTCCTAAAGAAATCCTGGGAGACGGCTATGTTTGGGGTCAAAACCAACATAGCCGCAACATCGGTCGCAAGATCTATGTGTTTTTGGCTTAACGAACTAGAAGAACATATCAAAAACAAGACTCCTAGGGAGGAAATATTGAACTCTATCCCACTCCCCAAATCTGCCACGGCCTTCTTGGCGGATGCCTCGGCGGAATCGGTGAGGTTCGCCGCTAAGGATGCGGCCCTCACCAATTCCGCAAGGAGAGCTTTGTGGATGAAAGCCTGGGGAGGGGATAGAGCATCAAAAGCAAAACTATGCTCCATAGCGTTTTCTGGGGAATACGTTTTTGGACCCGTATTAGACTCTATCCTGGAAAAGGCTGCAGACAAAAAAAAGGGGTTCCCGGAAGAGACCAAAAAGAAGCCCTTTCGTTCCTCCAACTCCCAAACTAGACCCTATAGGGGCAAAGGAAAGGGGGGTAGGTGGAGTTACCAGAAGGGGGGAAAAGGCAGAGGTTTCCTTCTTAACCCCCAAAATAAAGATAAACAATGACGCCAGAGTAGGGGGAAGACTGCAGAATTTTCTGTCCCAGTGGGAGTCCATTACAAAAAATCCATGGGCCCTAAATATAATTCGGGATGGCTACCGGATAGAATTTTCCTCAGTCCCTCCAAAGAGGTTCAAAATAACCTCTCACAGCCCAAAAATAATAGAAAAAATCTGGCAGGGTATCCTGCAACTTATAGACTCAGGCGTTGTGACAGAAGTCCCAAGTACAGAAAGAGGAAGGGGTTATTATTCCAGTCTATTTCTGGTACAAAAACCAGATGGTACCTTCCGCACTATTATAAATCTAAAAGGATTAAACAAAGCGGTCGCATACAGGAAATTCAGGATGGAATCTGTAACATCCATCATTCCCCTGATCAGAACAGGAGACTTCATGACGTCCATAGATTTAAAAGACGCGTACTATCACGTCCCCATAAACAGATCATCGCAAAAATTCCTCAGGTTTGCCCTAGTGGACAGCTCAGGAGTTGTAAGACACTTCCAGTTCACCGTGTTACCCTTTGGAATCTCATCTGCTCCAAGGGTATTCACAAAACTAGTAGTAGAAATGATATCCCCTCTGAGAGCAGAAGGGATAAAAATTTTCCCATACTTGGACGACTTTCTGGTCCTGGGACCCTCGGAGCAGGAGACAACCAGCATTACCAGAGACCTGATGCACAGGTTTTCAGACCTGGGGTGGGTAATAAACATGAAAAAATCAAGTTTAGTCCCCTCAACCAAAATGAAATTTCTGGGGGTAATACTGGACTCGGTCTCCCAGGTGACATCCCTACCTCGGGAAAAAGTTACGTCGTTTATGGAAAAAACACAAAAATTCCGAAGTCAATCCCAGTGCTCCATTCGCAATGCCATGAGCCTCCTAGGCACAATGACCTCCTGCATAACAGCGGTGTCTTGGTCTCAGGCCCACACCAGGATTCTCCAATCTTGGATCCTGAGAATTTGGGACAAGAGACAGTGCTCTCTAGAGAAAAAAATCCCCATCCCGAGTCAGGTAAAAACAGATTTAAAATGGTGGATGAAAGAGGAAAACCTGCAAAAGGATGTACCCTGGGTAAAAGATCCGGAGATTCAAATAAACACGGATGCAAGTGGTACAGGATGGGGAGCAAAAATAGGCTCGATAAATTACCAGGGCACTTGGTCGGACGCCATGAAAAAATGTTCCTCAAATCACAGAGAATTGAGGGCGATTTGGGAGGTGCTGAAGGTGTCACAGGACAGGGTCTCCGGAAAACACCTAAAAATCCTCTCGGACAACGTAACAGCCGTAGCATACCTGAAACATCAGGGGGGCACACGATCATCAGGCTTAAAGGAATTGGCGGAAAAAATATTCTCCTGGGCGGAAAAGAACGTTCTATCCATCACTGCTATCCATCTAAAGGGTACAGAAAACATACAGGCGGATTTTCTCAGCAGAGTAACCATAGATCTGGGGGAATGGGCCCTAAACTCAATCGTATTCGAGCAGATTACCAGGAGGTGGGGGACCCCCAAGATAGACCTGTTTGCATCAAAAAAGAACGCAAAGGTCCATCCCTTTTGCTCCCTAAACCCAAGAGACAACCCTTGGGCGACAGACGCATTTTCAGTCAGGTGGTCTTGGGATCTAGCCTATGCCTTCCCCCCTTGGCCATTAATACCCAGGGTGCTGCAGAAAATAATATCGGACCCAGTAACAGTAATACTGGTTGTCCCGTACTGGACAAAAAGGAATTGGTTCCCAGTGTTAAAAGAACTAGCTCTGGAAGAACCCTGGATAATCCCCCACGGGAGGACATTATCTCTCAGGGTCCAATTCTTCACCAGAATCCAGGTCTTTTCAGACTATCGGTCTGGATCCTGAACGCGAAATCCTAAAAAGCAGAGGGATATCAGAGAAAGTCATAAACACCCTTAAGTCCAGCAGGAAAGAAGTTACTTCTGCAATATATCTTAAGATATGGAAAAAATATTGTAGTTGGCTTGGCCAGACTCCTCCCGTAAACTCTTCTCCCAATATTAAAAAAGTGCTAGACTTCCTCCAACGAGGGTTAGATCTGGGCCTTAGACCAAGTACTCTCAAAGTACAGATCTCTGCTTTGGGGGCTTGTTATGATACGGACCTGGCCAGTCACAGGTGGATAAGGAGGTTCATAAAAGCTGCCTCAAGATTGAGACCTTCCCTAACCCCTAGGACGCCTCAATGGGATCTAAACTTGGTCCTAAAAAACCTTACGAATTCGCCTTTTTCTCCTACGCAGGATATATCTCTCAAACACCTATCTTTAAAAGCAGCCTTCCTAGTGGCAATCACTTCAGCCAGACGTCTGGGTGAAATCCAGGCGCTGTCCTGCAGGGAACCATACCTCACGATCTTCCCGGACAGAATAGTTTTACGTTTAGATCCAGGTTTTCTCCCAAAAGTGGTGTCGGACTTTCACAGAGACCAAGAGATCATCCTTCCATCTTTTCCCAAGGACGACCCATCACAAGATCAGTTCCAGCTCCTGGACGTCCGGGATACCATCATACAATACCTGGACTTAACAAAAGAATTTAGGAAAGATGATAACCTTTTCGTTCAGTATGGGGGTCCAAACAGGGGGAAAAAGGCATCCAAAGCCACGATCGGAAGATGGATCAGATCTACTATTATTTGCTGCTACCAGAAGTCGGGTCTAGATAGCCCCACGAATATAAAAGCTCACTCTACAAGAGCTATGGCGTCTTCATGGGCAGAAAGAGGAGGTGTCTCCCTTGACAGGATTTGTAAAGCAGCCACCTGGTCGAATATAAGTACTTTTATCAAACATTACCGGATTAATGTGTCAGCTTCTGCGGATTTAACCTTCGGTCAGAAGGTTCTACAAGCAGTTACCCACCCTGTTTAATAATCTGGTAGTTCTCATAGTAGAGCCGTCATGGTGGACGAAATGGAAAGACCGTAATTAGACTTACCGGTAATTCTGTTTCCTTGAGTCCACCATGACGGCCCAGATTTCCCCCCCTGAGATTTAAGGAGGGGTTGAGTATGAATTAATACTCAAAAAAAAAATAAAAAAAAATATATATATATATATATATATATATATATATATATATATTATATAAAAAAAAAAAAATGTATATATTCATATACTTGCCTAGGTTAAGGCTACACCCACTTGGTAATTTGGAAAGCACTGAGGGTGAGTGTGGGTGGTGGCCTTTTAAACTCTGTGTGTTCCTGCCCCTACAGAGGTCAAGGGTCAATCTCATAGTAGAGCCGTCATGGTGGACTCAAGGAAACAGAATTACCGGTAAGTCTAATTACGGTCTTTTTTGTCACAAGTTAGTGGAATATGAGACTTTGTAAGAAAAAATAAATAAAAAATCATCATTTTCCGCTAACTTGTGACAAAAAATAAAAAGTTCTAGGAACTCACTATGCCCATCAGCGAATACCTTAGGGTGTCTACTTTCCGAAATGGGGTCATTTGTGGGGTTTTTCTACTGTCTGGGCATTGTAGAACCTCAGGAAACATGACAGGTGCTCAGAAAGTCAGAGCTGCTTCAAAAAGCGGAAATTCACATTTTTGTACCATAGTTTGTAAACGCTATAACTTTTACCCAAACCATTTTTTTTTTTACCCAAACATTTTTTTTTTATCAAAGACATGTAGAACAATAAATTTAGAGAAAAAGGTATATATGGATGTCGTTTTTTTTTGCAAAATTTTACAACTGAAAGTGAAAAATGTCATTTTTTTTGCAAAAAAATCGTTAAATTTCGATTAATAACAAAAAAAGTAAAAATGTCAGCAGCAATGAAATACCACCAAATGAAAGCTCTATTAGTGAGAAGAAAAGGAGGTAAAATTAATTTGGGTGGTAAGTTGCATGACCGAGCAATAAACCGTGAAACTAGTGTAGTGCAGAAGTGTAAAAAGTGGCCTGGTCATTAAGGGTGTTTAAGGGCTCTTTCACACCTGCGTTATTGTCTTCCGGCATAGAGTTCCGTCGTCGGGGCTCTATGCCGGAAGAATCCTGATCAGGATTATCCTAATGCATTCTGAATGGAGAGTAATCCGTTCAGGATGCATCAGGATGTCTTCAGTTCCGGTACGGAACGTTTGTTGGCCGGAGAAAATACTGCAGCATGCTGCGCTTTTTGCTCCGGCCAAAAATCCGGAACACTTGCCGCAAGGCCGGATCCGGAATTAATGCCCATTGGAAGGCATTGATCCGGATCCGGCCTTAAGCTAAACGTCGTTTCGGCGCATTGCCGGAGCCGACATTTAGCTTTTTCAGAGTGGTTACCATGGCTGCCGGGACGCTAAAGTCCTGACAGCCATGGTAAGTGTAGTGGGGAGCGGGGGAGCAGTGTACTTACCGTCCGTGCGGCTCCCCGGGCGCTCCAGAGTGACGTCAGGGCGCCCCAAGCGCATGGATCACGTGATCGCATGGATCACGTCATCCATGCGCATGGGGCGCTCTGACGTCATTCTGGAGCGCCCCGGGAGCCGCACGGACTGTAAGTATACTGCTCCCCCGCTCCCCGCTCCTACTATGGCAACCAGGACTTTAATAGCGTCCTGGGTGCCATAGTAACACTGAAAGCATTTGGAAGACGGTTCCATCTTCAAATGCTTTCAGTACACTTGCGTTTTTCCGGATCCGGAGTGTAATTCCGGCAAGTGGAGTACATGCCGGATCCGGACAACGCAAGTGTGAAAGAGCCCTAAGCTAAGGGGGCTGAGGTGGTTAAAAAACCGTTTTGATCCATATGCAAATGAACCTGATATGAGTCCTGTGTCCGGAGATGAGTCCAATTTTCTGAGCGCAGCACCGCCCCGCGTCCTCCGAATCTCCTCCTTGCTGGCTGACGTCACAGAGCTGGAGCGCCGAAATTTCGCCATGCGCGAGCTAGCGCATGCGCAGTGTCGGCATCATGCGCAGTGTCGGCATCATTCATTCTACGCATGCGCTAGCTCGCGTATCGCAAGATTTCGGCGCTCCAGCTCTGTGACGTCAGCCAGCAAGGAGGAGATTCGGAGGACGCGGGGCGGTGCTGGGCTCCTTTCCGCTGGACTCATCTCCGGACACAGGACTCGTATCAGGTTCATTTGCATATGGATCAAAAAGTTTTTTTAACACAATAAAAGCACAGAGAGCTATGGGGACTGGGTATTGCAGATGTGCTAGCGGCCATCTAGAAGCCCATGTCCCCAGCTCTATGCACAAAATCCTGGTGACAGGTTCCCTTTAAGGAATAAATTTAGTGGTGAAGTGAATGCTTTGACTCAACAAGCGTTTCATAGAATTTAGAAACAGATGAAAAAATTACCTTTTATTTCCAATATAAAGTTGCTTTAGACCCAAATTTTTCATTTTCACAAGGTGTAACAGGAGAAAATGCACCCCACAATTTGTTATGCATTTTTTCCTGAATACGGCAACACCGCATACGTGGTCATAAACCACTGTTTGGGGGACACGGCAGCATTCAGAAGGGAAGGAGCGGCCTCGGGATTTTCTAACCTGTAATTTGCTGAAATTTGTTTAGGGTCTTTACCATTTGTATTTTTTCATCAATGTAGCTGTGTGGGGACTTGTTTTTTGCGGGACGGGCTGTAGTTTTTATTGGTATCATTTTGAGGTACATATACCTTTGATCACTTTTGAATACCATTTTTTGTGGAGATGATATGGGCAAAAATGGCAATTCTGTCAGTGTTTTTTATTATTTTTATGGGGCTCCTCTTGTGGTAAATATTATTTTATTATTATTCTGTGGGTTGATAGTTATGGCGATACTAAATTTATGTAGTTTTTTTTAAACTCAGTTTAGTGTTAAAAATAAATTATATTTTGCATCGTCATATAAGTCCATAACTTTTTATTTTTATTTTTTTCACCAATGTAGCTGCGAGGGGGCTTGTTTTTTGCGTGATGGGCTGTAGTTTTTATTGGTATCATTTTGGGGTACCGATGTCTTTTTGATCACTTGTTTTTTTTTTTTTGTGGACGTAAGGTGACAAAAACAACAATTTCCATCCTTTTTTTTTTTTTTCTACCTAATTTTTTACGCTGTTCACCGCACGGGATTAGTAATATGATACTTTTATAGATCAGGTCGTTACGGACGCGGCGATACCAATTATGTTTTTTTATTTTTTTTTTTTTTTTTTTTTTTTATTACATAAATGAACGGATATGAGAAGACTATTTTTATTTAAATTTGTATTTATTTATTTTATTTTTTTCGGAAACATCCGAAGTCAATTCGCATAAAACTTTGTTTCAATACTGTATGGAGCGAGCGCTCCGTACAGTATTAGAATGTATTGGCACCGATGAGCCGTAGTTATTACTTTGTGAAGTCTCGCGAGACTTCGCATAATACCTTCAGAAATTTGATTTATACTGTAAAAAAACATTTGCCAAACTCTGGTTCGGTTCCAAGTATTGAAATGAAGTTTAATGCGAATAGACTTCGGATGTTTCATCCAAAGTCGATTCGCTCATGCCTAATCAAGACCCATCTGGATCTTGAATATCCAGTGGGCCTGATGGCTATAAAGTGCATTGCAATAATAATCTATTGCAATGCACTGTATAGTGTCTATTACAGTTACATCTGATCAGCCTTAGGTACATGGCAGCCCGGACACCTTTGTAAGGCGTCCGGTTGCCATGGCAACCATCACTCTCCGCTGATGGCAGTGGCTCTGTTTCTGAGCCGCTGCCATCAGACTGAGGCCGGCTGGCAGGAGGCAATGGGGGCATCTGGGGGACATTATGGGGGCAATTCAATTACTAGGGACACTGGGGTCATTATATCAATGGGGGCACAGTGGCAGTCATGCCTGGTTTCAGGCTGTGAACTCCAGCATGGAGATCAGCCTGAAACCTGCATTTTTTACACTAAAGCGCTCCGAATGGTTTGTCTCTGCAGACTAACCAATCGGAGTGCTTGCCAGCAAGGGACCACTCTGATTGTCGGCTTCCCCGGTGTCTCTGCTCTTGGGGAGACTCCAGCACTCTGACACTTTATAGTGTCACAGCCCCGGTAAGCAGTTTGGACATGACTGTACATCCAAATGCCGTAAATTACTTGCAATTTGGACATGCAGTAATTTCCAAATTCGTGAAGGGGTTAAAGGGATTATCAAGCTTGTTTTTTTTTTTTTCTTTTCTTTTTTTTCAAAAACATACATAACAGGTCTGCAACCTGTTGCTCTTCCCCAGCTCCCTTCACTGGTCATCACTTCCCTGTCTGTCTGTCATCTTCCGTATGGACAGAGTCACATGTGCCAGTGCAGCCAATGACTGGCCTCAGCAACACATCATTACTGGGTGGGGTTTCCTTCACCTGTAAAGGGGCTGACCACTATATCTTATTAGCTGTATATGTGCTGGGAACAACACACACATGCTGGTAGTAACAGGCGTTAATATACTGTACCATCAGCGCTGGTTTAATACTCCTAATTCATGTTTATTAGCTGGTCCTCTTACCTGCTTGCTGGCGCTGTGGTCCCAAAATTGCCGCTGATGGAGGATCGTGTGACCATTTGCTTACCCTGTGAATGGACAGGGGAACTAGAACATGCGCAGTCCATCCATAGTGTAAGTGAATTTAGGCCTCTGATGGACCAGACTGGTCATTGATCCTCCATCGGTGGCCATTTTGCGAACACAGTGCCAAAAAGCAGGTAAGAGGGCTTGCTAATAAACACGAATTAGCCATATTAAGCCATTGTGCATCGGCACCAAAGGCCTAATAACGCCTGTTACTAGCTGCATGTTTGTATGTACTCCCAGCACATGTACAGTAGTAATATACAGTGGCCGCCATCTTTATTCAACTTTCTGTCTATCTTCATCTTTTTACTTACTTGGCTTTCTTTTTGTTATCTTACTTTCTGTCTTTTGTTCTTTAAGCACATCAACCAAGATCATATTTAAAAAAGAAGAAGCAAAAGAGCCAGGTGATGGCAGACAGAGATCATTCTGGATTGGATGATAGAGAGAGATCTGCTCCAGGCTTCCAGACTGGTACTTTTATTTAGGGCTAGTGCATTAATAGTAGACATTCCAAGGACCTGTCTCCACCAAGTGCAGTGCAATCTGCAGGCGGCATGTTAGCGAGCAGGCCCTCTTTAAAGGGAACCTGTTAGCAGGTCCATGCCGCTCTGGAAGAATTGTCCACTGAGTGACTGGCTGGCTTCTACCTTCCCAGCTCGGCTTGATGGACAGGTCTCTTCCTATAGGGAGTTACTATAGAGTAGTGGCCTGCAGGGTGAATGCATCCATTGTTTAACTCGCTGTCTATATTCAGAGAACCAGAAAGTAGTGCAAAATAAGCATAAAGATTATATCAGAAAGTATAGTTTTTATTTATCAAAAGATTACACATTTTAAAATTACAGCAATTGCATCATAACTTGATGAGCGTCAAACTAGTGGATGTAGAGGAGAATGCCGACGCTAGATCACACACATTTGCTACATGTGAAGCTTAGTATTCCTTGTATTTTGCACAAATACATGAAAAAAAAATAATTCTGTACTGCTCTGTAAACCCGGGAGCAGTCAGAATTCAATAATCTGCTAAATCGTGTGACACAATACTTAAAGGTGTTTTCCAGGATTTTTAATTAGCCCCCATAGCACATGGTACCTGTTGAAAGAATCATACTCGCCCAGTCCCCACTGCTCCATTCCGGTGACCTATCTCTGTTTGGCAAACTCCTGGTCCCTTGCTTGTTTGCTTCCATCTGGGGTATAGACAACAGGGGCAGACCAGCCATAGACCCTTCAGGGAATGTTCCTGGTGGGCCGATGTCCCGTGCCCTCCTCACTGCTGCTGGCTAGGTACATACAACTGGGGGAACTATAGGGCTCCTTATAAGAGGAAGTCCAGGCAGCATGTAAAAGTATGGCTGGCTTGGTGCTTGGGCCCACATCTCACCTCCTAAGGGTCCATTCACATGTCCGTAGAATGTGTCCGCATCCGTTCCGCAATTATGCGGAACTGGTGCGGACCCGTTCATTCTCTATGGGGCCGGAAGAGATGGAGACATCACACAGTGTGCTGTCCGCATCCGTGTTTCTGGAGCAGCTCTGAAAAATAAAATAAAGCATGTCCTATTCTTGTCCGCGATAGGCATTTCTATGGGGGTGCCGGCTGAGTGTATTGCGGATCCACAATGCACTACGGACGTCTGAATGGAGCCTAAGCTCCTGTTTCATTAGAGACAACTGGAGAAGGAGGACAGAACATGGCAGCAGATGGTATTCTGTGCTGCACTATGGTATTACTGATCCTGCCAACATCAACTTGTGCTGCCCAGCCTTCTGTCCGTTTGGATCCACCTACAACATCTGGGCCTAATATATATATATATATATATATATATATATATATATATAATTTTTTTTTTTTTTCCCAGGGCCACTTTAAGTTTCCAAGGTCATGTGCTGATAATCAGTGGTGATGTGTCCCCAAGCAGAGGAACTAGAATATCACCAAATTAAACCAGATCAGTTTGTAGCTCACAAGTATGATTCTTTCATTAGGTACCACAATCTACTGGGGCTAATTAAAAAAAAAAAGCTCTGATATCTAGGGAACGTGGGATCCAGGATTAGGTATTGCTTTCTTTCGCCTTTTTCCTCTTATTTTGCACATTTAATAACTCTCTCTTATGTTATTCCATAATCAGATTTCCTCCTGATCTTTCTTTTTCCTATCCTGTCATATTTCCTGCCCCTTACCATACACTAGAACAGAGTCCCCGTAGTTCATCTCTTAACAGGATACTGGATAAATCCATGAAATTGGAAAACTATTACAAGTCAAAACAGAAATTCGGCTTTGATGAACAAGAGGACTCTCTTTCTTCTGACAGTTCTGAAAGCCCTAATGGTAAAATATCACTTCATGTATTCGATATTGTTGCAGAAGTACATTTTACAGTATATAAAATGGATAATGTAGTTTTATGATTGGAATCACTGATCGCAATGGCATGACAAGGTTTAGTAAAATAAAGGGTAAGTAATTTTCTCATTTGAAGTTCATAGGGCCCCATAGCAAAATTTAGTCTGGCTTCACCCAGTTTTCCATTACACATGCAGCAAACACTCTCGGGCAACGCGTCAGATTTCTGCCAATTTTTTTAAATTTTTATTAAGCACAAGAAATTTGAATTTAAACTACCGGTAACTTTTTTTATTAAAAAAAGTCCCCCACCTTGACCACTTTATTTGACTGCTATGTTAGGAAAATTAGAATAGGTCCTTCATAAATATGACACTCATTTGGAGCACCTTATTTTTCTATGTATTTCTTCCAAGCAACTGACAAAGTACATAGATAAATCTGCTTCCTTTCTATTAGCAAAGCTGGTTGCCTGCAGCCACCACTAGGGGCAGCTCGGCGCATACAAATTTAACCCCTTAAAGACCCTGCCATATTTCACCTTAATGGGGTTATCCCATCTTAGACAATGGGGGCATATCGCTAGGATATGCCCCCATTGTCTGATAGGTGCGTTTCCACCTATGGGACCCGCACCTACAAGGAGAACAGAGCCGGGGAGAGTTGTGGCTGGAGGACCCCGGATTTCCCGGGGTCCGTCCACCACCAGGCGCAGCTCCCCGCCTCTCCCATTGAAGTGAATGGGAGCGCACCGCGCGTGCGCGGCCACTGCTCCCAATCATTTCTATGGGGCCGACAGAAATAGCCGAGCCAGCGCTCGGCTATTTTCGGCGGCTCCATAGAAATTAATGGAGGGCGGCTGCGCATGCACAGTGCGCCCGCCTCAAGTTTCTCCGCTCTGTTCTCCTTGCAGGTGCGGGTCCCAGAGGTAGGACCCGCACCTATCAAACAATGGGGGCATATCCTAGCGATATGCCCCCATTGTCTAAGATGCGATAACCCCTTTAAGGACCAGGCCATTTTTTGCAAATCTGACATGTGTCACTTTAAGTGGTGATAACTTTAAAACGTTTTTACTTATCCAAGCCATTCTGAGATTGTTTTCCCATCACATATTGTACTTCATGACAGTTGTAAATTTTTGTCAAAATATTTCATTTTTATTTATTAGAAAAAAGCCACATCTACCAAAAGTGTTGAAAAATTCGCAATTTTCAAAATTTCAATTTCTCTGCTTTTAAAACAGATAGTGATGCCTCCTAAAATAGTTATTACTTTATATTTCCCATATGTCTACTTCATGTTTGGATTATTTTGTAAATGCCATTTTCTTTTTTTGGGACGTTAGAAGGCTTAGAAGTTTAGAAGCAAATCTTAAAATTTTTAAGAAAATTTCCAAAACCCAATTTGTTCACTTTGTGTGGTTTACATAATAGAAACCACCCATAAATGGCCCCATTTTAGAAACTACACCCCTCAAGGTATTCAACCCTTTAGGTGTTCCACAAGAATTAAAGGAAAATGGAGATGACATTTCAGAATTTCACTTTTTTCACAGATTTTAAATTTTTTCCAGTAAGGCTGAGTTCACATCAGCGTTCAGCCTTTCCGTTCTCCTGCTCCGTTATAGGAGAAGGAGAACGGAAAGGACGGATTCGGCACATAACTGACCTGAACGGAGCCTATAATGGGGTCCGTTAGGTTTCCGCTCAGAAGATGATTTTGGACCGGAGACAAAAGTTCTGCGCGCAGGGGTCCGTAGGCTCAGTTCGGCTCAGTTGTGTGCCGAATCCGTCCTTTCCGTTCTCCTGCTCCTATAATGGAGCAGGAGAACGGAAAGGCTGAACACTGATGTCAACTCAGCCTAACAAAGCAAGGGTTAACGGCAGAACAAAACTCTATTTATTACCCGTTCAGCCTCATGGCCACGGTGCCTGGCGTGCAGCCTCATGGCCACGGTGCCTGGCGTGCAGCCTCATGGCCATCCTGGTGTAGTAATCTGGAAAAACACTGGTGGGTGGAGGTGGGAGGGACCTTTTAACCTCTGTTTCCTGTTCCAAGAAGGTCAAAGGGGAACAGCCTCCTGTAGTGCTGTCATGAGGGAATCTCTAGAAACCGAATTACCGGTAAGGCTAATTCCAATTTTTTTGGGCAGATTTTCTATTTTTATAACAAAGCAAGGGTTAACAGCCCTAATGTTCGTGAGCAAGAGGCCTAAGGGTTGGATCTCACAGGCTTCCATAGAAGGCAAGCTCCGATGCCTATGGAAGGCATCGGGCTTGCCTTCTCTGCCATCGGGTCCACGCCACTGCAGCTGCGGGGACCTGATGGGGAAGCGGAGGACACCCGTACCCTCCGCGAACCCTCTGCATGCCGTGGTCAGCTTTGACCGCAGCATGCAGGTGGTTAACTCGCCGGCATCAGTGTTTTCAACAATGTCGGCGTATGCAGCAGGGGCCTGGCTATCAGTGACTGCCCTGCACCCGACCGATTATCCCGCCGTACATGTACGGCGCGGGTCCTTAAGGGGTTAAACAATTGCCAAGGAAGCTGTAATAATCTGTTTGCATTGCGTTTCCCCCAGTGGCCGCTGCATGAAAATTGCTGTTGTTTTTTTTTTCCTCCCCCCTGGGCCCCATAGCAGTTGTGTGGTTTGCCTCCATTGAAGGTACTCCACTGGTCTTGAAAAAATAGCTTTTCCAAGGTGAAATATGTGTGAATACAGTAACCTCCTTTTGAGAAATAGTGATTAGAAAAGGAGGATAAAAGCTTCATAGTCCTATTTAAAATTGTCTTAAAGGGGTTATGCCACAAAAAAAAAAAAAAAAGTCTGAAGTGATAAACGCTATTCTTTTAACTATACTCATGCAAAACAAAACTGCTCTCCAGTATAATTTTCCATTTTTAGCTTATTTACTCACCCTTCTGCAGCCCTGGTCTCTGTAGGCAGCAGCAGCTCAGCTCATTTGACCATAAAGCACCTGCATCTCCTAGGAGTGCATTGCGGTCAGCTTTTTCCCTATTTTCTGTCTTCTTTCCCTACATATAGTCCCTCACAGACAGGCCCATCTGTTCTATTAATAAATAGCACTATGGTATGTAATGCCCCCATCCCTGAATTTCCATCTCCACTGTCTAGAGCGATATAGCTACATATTTCTATAAACTTATAAATGGGGATAAATGAATACAGTCTGGGTCATGCCATCTGCTTCAGGATGAGATTACTACGCCAGCACTGAGAAGAGGAAAAGAGCAGGGAACCTACAGAGCATGTTGTTCTTTACTCAATGCAGAAGATGGACCAGAATTTCAGCCACAGGAGAAACATCAGGGGAGCTATCAGAGAGAAGGAAAAATATGGGGGAGATTTATCAAACTGGTGTAAAGGGAAACTGGCCTAGTTGCCCATAGCTCCTTTGGAAAATAAAAGGTGAAATGTGATTGGTTGCTAATGGCAACTAAGCCAGGCAGTTTGATAAATCTCTCCCAATATATTTGTGGTATGTACTAGTATATTACAATGTTATTGCATAGTAGCACCACAATCCCATTCATTTCTATAGGATCACCGCTACTCAGCAAACTTGGCCACGACCAGTATCGCCGTGTAGCCCTAGCCTAGGAAAGAGGCAGAGAGACACACTGCTGCTGGTTGTAGTAAGTTATCTGTCTCGCCCCAGTGCTGTATTCACAGCTACACTGCTCAGTACTGCACCAATATAATATCCTCCATGATGCTGCTGCCTCTGAAAGTATGCTACAGAGAGAGATAGGAGCAGGAGCTCATCCTCACACATGGGAGATGACATAGCAGCTAGTCTCCACCCATTAGCACAAGTCATGTGATGGTGAGATATAGTGCTACTCTTTATGAACACAAACAACAACGTATTCTGAGAAGGTACAATATAATACCGCACTGCACTCTAGATGATCATTGTGTAAACTAGATTTTCAGTTTCAGAGCACTGCTTGCTCTTCAGACTCTTTCACAGATCCAGATGGAGCAAAACGTCGAATCTGTCTGTGGTTACCTGTTCCTTTAGAATGAAATTCACTTCCTTTTGAGCATCCAGTACTGACTACGTGTATATTATCTGGTGTTCATATTGTACCATTTAACGAATTTGGGACCCCTTCCATGTGGTGCCAAGATCTGACATAAGTGCAGACTTGTTAAAGGGGTCACTGTCCGGAGGAGAGATGCACTGGATTTAGTTCTTGTTGACCCCTTCCGCCACCAGCATATAAAAATAGTCCCACACATAGAGCCCCAGAGATACGCATGGTATGCAATGCCCCTGTAATTTCCTTCTCTACTGTAAAGAGAGTTAGCTATATAATTCAATACATTTGAATGAGTGAAAGGTGCCTGGGATGCTTCTCTAAAACACTATTGCAGCGCTGGGGGTGGTGAACAGGGCTGAGAGCTCCACAGATAGCCGGGCACTGTACTCAGCAATCTCAGTAACTCTCATCAAAATGAATGGAATGTCTGCGCGCATGCCCAACCAGCCTCTCCAATAATTTTGGGGGGCTCCACGAGGTACAGGGTCCCCGTTCTCGTGATCGGTGGGAGCCCTGGTGGTAGGACCCCACTGATCCTGCGTATATGAGATAACTTGACATAACCAGATTACCCCTTTAAGTGTAGCAATGATTGAAGCTAGCTGGATGAGATTGTCATATTTTAGGTCTGTTTTATAGATGCAGGATTTGCAGTCTGCAACTATTTTAAAACATGTGATAGTACACATTTTCTGAAGATAGTGTTAGAGTGAATACACGCACACAGCTAACCAATCAATATTTTTTATTTGCCATTGATACACAATATTGGGGCATCATTCTGTACTAAAGCAGAGCATAAAAGCAATATAAATAAAGGTAAAATGTACATATTGTTCTTTTCTTTAGAACTGGCTAGGACAAGCCGCAACTTTGTAAAACCTCAAAGTATGTCACAGCCCATTGAGGAAGTAGAAGAAGAGGAGCATGTTGAAGAAATGCAGAAATCGATTGATCCTCTGATTGCATCAATAGAAAAGGACAGCTTGGAGATTGATGGTGGGTGGTCACTGTGGATTTGGCATGTGTATTAAAGGAGTTGTCCTTGTATAAGAGAAGCATCGGAACATTTCCTTGCTTGGATGCTCCCCTTAGTCCCGCTGCA
The DNA here is from genome assembly GCF_905171765.1 of Bufo bufo. Classification (NCBI taxonomy): domain Eukaryota; kingdom Metazoa; phylum Chordata; class Amphibia; order Anura; family Bufonidae; genus Bufo; species Bufo bufo. Next base: position 298,609,864 of record NC_053392.1, on the reverse strand, counting down.
TCGCGAGCCACTGTTTGTTGTGAGCTGGTGATGTACCAGGCTTCACAAAACCATGTGCTAGGTGGAGACTTCCGCCTAACAGTGAGCCCGGTGACGTCACTGGCACAATTAGGCGGTGTATAGCGCTGCTCTAGGCTGTTTTAGCTGTGGGTACCACTAGTATAAATGGGCGGTGTATTGCATTGCCTTAGGCTCTTTTAGGCATGCATGCAATTACAAAGGTATTCAGATATGGATGCTGGTTTGAAATGACTACAGTGCAATAATAAAAAATGCCCCCCAAAGGTGTACATAGCCTTTAAGGTACCTATCGTAATTAGAACATAGACAAAGCATGGTAAGTTAACATGAGTTTAAATAAACAGCTTGTTTAAAGAGTAACTAAACCTTTGAATACAATTTTAATATGATGTCCCTAATGCCCTAAAAAACCTTTTTCCAATATACTTTATTTATTAATTTTGTATTTTCCCTCCCTAAAGTGCACCATTTACTGTTCGCTTAAAACTCAGTTCTCTGTACACCTCTGACAGCTCAGCGGTGTACGGAGTGTGAAATCTATGTATGGGGCCCCATGCTCCCTGGAGGATTACTAACTCCTGGCAGAGCACCCATGTGGTTTAGTAATCCTCCGAGGAGCACGGGTAGGAGCAGCAATATGCGCTTCTGCCCGTACTCACAGCGCTGCTGCCGCCCCATTCATAAATTTCACACTTTATACTCCATACAGTGGTGTACAGAGAACTGAGTTTTAAGTGCACAGTGAATGGTGCGCCTTAGGCTTCATTCACACGTCCGTGAGATACCAGGCTGGCATCCTGCTCAGTGCAGGAGTGCACGGCATCATTAGTTTCTATGATGCCGTGCGTTTTGTGCCGCCGCAGTACAGTAATACACTCGTATACAAGTGTATTACTGTACTGCGCCGGCACAAAACGCACGGCATCATAGAAACTAATGACGCAGTGCGCTCCTGCACTGAGCAGGATGCCAGTCCGGTATCTCATGGACCGTGTTCCACGGACGTGTGAATGAAGCCTTAGGTTGGGAAAGCACTAAGAAAAATACAAAATTAATAACGTATATTGGAAAAGGGTTTTTTTTTTTTTTTTTTTTAGGGCATTAGGGACATCATATTAACATTTCATTCAAAGGTTTAGTTACTCTTTAAGTTTTGTTTTATAAATTTGTCAACTCCACTTTTCAGTTTAGTTTCCTTGTGACTTTTTTATTTATTTTTTTGCTTTTGCGGACTCTTTGTAACAATGCCTGTTGTCCGCAAAACAGAGTTTTATGCAAGTCTAAACTGACAACCACATTCCAGTTATTTCTTGGTATCTTTGTTGACTACTACACTCAATTCTACTCTGAAATTGAATTAACAGGGTTTGTTTAAGGGAGATGGCTTCCCTACTGCAACGTTTGCATATTTGCTGGGAGCAGCACTAGGAGCACTTACTAGTAGACAGTTGTAAGTCCATCAGCGGCCTTGTCTCCCTCTGAGCAGCAGCCACTTGTTGTAGTACAGCCGACTTTCCATTTTCCCTGCACCCCAGCGCCAAAATGGTCACCGATGCAGGAGCATGTGACCAGACCCATCCCTCTGTGATCTTCATTGAGTAACGCTGTTCACGGCATAGTGGCATGGCACATACTCAGAGTACCGTGCAGTGTTGGAGACTGCTGATGGATGCATCTGGTCATATGTCCCTCCTTCACTGACCATTTTGGGGCTGGACTGGCCGTACTACAAGAAGGGAGCGTGAGTCAGTGGGAGACAATGATGCTGATGGGCTTACAACTGTATTGGTCAGTGCTCCTAATGCTGTTTCCAGCACATTTGTAAAAAAGTTATGGAATATGATAGGAGTCGCTACCCACCGTGTGATGAATCTGTTGATGCCATAATTATTTTTTGGGTTGTTATGATGGAACTGGGAAACAGAAATGAAGTACGCAGATGGGAACAAAGCCTAATGTCCACTTATTGCCATGGATCTCAAGCTTTGTTCACACTTGCTTCAAGACTCCGGATTGATTTTTTTTTTTTTTAACACGCCAAACAAATGCTGTTGATTTCAGTAGTAATAAACCTGCACACCAGAAAAATGGGAACATTAATAGACACCTTTCCCTTTGTGTGTCTATAATAATGACAGAACAGAATAACACAGAGCGAAGCGCAAGTGTGAACAGGACTTTAGTAGTAAAACACTGAAAATAAATGAATGATGTACTTTAGATTCAGTAGTGGCTTCTGGACCAAATCAAGCCTTTCATGGGGTCGGACTTGATACTTTAGAAGAACAAGAAGAGAAAGAAAGATTTTTCGCCAGGCTTGAAAAAGGTGCTTCATCTACAATTGACTATTCAAAGTTAATTAAGGAACTGGATTCTACTGATTCAACTCAACTTACGACTTATATGCGGTAAGGGCTTTTTTTTGCGGTATGTTTCTTCTGGTCCCTTTACAAATGCAGATCCTTGAGATACTATATGGCAACTACTGCAGGGAAAAACGATCTATTACATATTAAATTGCTATGCCATACATTTGTGATCTTTAGGAGTCCAACAACTAACATTTCCACTCAATAAGGCGGTTTACTGAACCAGGCAGTCTAAAGTGGGGCCAAATTAATCGCAGTGGCTCCTGCTGTATGATACATTTGTGCATCTAGACAAAAGATAGTCACTTTTATTCACAAACTGAGTTATCTTTTTGGGCAAATTTGCCTTTGTAAAATGTGCCATACTGGGGGGCATCTCTAGAACATTTCCACACCTATTTTTATTAATCACTAGTGGTTTAACATGTAAAATGTAAGAGATGCATCCAAATGACTCTTGAGGTTGATGCTGTAAGAGAGGAGTCTGGCACCTGTGTATATGGACGAACACTGCCCTGATGTTTGTATAGAATCATGTGTATTATATTTTCATTTATTTTTAGCAATAAAGACCATGCTCAAGCAGATGAGGATGAACATAAAGATGAAAGTAAAGATGTGTCAGGTACATTTTTTTAGTACTTGTTTTGAGGTTTTATTAAAGGGGTTTTCCACTGATGACCTATCCTCAAGGGGCTAAGCTCTGTTCACTTGAATGGAGCTTAGCCCCGCCCAGGCCGGTGATACTAGTCGTCGTGACGTCACTGGGCCTGCGGTAAACAGCGAGAAGGCCGCGGCACTACTGCCAGCGCTGCTGCCTTCTCAAACAGCTGATCGTCAGGGGTCCCGGGTATCGGACCACTGCCGATCAGATGCTGATGATCTAGATCATCAGTTTAAAAAAACTGCAGATCCCCTTTAACCCCCACACATTTTTTTTTTCTCCAGTTTTTCAATACAAGACATGGTAAATTAAATTAAAGGGGTTATCCAAAGTATAAAACATGCCCCTCATATAGATTATACTAACCCTGCTCCCCGGCACCCGTGTCACTCCTCATCCCTGCACAGCTGCCACAGCATTTCCCGCGCAGATCAAAACATCCAATGACTGGGGGAGCTGCCAATAGCAGGCCGCAACGGGGAAGAGCCTCCCTAGCGTCGCCCATGATGCAGAGGTGGCTATGCGGGGGGGATCCGGAGCGATAAGTATATATTAAAAACAAGCACTCAGGCCAGTGACGTCACATTCGTCTGTCACATGGTCTAGGCACAGCTCAGTCCCATTCAAGTGAATGGGGCTGAGCTACAAAACCAAGCACAGACACTATCTAATGGACAGCACTATGCTTGGGAAGCTGCGCCGAGGCTTCTGCGCATAACAGGGTCACCCACTGGTCACATGACCTATTGTGAGGTTGGTCACCAGTATTAAGCGCTCTGAAAATCCCTTTAATATTATTTTCCTCTCTTCACTAAGATTGAGTGTTTTTGTTAATAGAAAACCTCCCCAGTGCCCCCAAACACCATAAAATAATAAATGAACACCTACTCAACATTTTGTACCCTGCTGTTACGAGTGCTGGCACTCTTATTGTCACCCCCAGCCTATAAGCAGAAAGCGGAGGCCTAAATGGTGTGTGTATGATCTTTTATAATTTTACCATGTTTGGGTTTTCTAGAGCAGTTCTCTTTATAATTGGGCAACAAATTCAATACAATTATTATCAGAATGAGAAGTTCTCATAAGGAAGTTTATTTTAGGGCTCTTAACTCTGATTTCCCTTTTTTTTTAACATGTTTCACTTGACTTATTTTGTCCTTGGATGACCGAAACCTCTTCCAGGGCCCTCTCCCTATATGGCATGACTTGTGAAGGAAAGTATACTTACCTGATCCCCATCGCTGGTTTCTGGCTCCTTTGCTCCCCAGCTGTTCACTACTGTCTCCGAGTGTCAACGTCTTGTTTGACCTGGATCACGTGTCCACTGAAGCCAATGACTGAGCGTATAAATGACGTGTCCCTCATGTGTCACATCACTGGGTCTTGTGAACCCAGCTGAAGCATGCTTTCCTCTGCAGGTCCAGCCACATGGTGGGGGTTCTGGCAGAAAGGCCGCCCGAAGATGAAGTATGGGGTTCACTGGGTCCCATCTACCTAGTAATCTGTCTACTACTACACTGTGGCAGTCCCTACATTATGTAATGGTATAAGTTTAGTTCAGTGCATGAAGTGCCCACATAAGTCACAGCCAAGGATTCTGCCCCTATACAAGGGCATAAAAGAATGGAAATTTCTCAGTATTATTAGAAATCTGTTCTCTCTTTCGGAGAATGGCAATGTTCTTGTTTACCCCCAGAGGCTGAACACTTATTCTGTTTGTGTCTCTGATTATCTACCTCCAATTATATTTCAAGCATAATATTTTGTAGCAATTTACAGTAGTATTGATACATATTGGGTAGGTATATTGTCTGTAAATCACTGGAAAATTAAACCTACTTTAAAACTTAACTTTTATATAGGATATTCAATAAAATAAATCCCACAGAACAAAATATATGTTTCAGATGACTGCAGATAATTATCTAGCGGAGTGTTTTTATAGAGTATACAGCACCTAAGGACATGTAGTTACCACACTAGTTTGCTTATAACCACTCACGGTTTTGATGCTCAATAATTAGGATGTCTGTGCTGGATCCACGGTCACGGATTCCAAGGCTGCTACTTCCTTTAACAAGCTGTAGGCATGGTCCTTCCACTGCAGAGCATATTCCAAAGAAGTTTAGGATGAAAACAGGAAAATGGGGAGAGAATAGCCCTATAATGCTATAGTGGCCCTGCCTAAAAGTGGAGAAATCCCCTGCCTAACTGCGGGAGAATCACCCCCTAATAGAGCGACCCCACTTATCGGTGGCTGACCTTAGGTAACTGACCCTAAAAAACTTCTTTCTCAGTCCTGCATTGTTTACATCTGGGAGGACCAGCATAGGCTATCTAGCTAGTGGCTATTAGGCCATTTTTCATCTGTTTATCCCCTGATGATTCTGCCACAACACCTGTGACAGAGGAAACGCGTCGGGAATTGTTTTTTTTTGGGAGAAAGAAGTTTTTTAGGGTCAGTTACCTAATTTATTAAAGTAATAAAAAATGTGTATAGCCATATCTTTATTTCTCTGTCCATCTCACCGAGGAGGTCATATGCACTCGGGTTAAGACTAGATATTTTCTGTTATAAGCTGTGACAGAAGGAAAAGGCAGAAAGGACCCCCTCCACCATTCCCCCCCCCCCCCCACCCCCAAGTTGCCAGCCTGAAATAAATCTGGCAGAATAATTGGAGAAATGAATGATGAGATCTCTGGATCCATGTGAGCTACAGGGCTGGTTCTAGCTTTGTTAGAAATAGGCCTCTCTCACACAGTCAGTATTTGGTCAGTATTTTGCATCAGTATTTGTGAGCCAAAACCAGGAGCGGGTCCAAAACACAGAAGAGGCACGAATTTCTTTATCTTCTATTCCCATTTCTATTATACCTTTTTCTGTAGGTTCCACTTCTGGTTTTGGCTTACAAATACTGACCGTGTGAAAGAGGCCATAGATTGTCATGTACTAGATTGTGTATGAGTTTCATTTTTTTTCATTTTTTTTTTTTTTTACATCAATCATGGCATAACCTCTTTTAACACTATGCATAAAAAGTCTATATTCTTACATTACCAGTTAATTATAGTGAAGACTTTGAAGATGAGCCGGAAGCCAACAGTCATTTGGTCCAAAAATCAGAAGAAAATGGTGATCTTATGGAGATTAAAAGTCAGGTTAGACTTTTCTACTTGTTTTTTTTTTTTCGTTGTAGGCGATGTTCACACGGCAGATTTTCCATGCAGATTTTGGCACATGTTCCGCACCACAATCTGTGTGGAATCTGTTGTCAGTCTGCCTCCCATTGTTTTCGCCGGGAAACCAAGACTTCACTTCTTACAGAGTTTTATTTTTTTTCCCCCTCTGTGTTGGTTGTAGTCCACGTCGAAGGCAAAAAAAAAAAGGTTCACCAAACACGGCTTCAAATCCGCACCAAACACTGCTTCAAATGGAGAACCGCTTAAAAAAACTGGAGAAAAGACATGCAATGTTGATGCGTATTCCATTAATATATATATTACATATATATACAGTAATATGTATAAATTTTATATGCCCTATGTTGCTTCTGGATTAATGTTGTCAGCACACTGCATTGCATCATAGGGTTAAAGACGCACAAAAAAACCACAAGATCTGCACCTCTCTGAACCCAGACTAATTAGTAATAGACCTGTGTGCCAAATGTCAAGTGCTTGTGTTATGTGCATATTCATGGTGAATATCTAATCAGTGAGGTCTGATTCTTGGCACCCCTGCTAAATAGCTGTTTTGAAGGGCCAAAGTAAAAAAAAAAAAAATCCTTACAAAATGTTTTATGATGTTAGGAAAAAGAATAAAAATTTTAATTGTTATCGCAACTGTACCATTCCATACTTTAAATCTAACCTATGTATAAACCTTGATAAAGAAAGTTAGGATTGCCTTTTTCTTCATTCCCCTCTGAGATAAAAGTTAATCAGTCAGTAGTCCTATGTAACCCAAGATCTTACTAATGCAAACTACTGTACAACAACTTGTCCCCGTAAAGAACAAGCCCATATAAAGCTAATTAAAAAGGTATTCCCATCTTGGACATTGGGGGCATATCGCTAGGATATGTCCCACCTCTGGGACCCACACCTATACTTAGAACGGAGCCTGCAAAGTTCAGGAAGATGCACCGCACATGCGTGGCCGCCCTCCATTCATTTCTGTGGGACTGCCGAAAACAGCTGAGCGATTTTCGGAAGGCCTATTGAAATGAATGGGAAGTGCACTGCGCAAACGCGGCCACAGCTCCATTAACTTCTATGAGGCTTACGGAAATAGCTGAGCCAGCACTTGGCTATTTTTGGCAGACCCATGAACGGCGGGCATGTGCGGTGCGCCCTCTGGCTCTTTGCAAGCTCTGTTCTAAGTATAGGTGCGGGTCCCAGAGGTGGGACTCCCACCTATCAGACATTGGTGGCATATCCTGGCAATATGCACCCAATGTCCACGATGGGAATACCCTTTAAAAATGTTGTGGCTTTTGGAATGTATTGACGGAGATTTTTCTTTATATCTAAACGTGTTTTTATTGTGCAGAAGTAGTAAAATCTAAAGTATATAATGTAATCTTGGTATCTCTGTAATTGTACATTCTAAGCTGCTGACTGTGCCAAGCTGTGTAGGGAGACTTTGATAAGGGAAATGGTAACGACCAATTGTCAGTCTGTCAATCATACATAATCTGGAGGAATCGGAGAGCTCTGAGATCTAGGAATATATGCTCCAGAATTCAAGTACGTAGTTACTATAACAGACAAGTTAGTTGAGTAGACAGGTCCTCTTTAGGGCCCAAAGTGGTCTGCTTTCTTAACCCCTTAAGGACACATGACGTATCGGTACGGCATGTTTCCCGAGTCCTTAAGGACACATGACGTACCGGTACGTCATGTGTTGTTCCGATCACTGCCGCCCGGCCAGCTGTGATCGGAACAAGGTGCCTGCTCAAATCATTGAGCAGGCACCTCGGCTAAATGCGTGGGGGGGTCCCGTGACCCCCCCATGTCCGCGATCGCAACAAACCGCAGGTCAATTCAGACCTGCGGTTTGTTGCGCTTTCTGCAGTTTCTGATCGCTGCGGTCCCAGACCGCGGCGATCAGAAACTTTAGTGTGCCGAAAATATATTTTTATCACCCCCCCTGCACCTCTGAATGATTTTAGCCCGGTGGGAGGTGCAGGGGGGTGTTGCGGGCGGTGGGGGCGGTGCGGGAGGCGGGCGGTGCGGCAGGCGGGAGGTGCGGCAGGCGGGATCGCGATCCCCCGCCCGCCTCCCATTGAATAATCGTTGGTGTAGAGTGGGTATACCAGGGTGCCAGGACATTGTTGGCACCCTGGTATAAACGGCTGACATCGGTGATGCGATGTCAGCCGTTTAACCCTTTCCATACAGCGGTCCGTACGGACCGCTGTATGGAAAAAGTTAACAGTAAGAGGGAGCTCCCTCCCTCTCCGATCGGGGGGCTGCTGTGCCTTTGCAGCCCCCCGATGGAGAGGGAGAGAGCTCCCAGACAGCCCCCCGCCAGATCCCATCCTTACCCTTCCCCGTCTGCGCAATTCTGAGCAGACGGGGAAGGTTCCCATGGCAACAGGACGCCTCTCAGGCGTCCTGCTGTCCATGGTGCTGAACAGATCTGTGCTGAAAGCATAGATCTGTTCAGTGTAAGTAAAATACAGTACAGAACAATATATATTGTACTGTACTGTATTATACAGACATCAGACCCACTGGATCTTCAAGAACCAAGTGGGTCTGGGTAAAAAAAAAAGTGAAAAAAAAGTAAAAATCAAAAAACACATTTATCACTGATTAAAAATTAAAAAAATAACATTCCCTACACATGTTTGGTATCGCCGCGTCCGTAACGACCTGATCTATAAAACGGTCATGTTACTTTACCCGAACGGTGAACGCCATAAAAATAAAAAATAAAAAACTATGATGAAATTGAAATTTTGCTCACCTTACTTCCCAAAAAAAGGTAATAAAAGTGATCAAAAAAGTCGCATGTCTGCCAAAATTGTAACAATCAAATCGTCATCTCATCCCGCAAAAAATGAGACCCTACTTAAGATAATCACCCAAAAACTGAAAAAACTATGGCTCTTAGACTATGGAGACACTAAAACATAATTTTTTTTGTTTCAAAAATGAAATCATTGTGTAAAACTTACATAAATAAAAAAAAGGATACATATTAGGTATTGCCGCGTCCGTATCGACCGACTCTATAAAAATATCACATGACCTAACCCCCCAGGTGACCACCGTAAAAAAAAAAAAAAAAAAAAAACTGTGTAAAAAAAGCAATTTTTTGTCATCTTACGTCACAAAAAGTGTAATAGCAAGCGATCAAAAAGTCATATGCACCCCAAAATAGTGCCAATCAAACCGTCATCTCCTCCCGCAAAAAAATGAGACCCTACTTAAGATAATCGCCCAAAAACTGAAAAAACTATGACTCTTAGACTATGGAGACACTAAAACTTTTTTTTGTTTTAAAAATGAAATCATTGGGTAAAACTTACATAAATAAAAAAAATGTAATACATATTAGGTATCGCCGCGTCCGTGACAACCTGCTCTATGAAATTACCACATGATCTAACCTGTCAGATGAATGTTGTAAATAACAAAAAAAAAAAAAACGGTGCCAAAAAAGCTAATTCTTGTTACCTTGCCGCACAAAAAGTGTAATATAGAGCAACCAAAAATCATATGTACCCTAAACTAGTACCAACAATACTGCCACCCTATCCCGTAGTTTCTAAAATGGGGTCACTTTTCTGGAGTTTCTACTCTAGGGGTGCATAAGGGGGGCTTCAAATGGGACATGGTGTCAAAAAAACAGTCCAGCAAAACCTGCCTTCCAAAAACCGTATGGCATTCCTTTCCTTCTGCGCCCTGCCGTGTGCCCGTACAGCGGTTTACGACCACATATGGGGTGTTTCTGTAAACTACAGAATCAGGGCCATAAATAATGAGTTTTGTTTGGCTGTTAACCCTTGCTTTGTAACTGGAAAAAAAATATTAAAATGGAAAATCTGCCAAAAATGTGAAATTTTGAAATTGTGTCTCTATTTTCCATTAAATCTTGTGCAACACCTAAAGGGTTAACAAAGTTTGTAAAATCAGTTTTGAATACCTTGAGGGGTGTAGTTTCTTAGATGGGGTCACTTTTATGGAGTTTCTACTCTAAAGGTGCATCAGGGGGGCTTCAAATGGGACATGGTGTCAAAAAAACAGTCGGCGCACCTTTCACTCTACGCCCCGCTGTGTGGCCGTACAGTAGTTTACAGCCACATATGAGGTGTTTCTGTGAACAGCAGAGTCAGGGCAATAAAGATACAGTTTTGTTTGGCTGTTAACCCTTGCTTTGTTAGTGAGAAAAATGGGTTAAAATTGAAAATTAGGCAAAAAAATGAAATTCTCAAATTTCATCTCCATTTGCCAATAACTCTTGTGCAACACCTAAAGGGTTAACGACGTATGTAAAATCAGTTTTGAATACCTTGAGGGGTGTAGTTTCTTAGATGGGGTCACTTTTAGGGAGTTTCTCCTCTAGGGGTGCATCAGGGGGCTTCAAATGGGACATGGTGTAAATAAACCAGTCCATAAAAATCAGCCTTCCAAAAACCATACGGCGCACCTTTCACTCTACGCCCCGCTGTGAGGCCGTACAGTAGTTTACGGCCACATATTGGGTATTTCTGTAAACAGCAGAGTCAGGGCAATAAAGATACAGTCTTGTTTGGCTGTTAACCCTTGCTTTGTTAGTGGAAAAAATGGGTTAAAATGAAAAATTAGACAAAAAAATCAAATTCTCAAATTTCCTCCCCATTTGCCAATAACTCTTGTGCAACACCTAAAGGGTTAACAATGTATGCAAAATCAGTTTTGAATACCTTGAGGGGTGTAGTTTCTTAGATGGGGTCATTTTTGGGTGGTTTCTATTATGTAAGCCTCGCAAAGTGACTTCAAACCTGAACTGGTCCCTAAAAATTGAGTTTTTGTAAATTTCGGAAAAATTTCAAGATTTGCTTCTAAGCCTTATAACATCCCCAAAAAATAAAATATCATTCCCAAAACAATTCAAGCATGAAGTAGACATATGGGGAATGTAAAGTCATCACAATTTTTTGGGGTATTACTATGTATTACAGAAGTAGAGAAACTGAAACTTTGAAATTTGCAAATTTTTCCAAATTTTTGGTAAATTAGGTATTTTTTTGTGCAAAAAAAAATAATTTTTTTGACTTCATTTTACCAGTGTCATGAAGTACAATATGTGACGAAAAAACAATCTCAGAATGGCCTGGATAAGTCAAAGCGTTTTAAAGTTATTAGCACTTAAAGTGACACTGGTCAGATTTCCAAAAAATGGCCTGGTCCTTAAGGTGAAAATGAGCCCGGTCCTTAAGGGGTTAAAGTGGTTAAACCGAGCACAAAAACAATTCAAGTAATGTAATATATATTTTATTTTTGCTTTCTAATTGAAACCTAAATTTAAATTTAATCTCCAATTTTACCCAAGAGATCCTTATAGATCATGATGTTTTTTGATGCACCAAAAAAAACGCCTCTAAAAAGCCCCCCGTTCATTTCAATGGGAGGTAGAACTTGCTTTTTTTCCTCCATGCTGAAAAAGAAAGTGTGGGAAAAAAGATGCAACATTAAAACGAATGAGAAGTTGAAAAAATAGGAAGCTGAAAAAATGCAGAAAATCAGTGCTGAACCTTTCAGCGCATTTTCTAAATCTGTTGTGTGAACATCCCTTAAGGGAGACGGAGAAATAAACCTCTTTACTACCATGCAGGATTCTAAAAGGTGACATTTTGCTTTGGCTTCAAGGCCCCAAATTCATGAAAGGATCAAAGTGGAAAAATCTGGTAATAGCTCTGCATGGTCACTCAACTGTTTATCACCCATTCACTTTATGGAAAGTAACGAGATATGATCCCCCTGGACTATACTGTGTAATGTACTAGGTTACTGCAATACAATATTATGTTTACCTTTTTCTGTAGGAGTAGAAATTTGGGCTTATTTGAGCTATTTTTAGTTAATATTTCTTTTAAATGAGTAATTTTCTCTTATTTAAAGATTCGTCCAGAAGAAGAAAAGCATGGGATGCTTGCTAAAGGTGAGCCCTGTTCTATAAAAATAGGCTTTAACAACGAATGAGTGTAAATATGAATAAAACATCCTAATAGTGACAACATAAAAAGATGCATAAATATAGTACTTTGTATTTCATATTTTATTACAGGTTAAAAAAGACTTGGGGCTCCTTTTTAGACGAGCGAGTGTCACGCTGCGGACTCGCAGCGTAGCACCCATCCTGAACTCCCAGCACTGCCGGGGTTGCATAGCATTATATTGATTTATGATGCTATGTAACCCTTAGAGGTCTGGAATGTACTGGATAAAACTGACATGATGTAAAAAAAAAAATTATAATAATTATTAAAGTATATTACAAATATTATTTCCTTCACATGTAGAATAGAATTTAATAAAGTTTACCTAAAGGTTTAGGTACACTTTAACAAAAAAAATGTGATTTAAACAATAGGTAATTTTCGGATGCTTTCCATGCTTTTAGCAAATACCATATCCTATTTGGGAAGAAAGGGATGCAAATGAGCCCTTAGCAAGCTCTGCCTCTAATGCCACCAGATGTAAGGCAGGAGATCCAGTGCCCAAACTGCAACACAAAACCCACTTATTTATAGCAAAGTGCCAAAACAGTGATTTACCTGAATACTACAGTCCAATATAGTATATCTTCCATGTACTTTATCACTTAGCTATAATACCCTGCCTACATTCAGTGCGCTGCCTATGCTGTTCATAGTGCGCCCTGCGCTGACGAATAGGAGGAAAAGTCGAAGGCATATTAGTACACCATAGACTTTTTCCAGGGTACGGGTGCCCACAGAGAGGGCTTTGAGTGCCGCCATCGGTTCGCCATCACTGCTATAAGTCAGTGTTCAACCCTTAAACTGTACCTTCAGACATGACCGCGATATTAAATAAACCAGCACCTCATCTGCAGACAGCTGTTTTGGGGTGATTGCCCCTCAATAGTGCGGAGCAGAGAGTACGGGCTTAACTGGGTCATGTTCTGTAACTTTACAGTTCAGACAGTAAACTGGTGCTTCTGAAATTTTTGACCAAATTGCACCTCATTTAACTCTAGGCAGTGAACCATTTTTTGGGATCCATAAAAAGAATAATATAGTACATTTGTGCTAGACAGACAGATTAGATAGATATTCCCCAGCCGTCTTTTCTTGGGTAAATCTGTTTGATGTTGATTCCTGTTTGTAGATATAGCAGCTTTCAACCTTCTACTAGCTGCCTTTGTCAAACTTTCCATTCCGCTGTCTGACATGTGACCCTGCAGCATATTGAAATGCATCCATGTATATACAAAGGGTTAAAATTCTTACAAAAAAAGAGTAAAGCTAGATTTATGTTATGCACGTTGCCTTTAAAAGGGGTTTCTGAACCCTAAAACAAATTTTAGTTATGCTCTGAAAGTTTTTAGCATAAAGGAAAAAATAAACGGGTCCAGTCCCTGCTGCTTCTGGTTCCCTGTGATGTCCAATCTGTGATAACATGTACCACTGCAACCATTCACTGGCCAGAACAGTGACGTGTCTCCGAGAAGCACATAACTACGGAACTTCTGTGACCGTGAGCAGCATGAGGACACGTCAGCACTGTGGTCAGTGAATGGCTGCAGCGTTGCACGTGGGCACTAATAGGATTTCACCTCTGGTTCACAAGGGACTGGAAGTGGTGAGGATGGGATCCCCTGCATCAGAATGGTGAGTGGCTTTTTTTTCTTTGTGCTAAACACTTTCAGGGCCATTAGAACCGGTCGTCATGAAAATGAAGTGTCATTTTCAGACATCATGTTATATGGAGCAGGAGGAGCTGAGCAGATTCCTATATAGTTTTGTGAAAAAAGATTCAGTAAAGCTTGTAATTTATCTCCACTCATAATGAGCTAAGAATTCATGTGGACCACCCTACTCATTGACAGACAGCCTTTCCTGTGTGAGTGTGCATACACACATGGCCGTCAGTCACTCATTAGGATTGCCCAAATGAATCCTTAGCTCAGAATGAGCAGAGATTTAGATAAGTAAAATACAACTTAGGATACTTTCACACTGGCGTTTCTGGGTCCGCCTGTGAGATCCGTTTCAAGGCTCTCACAAGCGGCCCAAAACGGATCAGTTTAGCCCCAATGCATTCTGAACGGATACAAGCGTTTGCATTATAGGTGCGGATCCGTCTGTGCAGATACCAGACGGATCCGCACCTAACGCAGGTGTGAAAGTAGCCTTATACGAAATCTTTTCCCACAGGACTATATATCAATCTACTCAGCTCCTCCTGCTCTAGAACATGCTGGTTGCAAATTGCACTGCATTTTCATGGTGGCAGGTTCCCTTTAACTAAAATTGGTTTGGGGTATGGATAACCCCTTAGATAGACTGATAGATTGGCCGAGTTTAATTTACCTTAATTTACTTTACCAAAGTGATGGGGCGGCCTGGTAAAATAATAATTTAAAAAAACTTCCCTTCTTGTGCCCACTCTGATCCTTTCCTCTGTCATCTTCTGGGGCTGCAGCCAGTGACATATTGTTTGTTCTGTATACCACTGCAGCCAGCTGTTGGTCTCGTCAGTATACGGGGTGACACCAGTGAGGCCAGTGATTGGCTGCAGTGGCGTAATCGGAGCAGGCACAAGAAGGAAAAGTACTATTATTTTTTTTCCATTATTATTTTCCATGCCCCCCATCACTTTGTTAAAATGAAAAACACTTGGACAACCTTTAAGAACTGAACAGTTTTATTTTAATGTAAATAAATTCCTTTTTAGTCGTGCTGATTGACTCAATGGACTCGACAATTGATACTCAAAAGATTTTGCCGCAAACACAAGAAGAAATTGAATCCGTTATGCCCCATGGGACACACGAAGCAATTGGTTCAGGTGGGTTACAGTCTTTTCTAAACTGATAGATCTAGCATTGTCAGCATATGTCACCGTTTAGGGGAGCCTTGTTTGGGAAATCAATGGTGATGGTTAGTTAGACTCATATCCTGTTAGTAAGGCCCTGTTCACTGTTGCTCTGAAGGTTGAGTTGCTAATACGGTTTGAGTTGACCTGGAGCTGCATGCAGCGCTATTCTTCCTATGAAAATAACAGACACCATGACGGAACCCAGAAGGAAGCCATTGTAAGTGGGTAGTCATTGTGGTTTGTTGGATCTGGCAGAATATTAGCAGTTTTCCAGTCACTGTGTAATGACTTTTAAGCAAGTGCCCACAGCCTGCCTGCTGAAACAGAAGATTCATCCTTACCTGCTCCATGTTGCTCCGGTCCTCCACACTGCCCCCACTGTCTCTATTTTCCGAACACCACACGGTATACATCCGGCAGTGCATGAGCAGGGTCACATGCACCACTCCCGCCAAAGGCTGGCTTCAGTGATGACTTGCTACTTGTGGCCAGATCACTACTAGATGTAAGCAGTGCAGGGACTGGAAGATGGAGACAGCGGAGGACCGGAGCGTTGTGGAGCAGGCAGGCTGCAGGCACTTGCTTAAAAATCAATATAACCAGAAAACCTATAAGAAGGACCGCAAAGAAGCCACTTCCCTCCAAGAAAAACACAAGGACAGACTGACCTTATGCACGAAGTACAGGAATTGAACTGCAGAGGACCGGGTCAAACTTATTTGCGCTGATGAATCCCCATTCAGACTGTCTGGGATATGTGGAAAGATGATTGTACAGAGAAGAAAAGGTGAGCAATGCCATGAGTCCTCTATCATGCCAACAGTAAAGCTTCCTGAGACCATTCATGTGTGGGGTTGCTTCTCATCAAAAGTAGCGGGCTCACTCACAATTTTGCGTAAGAATGGTATCGAAACATCCTCCAACAGCAATTTCTCCCAGTGATCCAGGCACAATTTGGTGAGGAACAATGCTTTTTCCAGCTTGATGGAGCACCATGTCACAAGGCAAAAAAGTGCTAACCAAGTGGTTCAGTGAACAAAACATTTACATTTTGGGTCCATCTCCAGGAAACTCCCCACATCTCAATCCCATTGAGAACCTGTCGTCAGTCCTCAAAAAGTGGGTGGACAAACAAAAATTCCATGCACTGATTAGGCAACAATGGGTTGTCATCAGTCAGGATTTACCCAGAAGCTGATACCCATCATGCCAGAGTGAACTGCAGAAGTCTTGGAAAAAGAAGGGTCAACACTTGAAATATTGTGAAAACCAAAATTTGTGTCAGTCTCAACCTTTGGCCATGACTGTAGTTTTGTTGAGTACAGTATGTCAGGTGACTGTTTAGTTCACTTGAGTTATGTGGACACAGTAGCGCAGAGTGCCTAAGGCCCCATTCACACGACAATTTTTTGGTCTGCATCTGATCCACATTGTTTGCAATTTTTGCGGACCTATTGAAAAGAATGGGTCCTCATCCAATCCACAAACAGCCCACCGTGCACTGTCCACATTCGTATGTCCGTTCTGCAGTCTCGCAAAAAAATTGAATATGTCCTATTCTTGTCCATTTGGCGGACAAGAATAGGTATTGTTACAATGGATCCGCAAAAAAAGGGATGCAACTCACACGTCACATAGATGTCATCCGTATTTTTTGCGGATCCACATTTTGTGGACCGCTAAATACATACGATTGTGTGAAGGCACCCTTATGGAGAACTCAGACTGTCCTCTCCTCTGCTTGGGAGCTGAACAGTTGCTGACAATAACAGCTGATTGTGGGAGACCCTTGCAGCAGAATCTCCCTAACATTTTGATGATCACAGGGGGATATTGCTGCAAGGACCCTTCCCGAGGTCGGCTGTTATTGCCATGTTAAGCAGCCAATGAGTGTACTTTTACTCCAGCAGCAAATGAGCTGTGACCTTTCAGAAAGTTAATGGTTTTCCAAAGTGGACAATCCTATTGTTTCACAACTGCATGTCAGATGTTAGGCCCCTTGCAGACGAGCGTGTCCGGATGCGTCACGGTGCATTGCGGCAAACCCGCGCGAGTAGGTACGCAATTGCAGTCAGTTTTGACTGCGATTGCGTTCCGTTGTTCAGTTTTTATCGCGCGGGTGCAATGCGTTTTGCACGCGCGTGATAAAAAACTGAATGTGGTACCCAGACCCGAACTTCTTCGCAGAAGTTCAGGTTTGGGTTCAAGGTTGTGTAGATTGTATTATTTTCCCTTATAACATGGTTATAAGGGAAAATAATGGCATTCTGAATACAGGATGCTTAGTACAATAGGGCTGGACGGGTTAGAGAAAAATAAAATAAAAAATTAGCTCTCCTTAATCCACTTGTTCGCGCAGCCAGCATCTATTCTGTCTTCTTTTGGGAGGAATAGGACCTTTGATGATGTCACTGCGGGAGCTGCCATTTAGGTTTTAGGCAAGTGCAGCTGTGACTCTGTATCCATGTGTTAGTGTACTGCAGGCACGGAGCACATGGACACAAACGGCAGGGGAAACTCTAACCTAGCAGCAAACTAGGGAGGAAAAGGATATCATAGGAAAATAATCCTAGACAGGTATATGGAGACAGAGAGCAGATATCTCACCATATTAACAGAGGAAAAAATAGAGTTATATCTGATCCCCAAAGATAGGGAAAAGAAAAATACAGGAAAAGAGACTGCAAATATAAGCAGTAACAATGATATAATTATAATTTATTTCTTTTTTCTTCCCATAGATGTTTTAATAAAGAAGTAAATGTTAAGTTTTAAAATAGACCTTAAACGGGAACATATTAGCCTCTGGCTATTTGAACTGTAACATCACATGGTCCATCACCATGATGGATCATGTGACGGACCATGTGATGAGCGTAGTGACGTCATCAAAGGTCCTTTTCCTCACAAAAGAAG
Organism: Bufo bufo; assembly: GCF_905171765.1. Lineage (NCBI taxonomy): Eukaryota > Metazoa > Chordata > Amphibia > Anura > Bufonidae > Bufo > Bufo bufo. The sequence continues at coordinate 298,591,837 of NC_053392.1, read as the reverse complement.
ACAGAATAGATGCCGGCTGCGCGAACAAGTGGATTAAGGAGAGTTAAATTTTTTATTTTTTTTTAACCCCTCCAGCCCTATTGTACTTTGCATTCTGTATTCAGAATGCTATTATTTTCCCTTTATAACCATGTTATAAGGGAAAATAATAATGATCGGGTCCCCATCCCGATCGTCGCCTAGCAACCGTGCGTGAAAATCGCACGGCATCCGCACTTGCTTGCGGATGCTTGCGATTTTCACACAGACCCATTCATTTCTATGGGGCCTGCATTGCGTGAAAAACGCACAATATAGAGCATGCTGCGATTTTCACGCAACGCACAAGTGATGCGTGAAAATCACCGCTCATGTGCACAGCCCCATAGAAATGAATGGGTCCGGATTCAGTGCGGGTGCAATGCGTTCACCTCACGCATTGCACCCGCGCGGAAATCTCGCCCGTGTGAAAGGGGCCTTAGTGTTACATATTTGTGTGGAAGAAGTGTAAAGCTTTAAAAACAGGATTAGGTTCGTGTAGGGCAATATAACAAACAGTCCTGTACTTAGACTTGGACAAAGTGTAAACATGGTGCCCGCTCGCACGTGCACCAGACACGTTTCAAACCGCATAGACCCCTGACTAGTGACCGCGACTGGCAATAATTCCGATTGCGGTCATTAAAGCCTTGATCTCACTTGATCAGTCTCTAAAGGGTGAAAAACTCTCACTTCCGGGCCAATGAGGATGCCAGTTATTAAACTCAATACCCTGGATCTCTCTGAAGCAAAAAAAACCTCCGGTATCCTAAGGGTTAATAATAATGTGTCTGCTTACTTTTTAGTTTTATTATTTTCATTTCGTCCTTGATACAATAAATTGACAAACTTTTTGAACTCTGCTGATACCATTTATTTATGTCACCAGTGATCTACCATTGTTTAGAATCTTATTTTTGTTCTCTTTTGTGTATATTGAAGGCATTTCAAATCAGTACACAAACAGTGACATGGAAGCTTTGCATCAGGCGTACCAAAACCTTGAGGCATCAATAAAAGGAACAGAGGTGCGGAACACTTATCCAAATATCATTGGTAACACAGTGACACTATATCACCATGGAATCGATTCACAGAAAAATAGCCTCAACAAAGCCCTTGCTGGCGATTCAGGTAATGCTTACTTTAAATAAAAGTGTATGACATAGAGGTCTGAACAGAGCTCATATCAAGACAATGAACGAGCAGAAATTCATACACTTTGAAGTACTCCAAAGTGGAGCCAATGAAAACATTAGCTCATCCCATTAAAAACGAGCTCCCAGACAAGACCATCTGCACAAAAATAGAAAAAAATGTGGCTGTCAGAAAATGGCGTTGCAAAAACAAGACTTTGTGTAAAAGTAGCAAAATGTAAAAAAACTATTATGCTGGTATCTCTGTAATCGTACTGACCAGCAGAATAAAGATAACATGTCCTTTTTCCCGCACACAGCTCATTGCAATAGCAAAACCCAAAAAAGCTAAATAAAAAGGTGTATGTACCCCAAAATAAAACCAATGATGATGGCAACTCATCCCCCAAATGATAAGCCTTCATGCAGCTCCATCGAGAGAAAAATAAACGTCTGACTCTGAGGGAATAGCAGTACTGGTCCCCGGAGGCTGCTCAAATTTTGGGCATTTCAGTACCCTGTAGAATCCACCTAACAAATTAAAGGGTGTGTTGCGTCTTAGATGGCAAAAGCTGGGCACAGCATAATGGGCACTGAAAAGCAATATTTGCATGTGTATGGAGTGGGCCTCTGCAGCGGGCCTGCTCCATACACGCCGGGTGCTGGCCTGCATCATAGCCAGCACCCGCCCGCACTGACAGGAAGCAGTGATCGCGCCACCCCTGATATTTAACCCCTCAAGTGCCGCGATCAACCCTTTTTTTTGCGGATCGTATACAGAACCATTCATTTCAATAGGTCCGCAAAAAAAAAACGGAAGTTACTCCGTGTGCATTCCGTTTCCGTATGTCCATATTTCCGTTCCGCAAAAAACATTACGGACAAGGATAGTACTGTTCTATTAGGGGCCAGCTGTTCCGTTCTGCAAAATACGGAATGCACATGGATGTCATCTGTATTTTTTTACGGATCCTTTTTTTAGTGGACCGCAAAATACATACAGTCGTGTGCATGAGGCCTGATAGATCTCTATTAGGGTGAATAGGAGAGCGGATTGAAAGATCCCATGTACTAGCACCCTATGGGGGCTAATAGTTATTAAAAAAAAATTAATGAAAAAAAGTAAAAAATAAAAGAAAAAAAACACCAATATATTAAAAGTTTAAATAACCCTCCTTTCCCCATTTTCACATATAAAAATATATAAACAATAAAAAAATAAACGTATTGGGTATTGCCGCATCCGAAAATGTCTGAACTATTAAAATAAAATAAAAATTCCTGTGCAGTGAAAGAATGGAACGGGGGGAAAAAAGAAACACGCCATTTGCCATTTTGTTCTCATCTTGTCCCCCAAAATTTAAATAACGGTGATCAAAAAGTCTTACCTACTACAAAAATGGTACCAATAAAAACGACAGTTTGTTACGCAAAAAACAAGGCCTCATATAGCTCTGTAGACCGAAATATAAAAAAGTTATGGTTGTCAGAATATAGCAATGCAAAGAAATGTAGATTTTTTTTCCAAAGGTTTTAATTTTTTTGAAGTATAAAAAAAAAATAATATTCAAGTTTGGTATCGCCGCATTTGTATTGAGCCACAGAATAATGTCAGGTCATTTTTAGTACATTGTGAACCCTGTGATGTCAAAACGCCAAAAACCTTGGCGGAATTCTTTTTTTTATTTTTTTTTTATTTTATTTTTATTTTTATTTTTATTTTGCCCCACACCGAATTTTTTCCCCGTTTTCTAATACAAAACATTGGTGGCATTAAAAAATGCATCTTGTCCTGTAAAAAAATAAGCCCTGATGTAGCTATGTGAATGGAAAAATAAAAAAGGTATGGCTATTGGAACGTGGTGAGGAAAAATGTAAAAATAGAAATAGGCCCGGTCTTAAAAGGGGTTAAAAATCTGTCTTGAAAATTTTCTGTAAATTTGGGATTTTTATATATTTTTTTTTAAATACATTTACCACTAACATGGAGTACAATGTGTCCTGATAAAACAGCCTCAGAATGTCAGATAAGTAAAAGCATTCCAAAGTTATTCCCACATAAAGTAACACATTTCAGATCTGCAGGAATCGGCCTGGGCCCTAAGGTGAAAAGTGGCTTGGTACTGAAGGAGATTGAAATGAATAAAATACAATTAGTCTGTGTATAGCTCCTGCTCTGTAACACGGTGCTGGCAGATGAAACTGCTTGTTCTCTGGGAAGACATGTCAGCAGTGCATCTGATGCCATAATATCCAGATATTGGACACCCTGGTAATGTCCCTTATTATATGGAATTCATCAAATGTGCCGATGAAAACAGCTGTATGGGAACATCAAAAAGGTTGTCCCAGACAGTGAAAAATCTTGGGACAAGCCCTGCAATAGCTTAAAGGGGTTGTGTCACTTCAGCAAATGGCATTTATCATGTATAGAAAGTTAGTACAAGGCACTTACTAATGTGTTGTGATTGTCCATATTGCCTCCTTTGCTGGCTTCATACATTTATCCATCGCATTATATACACTGTGGTGGCCAGAACGGGAAATGCTGCTGCGCATGCCTGGCGATTTGCACTCCAGTGGTCCTGGCCACCAGAGGGTCTGACACTTTTTCCTGTTGTGTACAAGCACGGCCACCACTACTGGATTGCTTGGGGGCTCTAAACCTTAGGAACGAGTAGTGTTTGGAAAAATGAATCAAGCCAGCAAAGGAGGCAATGTGGACAATCACAATACAATACATTAGGAAGTGCCTTGTATTACCTTTGTCTACATGAGAAGTGCCATTTTCTGAAGTGAAATAACCCCTTTTAAAATAACAAAACAAAAAAAAAACGCCTTTATACTCGTCCCTGTCTTCCCCGCAGTACAATACGTCCACTGGGTCTTCTTCTGCACAATACATCTGTCAGTGTCACTGCCTGTTTTAGTGCAGCAAATAACCTCCACCACGTAAACTTCTAGTACTGAGGAATCCCCTGCAAGTTCTATGATTGTGTCTGGAGATATGCCCAATTACCTTGCTGACATACATGAGGGCTGGGGCAAGCCGCCAGATAAACCAAACCTCTGGTCCTACAATTGGCAAAGGCTTATATTTCATATTCTTTATCTGTCACTGGACCTTTGGTCACTAAATGTTCTGAAGGAAGCACTTCTCCTAGATAATGACACTCCAATATCTATGCAATGTTTATTAAAGGAGAGGCAACATAAACTGGTCACAGAAACCCCTTGGAAAACTCTGGGTCCCTTTTCTTGAATTGCTAAAATCTGCATTGAACAATTCCTGCACAAGCCAATGGGTCATGTAACCCCTCAGCTGCCACGGTCAGTAGCGACCGCAGTATCTGTGGGAACTTCTTCACTTGTGAGTACAGCCCCTCACAGGAGAAGAATAGAATCGATCCTCTCTTCCCCACTTTGGTGATATTATTCAGGGACTTGTCTTCTTTGCCCCATGTACTATATAGTGCTAAACACTAATTGTGCCACTGCATTATAGAAGATCAGAATGCGGGTGTCAAGCTTTTTTCCATAGTAACCAGCGGGATAATTAATTTTTAGCTGTGGACTGTAATTAATACAGTTTCACAGTTTACGTACAGGATCAGTACTAGATAAGTAAGTTTATGTAGATTTATCTCAAACTTAAAAAATGTTTGTTTAAAATTAAAAAGTAATTTGTAACCTAATCTTATTGTGCAATAGACCTATCCACTGTGGATGAATTAATGCAACGTATTCGAGGAGAAGAAGGTTTTACTTTGTCGAGGTAAGGCAAAATGAATTGTCAATAAATGTTTTTTTTTTTTTTTTTACTATTTTCTGTACAAATTAATAATTTTAAATGCTTTTAATATGTTCTCTAGTGTCAACATGCACGTGGACAAGGGTGTGCTTCCATATACTCTGCATAAAGCAGTCGGAAAAGATCCAAGTCAGTCATTACCAGAAGAGCAAGTTTCACAGAACTTGCATAATTCGCATGGCGAAAAAACAAGTGAGGTCTTTCTTGCACATGAATTTGATAATCATTTTAAAGGCAAACAAAAGATATTACCGAAGGACTTGGAAAGTCGAGGGCCATCTACAGAGCCAAATCGTTCAGAAATAAATGTTATGTACTCTGGTGAAAGAAGTGGGCAAGTAAGAATGATACTATGTGCTTTAATTGTTGTGCAAGGCATGCATTCGCTTAGTTATTTTTTTGTTTTTCAAATATATGGCAAGTGCAGTCCAGAGGTGCACAACCTGTGGCCCAGGGGCTCCATGTGCCCTTGTATGCTATTCTGTTTGGCCCCCAAACCTCCCCGACACCTCCATATTCAGGACTCCCCTCTGTTCTGTATTTCACTCCACATCCTGTGCTATCCTCTAGTTGAACTTGATGTTCATATTTTGTCAACTCTACTAACTATGTAACTATAACTGCAGTATATAGGAAGAGATGAGGTAGCTGTGCATGGATGTGGCTCTCTGAATTGTAGTTTGTTAAAGCTTTAAAACACTTGGCTGCATCTGCAACTCTCATAAACTGCAAAGGTGCACTTAAAGGGAATCTGTCACCAGCGACTTCCCTATCCAACTGGCCGCGTAGACGCATAGCTATGGTTCACCTTATTAAAAACGCTGTTTTTCTTTTGTTGATCTGATCAGATCAACAGAAGAATACCAGTGTTTTATTCAGATGAACCATGGCTATCTGTCTATACACACAGTTGGATAGGATGGTCACTGGTGACAGATTCCCTTTAAAGAGAACCTGTTGCCACAAAATGCAGTGCCATCTGCAGGCAGCTTGTTAGAGAGGTGAACAGGTATATATAAAGCTTGTACCACCGTACGTAAAATGCTGATAGATTTTATTCCTTATCATGACGGGTATTTTAATATTTAATCAATAAACTATTGTTTTTTTTTATGTACACTGGATCAAGCTTTTTCAAAATTTTCATAAGATAATCCTGTAATAGTCCCTCCGTGGGGAAATTCAGTGTTACAGTAGCACAGAAAGTACAAAAAACGCCAAAATAAAGGCATTACAATGACAGTACAGATAAAAAGTAAAAAAAAAAAAAAAAAGGGATATCGATATCATCACAGTTTATATACAATAAACCATAATACACAAGAGGGGTGGGTGCTGTGTCCCCCAGTGAACGAGACTGGACAGACAGAAGAAAGGACTATCTCCTTGTTCAGATGAAACGAGGAGACCACCTTGGGCAGAAAGGAGGGAATGCAGAATCAGAAAAGGAGGCCTAGTTGAGAGGGCCGCAAGCTCAGGCACTCACCGTATGGGTGTTATGGCCACGAGAAAGGTGACTTACCAATAGAGGAGGCTGAGAGGAATCTCCCCAAGGGGTTCAAAGAGGAACAGCTGCAGTGTGTCCAGAACTAAAGTGAGGTCTCAAGTTAGTGTACGGGGGTACCAGTCGCGTAACTCCCTGGGAAGATGTACAGGTCCTTCTAAAAAAAATTGCATATTGTGATAAAGTTCATTATTTTCTGTAATGTACTGATAAACATTAGACTTTCATATATTTTAGATTCATTACACACAACTGAAGTAGTTCAAGCCTTTTCTTGTTTTAATATTGATGATTTTGGCATACAGCTCATGAAAACCCAAAATTCCTATCTCAAAAAATTAGCATATCATGAAAAGGTTCTCTAAACGAGCTATTAACCTAATCATCTGAATCAACTAATTAACTCTAAACACCTGCAAAAGATTCCTGAGGCTTTTAAAAACTCCCAGCCTGGTTCATTACTCAAAACCGCAATCATGGGTAAGACTGCCGACCTGACTGCTGTCCAGAAGGCCATCATTGACACCCTCAAGCAAGAGGGTAAGACACAGAAAGAAATTTCTGAACGAATAGGCTGTTCCCAGAGTGCTGTATCAAGGCACCTCAGTGGGAAGTCTGTGGGAAGGAAAAAGTGTGGCAGAAAACGCTGCACAACGAGAAGAGGTGACCGGACCCTGAGGAAGATTGTGGAGAAGGACCGATTCCAGACCTTGGGGGACCTGCGGAAGCAGTGGACTGAGTCTGGAGTAGAAACATCCAGAGCCACCGTGTACAAGCGTGTGCAGGAAATGGGCTACAGGTGCCGCATTCCCCAGGTCAAGCCACTTTTGAACCAGAAACGGCGGCAGAAGCGCCTGACCTGGGCTACAGAGAAGCAGCACTGGACTGTTGCTCAGTGGTCCAAAGTACTTTTTTCGGATGAAAGCAAATTTTGCATGTCATTCGGAAATCAAGGTGCCAGAGTCTGGTGGAAGACTGGGGAGAGGGAAATGCCAAAATGCCTGAAGTCCAGTGTCAAGTACCCACAGTCTGGACTGGTGTTGGTCCACTGTGTTTTATCAAGGGCAGGGTCAATGCAGCTAGCTATCAGGAGATTTTGGAGCACTTCATGCTTCCATCTGCTGAAAAGCTTTATGGAGATGAAGATTTCATTTTTCAGCACGACCTGGCACCTGCTGACAGTGCCAAAACCACTGGTAAATGGTTTACTCACCATGGTATTACTGTGCTCAATTGGCCTGCCAACTCTCCTGACCTGAACCCCATAGAGAATCTGTGGGATATTGGGAAGAGAAAGTTGAGAGACGCAAGACCCAACACTCTGGGTGAGCTTAAGGCCGCTATCGAAGCATCCTGGGCCTCCATAACACCTCAGCAGTGCCACAGGCTGATTGCCTCCATGCCACGCCGCATTGAAGCAGTCATTTCTGCAAAAGGATTCCCGACCAAGTATTGAGTGCATAACTGAACTTAATTATTTGAAGGTTGACTTTTTTTGTATTAAAAACACTTTTTTGTTTTATTGGTTGGATGAAATATGCTAATTTTTTGAGATATGAATTTTGGGTTTTCATGAGCTGTATGCCAAAATCATTAATATTAAAACAAGAAAAGGCTTGAACTACTTCAGTTGTGTGTAATGAATCTAAAATATATGAAAGTCTAATGTTTATCAGTACATTACAGAAAATAATGAACTTTATCACAATATGCTAATTTTTTTAGAAGGACCTGTATGCACTGCCAAGATGTCAGCTAAGGGGTGTTGAAGAAAATGGAAAAGGACAATAACTGGACTTTGAGTGAGCTTAGGGTGGACTCCATATCAAGGCCTTCTTGGAAAAAAACGAGAATGTGAGGAATAGAAAAAACTAAAAGGATGAAGGTGGTTACTCTCCTAACAGCAAAAGAAAGACCTCCATGTGCTATAGCATATATTGGAGGAAGTAGCAGTGTTTGGATCACTGGGTCTGAAAAAAATCACGATCCCGTAAAATTGTTCCAATCACCATGGCAACAAACAAAGCATGTCTGAATGCAAGTGGAAGAATGGACCTTTGGAGAGGAGATCTTCCCTGGAGGATAATGGCCATGGAACATCTGCTAGCAGAGCCACCAGAACAGAGTGCCATGACCATCTGGGCCAATCCAGAATGAAGTGATTGGACTTATCAGCAACCGTATCAAGAGCTAGCATAAACACACAACGTGTGGGAGCCACAGCACCCATTGCTAGTAGAACATGAGTAAGGCCCCTTTCACACGGGCGAGTATTCCGCGCGGATGCGATGCGTGAGTTGAATGCATTGCACCCGCACTGAATACCGGCCCATTCATTTCTATGGGGCTGTTCACATGCTCTATATTCTGTGTTTCTCACGCAACGCAGGCCCCATAGCAGTGAATGGGGTTGCGTGAAAATCGCAAGCATCCACAAGCAAGTGCGGATGCGGTGCGATTTTCACGCATGGTTGCTAGGTGACAGTCTATTCACTGTATTATTTTCCCTTATAACATGGTTATAAGGGAAAATAATAGCATTCTGAATACAGAATGCTTAGTAGGTGATCAATTGAGGGTTAAAAAAAGCTACGCTCTTGTTCGCGTAGTTCCCGGTCTCTTCTTTACCTCTTAAAAGATGAACTACCGGCTAGGACCTGTGGTGACGTCAGATCACATGCTCCAATCACATGGTCCATCACCACGGTGATGGACCATGTGATTGGAGCATGTGATCTGACATCACCAAAGGTCCTTTAGCCCACAGCTCATCATTAAAGAAGTAAAGAAGAGACCGGGAACTACGCGAACAAGAGGAGAAGGTGAGTTAATATATATATTTTTTTTTTTAACCCTCAATTGATCACCTACTAAGCATTCTGTATTCAGAATGCTATTATTTTCCCTTATAACCATGTTATAAGGGAAAATAATACAATCTACACAACCCCGATCCCAAGCCCGAACTTCTGTGAAGAAGTTCGGGTTTGGGTACCAAACATGCGTGATTTTTCTCACGCGAGTGCAAAACGCATTACAATGTTTTGCACTTGCGCGGAAAAATCGCGGGTGTTCCCGCAACGCACTCGCGCATTTTCCCGCAACGCACTCGCGCATTTTCCCGCAACGCACTCGCGCATTTTCCCGCAACGCCCGTCTGAAAGAGGCCTAAAAGTTCCAACTGTGGCGGAAGGAAATCTAGAGACCAAGTCCAACACCTAGGACCATCAGAAAGGCTCTCCTATAGTAGAGGGACTATGTAGCATCTACCTCACGCAATGTCAGGGCTGAGACTCCCATGGAGGAAAAACGTAATATGGTAGAAACTACATATCCATTACCCAGTGACTCGGGGTCACTCAATACGCCACCTGAGAAGGAATCATACATTAGTGGCCACGGAAATAGTAGTAGCAAAGTGATCTAGTGAAGGAGGCCATACCGTAGTACCACAGTATCTAGAGTTAACGAAAATCAATACTCCACCTAAGAATGAGGAAGCTGGCAACCCGAGCAGATGCTCCACGTGTTGAAGGTGTCAGTGACCACGACTAACATAGTAGTGTGTTTGCCTCACATGGACTCAAGTCACAAGGAGAATTATGTTGTGGGATCACACCCTGGGAAGGCAGAGGTCACCACAGAGGCGCTCAACACCGACACACAGAGGGACTACCCGACTAAAGGGATAGTGTGATAGTAGTCACAGTATCCAGTGGTAGTGCCCATATTCCACCTTTTGAGATTTAAAGGCAATAGTAGGTACCATCTCTCTCAAATAGTCCACCCGTGGAAGGGGGGATAAAGCGACAAAGAAGTAGTGAGGTAGGAGTCGCAGTAGACAACGTTGGGTAAACGGCGGTTAATTCCACCCTGGGCCCAATTTTGTTTCAAAATGGGAAGACCTGCAGACCAGATGTCTGCCTGCTAAGGGCCCTAAGCTAAAACTGCTCAGTGCCTGCTGGAGGGGTATAGATGGTGGGAGGAGTTTACAATTTTTGCTTCGTGTCCGCCTTCTAGTGGCAGCAGCTATACCCAAGGTCTTTGTTGCGTCCACCAATGACACGGACGAGAAAAGATTGTGCACCATTGGCAGTGTTAAAGAAATTAGCAGCCCACAAAAAAAAAAAAAAGGAATATCGATGACAGATCGTTAAAGGGAACCTGTCCCCATGAAAATGCAAAATAATCTGCAGGCAGCATGTTAAAGAGCAGGAGGAGCTGAGCAGATTGATATGGGGAAAAATTTAGTAAAACTTGTATTTTATTCATTAAAATTCGTGCTTATTCTGGGCTTTGAAGTCAAAGAGGCGGTCCTATGAGTGATTGACAGCTCTCTCTCTATATACACAATCATAGAGGGCAGGCTGTCAGTCACTAATAGGACCGCCTCCTTGACTTCAAAGTCCAGAATGGGTGAGAATTTAAACAAATAGGATACAATTTTGAATGACAAATATTACCCCACAATGGATTTTTATTTCATTTGATCATTGTTCTTTAAATGTACTTTAGCAACAAATTACTTTCATAGATCATTATGTAGCTATCAGTTCAGAGAAAAACCTCAAATAAATGTTCCCGCCATATATGTAAATTAACCTTAGATGAGTCCTGTCTCCTCCATGCTTCAGAGATGAGTCCAGCGTTCTCTGACTGAGCACCGCCGCTGCATCCTCCGAATCTCCTCCTTGCTCCCCGACGTCACAAAGCTAGAGCGCCGTAATCTCGCGATGCCAGCACAGGGAAGGAATACTTTGCCGACACTGCGCATGCGCTAGCTCGCGCATCGCGAGATTACGGCGCTCTAGCTTTGCGACGTCGAGGAGCAAGGAGGAGATTCAGGGGATGCGGGACGGTGCTGGGCTTCATTTACAGTTGGTGTGGCTGGGCTCTGGAAACATTAGTAACAGCTCCTTGGGCTTCTTGCTTGCCTCATTTACATATATATATATATATATATATATATATATATATATATATATATATATAATGGCTTTTTTTACACAATAAAAGCACGCAGAGCTATGGGGACTGGGTATTGTGGATGTGCTAGCGGCGATCTAGCAGCCCATGTCCTCAGCTCTATACCCAAAATCCAGGTGACAGGTTCCCTTTAATTTCTTAAATTGCTAAGGATGGTTTTTTTTTTAACGTAGGCTGACAAATATGGAAGTGACCTTTCTGTAAGTGCAGCTTCTTCTGCTCCGTTCTATATTAAGCATTCAAGCAAGATGGTAAAGAGTCCACCGTCCTCTTTAAAGAAAGGTCAGAGCCATCATTATTCTTATGTTAAAAGCTCTGGCTATGGAAAGATTAACATACAAATGAAAAGGATGTCTGATGACGACAGTTCAATATCCAAGGAGTTACATACGGACATAAAGTGGAAGTCACCTACTGAGCGGAAACAAAAAGGTATTGATGTCATTAACATGATCACTTATCCACATGTATGTTCTTCACAACGGTCATGCACAGTATGTTGTTCACAACGGTCATGCACAGTATGTTGTTCACAACGGTCATGCACAGTATGTTGTTCACAACGGTCATGCACAGTATGTTGTTCACAACGGTCATGCACAGTATGTTGTTCACAACGGTCATGCACAGTAGGTAAGGAAGAACAAGGGAATCGGGACCTTTGTACTAGTGGTCAATCAAACGTGAATATTTGATTTGTTTATTGTATGAAAGCCCCACTAGTTATTTTACATTGTATTTTTAAATACTAGAAAATAATATTTTGGACTTATTTACATATTCATATACTTTGTCTATATGCTGTAGTTAAGCATCTCTTGCAAGCATTGTTTTTTTATGTATGTCTCTTCTCTTCTTAACGTGAAACTTGTTTTGATACACAAAATATATTTGAAAAATTCTATTGAATTGTTATTTACACTAATTAGGTTTGTCAAGAAGGTTTGAAGTACTTTTAGTAATGTGTGTGCTAAGCACATGTTTTATTCCATTCTGTCTTTCTCTGTTAGGTGTGTTATCTGCCACAAAGTCCATAAGGTTTGCAGAAAACGCAATCAGATTTCCAAGGGATAAGGTGGAACATCAAGACTCTGCTGCACAAATCAATATAGTAAAAGCTAAAGACACTGAAAAGGTGTGACTGAAGATTGCAATGTCTGCAAATGTTTAACCAGGGTTCTCCCAACAGGGCTAGACAGTTTGATGTTTACAGGGGGAAAAGGGAGGGGATTTAATGTTAAAGGGTTTTTGGGGATTTAAATGGAACCTGTCATGTGGATATTTGATTATAATTTACCTAATTATATACAATGATTAACTACTAAAAAGTACCTTAGATGTATTCACTTACTGGTGTGACAGATGGTTACCTTATAATATACACACAAAGATGCTGCATGCTAATGAGCTAATTTGAGTCCAGCGTGATGTCAGTGAGTCCAGCGTTTTTTTAATTCAGAGCTATAGCCACTCCCCTGCCCACCTGCTGCTGATTCATATAGAAAATAACTGTCAATCAGCAGCAGGTGGGCGGGGAGAGTCAGGAGCTCATGAATATTCATGACTCATCATTATCAGCTGGAGCTTTTCAGTACAAGATGTTGGCAGATTGACTGGGTCAATTAAAGAAAGTGACCCAGCATTGTGCTAAGAGAATCAGTCACCTATTTATGTTGCCCTTAGTTAGGACACCATAAAACTGGTGACAGGTTCCCTTTAAATGTTGATGGCTACTGGGGCTATGTAAGATAAGGCATACACTGAGTAATTAAAAGCATTTACATTTCTTTATATGCAGTTGAGTGTTCCTGTCGGTCCAAATGGAAGAACCTCAGAAATCCATTATTCAGATGTCAGTGGCAACGACCTGACCATCCTCCAGAGACTTCAGAATGTCGAAGAGAAGATAAATGCAGCACATGGGCAGACAATAACTGTCAAAGAAGACCCTTTAAGAAAAGAGCAGGAATTTAAGCAGGATATAGAACAGCTGAAAATAAATTATGAGAAGGAAATAAAAGAGTTAAAGCACGAAAACTTTCTTCTGCAAACAAAGGTAATTGGTTTTGTTTTTAGAATATTGTGAAAGGAACAGATCATGTTTTGCTTACTTTAGGCTCTGTTCACATTGTGGTCAGTGGCTGTGTTCAGCGTATAGGGCAGGGAAATATGTGCCGAACTCTGCGGGGGCGGGCAAGCAGAGAGAGACAGGATGAGAGAATACATACAGTATTGGTTTTAAAAGGGTTTTCTGGGACTTATACTGATGATATATTCTCTGGATAGGTCATAGGTATCTGATCAGTGGAGGTCCAACACCTGTAACCCCTGCCGGTCAGCTGTTTGTGAGCAAGGAGAAGGCAGTGGCATTCTCAGGAACGCAGATGCCTTCTCAAAGTACAGCGCCATAAATTCTTTAGCAGCTGTGCTTGGTATTGCAGGGGAACCCCCATTCACTTCAATGGGGCTGAGCTGCGGCTCGGCCATGTGACCAATGAACTTGAGGTTTGGCCTAGGGAAAGCTGAGAACAGGCCGCAGCGCTACTGTGAGTGCCGGTGCCTTCTCAAGCAGCTGATCGGCGAGGGTTCTGGGTGTCGGACCCCCACCAATCAGATATTAATGACCTATCCAGATAGGTCATCAGTATATAAGTCTCGGAAAACCCCTTTAAGAGGAAAGTAAGGAAAGGAGAATGTATTCCAAGAAAAATTATACATTTGAAGCTTGCATATCAAAACTTTTCACTGCAAAGGATGGATGTAATATTTCATGACTTCAAACACATGCCATGGCAAGAACATTAGGCTTAGAATTGGATTGGATCTTAGATTTTTCAAATTATACTAGGCTCGATATTTTAGGTGTTCAGCGAGAAGCACTAGTTGAAAGTTGGGCAGCAGCATGAAACAGTTTACCTCCTGGTTCTATCTCTTTATAACTAAGTTCTAGGGAATGCAAGAAAGGCATGTTGGCAGGCGCAGCACTATGAAGTGCCTTTTGCACTGTGGCATTAGAAGAATTTTGATATCTCTGACTTTTAGTCTAACCAGACTGTCTGTTACTCTGTAATTCCTCTAGCGCCGTTCTATGGAAACAGTAGGTTTAAAGAGCACACCAAATGCTTGAAATAACTTCTTTATTAACTTCCACTTTGCTTGATATATAACATATAGTCCATGTACATAACACTTGTTGAAAAGCTATCACAAGATGGCAGTATGCATAAGATGGTGGTTCGAATGTTCAATCTTGTCATTCAACATAATGGTGGATATATTTCTCTCGAGTATCTGTACTCTCACTTTAAAGGGGTTCTGCACTTTGTTTAAACTGATGATCTATCCTCTGGATAGATTATCAGCTTCTGATCGGCGGGGGTCCGACACCCGGGACCCCCGCCGATCAGCTGTTTGAGAAGGCAGCGGCGCTCCAGTAGCGCCGCGGCCTTCTCACGGTTTACCGCCGGCCCACTGACATCACGACTAGTATCAACTAGCGTGGGCGCGGCTAAGCTCCATTTAAGTGAACAGAGCTTAGCCCCGCCCACGCTAGTTGATACTAGTCATGACGTCAGTGGGCCGGCGGTAAACAGTGAGAAGGCCGCGGTGCTACTGTAGCGCCGCTGCCTTCTCAAACAGCTGATCGGCGGAGGATAGATCATCAGTTAAAACAAAGTGCAGAACCCCTTTAAAGGGCTTCTGTCACCCCACTAAAGTGATTTCTTTTTTTTGGGCTAGTTAAATTAGTTATATTGCGATATATGAAAATATAATGCTCTTACTTACTTTGATTCAGCAGTTTCTTCTAAAAACGAAGTTTTATAATATGTAAATTAGGTCTCTACCAGCAAGTAGGGTGGCTACTTGCTGGTAGCAGCTGCAGAAAACCCCCCCCCTTTCGTCGCGTTGATTGACAGGGCCAGCCCTGGGCTAGTGCGGCGCAGGCGCACTGAGGGAGTTCTGAGGAGGTGAGCCTCCTCATCTCAGAGCGCCTGCGCCGAATGAACACAGGCGCGCGATTTTTGAAATGCCGACAGGGCCAGCTGGAGGAGGAGATCCCGGCTGGCCCTGTCAATCAACACGACGAGTGGGCGGTTTTCTGCAGCTGCTACCAGCAAGTAGCCGCCCTACTTGCTGGTAGAGACCTAATTTACATATTATAAAACTTCGTTTTTAGAAGAAACTGCTGAATCAAAGTAAGTAAGAGCATTATATTTTCATATATCGCAATATAACTAATTTAACTAGCCCAAAAAAAAAACACTTTAGTGGGGTGACAGAAGCCCTTTAAGTTATTTAAGCACTATGATCTCTCTGAGAGGTATATCTAAGGTGTAACTAAATAGTTCACTTGCTGAATTTGGTCGCAATTTGCAATATGCAGTTGGCAGTAACTATTTGCAGATTGGTTGAGTATGAACTGGTATGGTTGTATGCAATTTGGATTGCAATATGGAATTTAAATGGTTGCAATTGTTTGTATGGTATTTGTAGTTTGCAATTGGTGGAACTGAAAGTAAACAAACATATAACTGGTTCAGTATACAGGTATAATCACTATATTAACAGTAGGAACATTATATAGCTGTTTTAAATACCTATTTTGGCCTCTCTGCTACTATAAAACACAGCTCTTAGTGGAGTGAATGTCTGCTCAGCTTCTCTCTCTGGTGAATAATGATTTCTAGCAGCTCCTGCTAGGGGAATTTCCCACACAGGCTGTGTGTGAGGCTGGCTGTGATTGGTCAAATTCCTGGGCTGTGTGAGGCTGGCTAGGATTGGTCAGCAACAACAGTTTAACTCTGCTTTCTGTTGATTCTGCTGTGTCATTGAGCTTACCTCACATCCATATAATGAATCTTAAAGGCATATTATCTTTTCTGCTTCTGTGAATACAATATATAACAGTTATATGACATCCAAACATGATGTCACAGTAAATAACTCTGCTTTTGTCTTTAACACCCAAACATAGGAACTGTATTAAGGCTATTGGCAGGTTTAGCTGTATAAACATATAAGCTATACTAGCAACCTAGGACAGGTCTTAGCTGGCCAGCTACAGATGCCACTGCCAGGGCTTGATAGGAACATAGCTGTGGCAGGCCTCAGATCTTTCAGAGGGGCTAAGCTGCCATACCAACCAAATGGCTTCCTTGATTGCCATAGCATATGAGCCCCCGATAGCACATCACTCCGAAAGCCCTCTCAGATGCCATGGTCACTGGAAGTAGTAGCACTTTGAATGGAGCTGGAAACACGATTCAATGTGCTCTGCTTCTGGCTCCAATCAGTGTGCTAGCTCTGGTGAAGAGGCTGCAGGGAATAGCTGATCGCTGGGGGTCTCGGGTGTTGGACCAACCCCTATCTGATATTGATGACCTATCCTGAGGATAGGTCATCAATATTGTTAACCTGGAAAACACCTTTAATGGAGACATGTAAATATGTGAGTGTCACATGTCATAGGTAACAATTGTCAGCTACTTTCACACTTGTGTTTTGTGCAGATCCGTCATGGACGGATCAGTTCAGATAATACAAACGTCTGCATCCATTCAGAATGGATCCGTTTGTATTATCTTTAACATAGCCAAGACGGATCCGTCTTGAACACTATTGAAAGTCAATGGAGGACGGATCCGTTTTCTATTGTGCCAGATTGTGTCAGTGAAAACTGATCCGTCCCCATTGACTTAGGGTTCGTTCACACGAATGTGTGAAGCCTGTGCCTGTCCTGTGGACCGCAAATTGCGGTCCGCAATGCACGGGCACCGTCGCTGGGGCAACTGCATGGGGATCGCGGACCCATTCACTTGAATGGGGACGCGATCCCTCCGTTCCGCAAAAAGATAGAGCATGCTCTATCTTTTTGCGGTGCGGAGACACGGAACGGAACCCCAGAAAGCACTCCGTAGTGTTCCGTGCTTCCGTTCAGCATCTCCAGATTTGCGGACCCATTGAAATGAATAGGTCAGCATCCGTGATGCAGAATGACAACGGAACGGTGCCCGTGTATTGCGGATCCGCAAATGCAGTCCACAATACGGGAACGGGACACCAACGGTCGTGTGAACGAGCACTTTCATTGTGTGCCAGGACGGATCCGTTTGGCTCAGTTTCATCAGACGGACACCAAAACACTGCAAGCAGCGTTTTGATGTCAGTCTACAAAGCGGAATGGAGGCAAACTGATGCATTCTGAGCGGATCCTTTTCCATTCAGAATACATTAGAATGCAAACTGATCCGTTTTGGACCACTTGTGAGAGCCCTGAACAGATCTCGCAAATGGAAAGCCAAAACGAGAGTATGAAAGTAGTCTTACAACTGTATATTGGTCAGAGCTCCTAGTACGGTTTCCAGCAAATTTGTAAAAAAGTTATGGAATATGATAGGAGTCGCTACTAGGGATCGGCCAATATTGATTTTTTAGGGCCGATACCGATAATCTGTGAACTTTCAGGCCGATAGCCAATAATGTATACTGATATTCTGTGAATTTTCATTTTAGGAAAAAAAAAAAAAAATTCCTACACAAATCTGCTGAAAATGAATATGTTTATTGTTAACGTGTATTTTTTTTTTGTACATTTTTCTTTTTCATTTATAATTAATATGTTGGTGTGTTTTGTTTTTTTTTTGTTTGTTTTTTGTTTTGTTTTTTACACTAACTATTAGCCCCCTTAGGGACTAGAAGCCTTGTCCTATTCACCCTGATAGAGATCTATCAGGCTGAATAGGACCTCACACTGTCCCTGCTGCTCTGTGCTTTGTGCACACAGCAGCAAGGGAGCTGACCGTGGCAGCCAGGGCTTCAATAGCGTCCTGGCTGCCATGCTAACAGATCTGCTGGGGCTCCGATCAGAACTGCCAGTGAGGAGGAGGGGACCCTTCGGCCACTGCCACCAATGATTAATACTGGGGCGCTTGGGTGGGGGGGCTCTGGCCACCAATGATTAATACTGGGGTTGGGGGGGGGGGGGCACCTGAGGGGTGAACTACCGCAGATCGCAGCTACCGCTCATAGAGGTCGGGAGCCGGCTATGTGATTCTGCAACCAGCTCCCGCCTCCTGTATGTGAATTAATGAGAGAGGTATCTTCATTGGTGGTGCAGTGGCCACAGCCCCCCTTCTCCTCTTGTCCTCCCTCCTCTCATTGGCGGCAGCGGCAGCACAGGGGGGAGGGAGACACTGCTTCCTTCTCCCCTGTGCTGCTGAGGGAACATGGAGAGCGCTGTCAGCAGCGCGATCCTTGTTCCCCATATGTTATCGGCAAAATAGATGCCGATAACATTCAAAATCCTGATTATCGGCCGATAATATCGGTAAAACCGATAATCGGCCGATCCCTAGTCGCTACCCATCATGTGATGAATATGATGAAGTTCTATTTATAGATTGTAGTATAGAATATAATTTTCTGTTCAAAAATATTACAAATTACTTGCAAAACATAGTGTATGCTGCATAGGGAGCACCTAATTAATGCTGCCATGTAGTCAGGGCTGTCTTCTATTTACCTTGTACTTTCCAGAAGAGCGTACTGAAAGGCATAGTCTAAAAGCATAATTAGAAGTCTTTTTCTACAATCAGCTGTGTGTATAGCCAGGGTGATGTGTAAGCGGCAAGTGAGAAATCCAAGTAATGAAAGCCTAGGCATGCAGTCGGTAATTGAATTCTCTGTAGCAACTTAAAGGGTTATTGAGTTTATTGTACAGTAAAAGGTTATTTTGCTCTTGCTATTTGATTTGCGCCAATACTTGCTTTTATGTCTTCTAATTATTGAAACTCAATGGTATTATTATCCTATTTAAAAATCCCTAAGTTCATCTAATCAAAGACTGGATGTATAGGCCAAGGGCTACCTGCCCCCCGCCAGTATAAAGGAAGGTAATGGCAGCATTTAGTGACTCTCAGAGCATCTTAACTTTCCATTATCCAATGTGGCCTTTTAAGTATAATTTGAGCAAATTATGCAATGTGATGATGACACTGACCCACATTTACTATTGTGGCTGCATCTTAATTTGTGTAATTTTTGCCAAAATGTGGCAAATTTTTGCTATTTCATTTAAGCCTTATTCATAGCAGTAAGTGATTCTAGCAGCTCTCACCTGCCAAGGATTCCAATGATGTAGCACGGAACAACTCCTCACCCGAAATAGGAGCCAATAGACAATATGTAGAAAAAGGAAGATATGTGCAGCTTGTCTTGATGGAAATCCAAAAGCACTTTATTTAATGTTCAAAATAAAATCATCCAGGTACAGAATGCAAAGTCTACGCGTTTCGGGCAGGGAAATATTAGCCCTTACTCATGACATTAAATAAAGTGCTTTTGGATTTCCATCAAGACAAGCTGGACATATCTTCCTTTTTCTACATTTAAGCCTTATGTATGAAGAAAGCACACACACACAAAAAAAATACTCCACTGCACCTTGCCTATGGAGGCGATGAGCAGCATAGATTTCTCCAAGAAAAAAAGCTTTGTAAATCCAGCTCCACTAATAGGATAAAATTTGACACTTATTCAAATATGGTTAAAATCCATATGGCATCTTCCTGCTTACACATTTCATGAACACAATGCTGATTGTTGGATATAAACAGTCTAGTGACATGATTTGTGACATTGAAACACTGATTTAGTCCTATCATTTACAGCATTTTATTTATTGACATGAGTATGGAAAAGCACACAAGCGATATATATGTCAGTACGGTATATGCAAGGGTTACTCTTTATCACTAGCATGAAAAGCCGCATGGGGCGGTATATGTGGGATGACTGGAGGATATAAAGATGAGTGGATGCATAAGTTGAGATTTCAAATATGAACATGTCTATGTAACATAATCCCAATGTAAAGCATGTGCCAGTATGTGCAAAAGTTTCTATAAGTCACTGGTCAGAAAAGTCGCAACAGGAGGTATGTGTGGCACAGACATAGAATATAAAGATAATTGGATACATAGGTTGGGACTTGTGAACGCTGTTGTGTCGGAAGGTATAATTGCATGTTGACTGTCAAAGGTGGAAACCAGTGTGTGAAGATAAAAAAATGGATTAATATACAAAATGTGACTATAATTACATTTGAACATAAATCAATAGCCAGGGGCTATACCTATTCTGTTTTAGGCCTAATTAATTATTTTCTTTCTTTAAAAAATAAAACCTTTTTTATTATATTCTTTTTTTAAAAAAAGACAAGATAATATATCTTTCTATCTCTCTGTGTTTCTTTTTAGCAGCTGCTTTGTTAGAACACCTTTTTTTTGTATCTAAACCTTCTGCTTATTTCCTGAGTGTACTGGAAAGCTCTAATAATCAGTTGCTCTCTGTTGGCAACATTATTTCTTATTAGTAAGATAGTTTGTTACACTGTTCAACTCACTTAATTTCGCTTACTTTCTAACTATCACAGCTGCCAATCTAATACTCGTTCCCTGCTCGATTTGAGCTAGCTTTCTCCAGTCTATTTCCTAAATATCCTCCATTATGGTTCTCAATTCTATTTCTCACAGTTATATTCAGGGGGACGCCTGCAGGTCGCCCCCCTTGTTTCACAACACTAATGCTTTTGTATTTAAGAAAAGAGATCAGAGCTCCCCCAACATGTTTCACCACGTATATTGCGGCTTCAGGGGTTAGGAGCTTGTAACACGAGCGCTGGGTTCGTTAGATCTTTATAAGGGGAGAGAACCCTCCTCTATCAGTCTCATCCATTCACAGCGCTCAATTCATAAAATGACAATATCGGTCACCTACTAGGATAGAGGCACGAGGGTTTCCAGACTTATAGGATACATATTTTTACCTGATATCACTACTGAGTAGACCAATACCCCGTTAGTGCCCGCGCCTGCGTGTGGGACTTAGAAAAAAGAAGCGTCCTCTTTCGTCTTCTTTCTCTACTAACATCCCCACTCTCTCCCCTTGCCTCTTAACTGCGCATGTTTACGGACTTGGGATCAAATGCTGACGATCAAAGCAAAATGAACTATCATTAATGTTGTGCTGTATCCCCCACTCTCACTGTGCATAATTATTAAACTTAGGCTACTTTCACACTGGCGTTTCTGGGTACACTTGTGAGATCCGTTCAGGGCTCTCACAAGTGGCCCAAAATGGATCAGTTTAGCCCCAATGCATTCTGAATGGAAAAGGATCCGTTCAGAATGCATCAGTTTGGCTCCGTTCGCCTCCATTCCGCTCTGGAGGCGGACACCAAAACGCTGCTTGCAGCGTTTTGATGTCCGCCTGAGAATGCAGAGCCAAACGGATTCATTCAGACTTGCAATGTAAGTCAATGGGGACGGATCCGTTTTCACTGACACAATATGGGGCAATTGAAAACTGATCTGCCTCTATTGACTTTCAATGTAAGTCAAAACGGACCCGTTTGCATTATCATGAAAAAAACAAAACTGATCCGTACTGAACAGATACCAGCGTTTGCATTATCGGTGCGGATCCGTCTGTGCAGATACAAGACGGATCCGCACCTAACGCAGGTGTGAAAGTAACCTCAGTTCCATTTTGATGTTATTTTCCTTTCTAATAGGATCAAGGGATGGGAAAGGGGTACTGTGATGATGTTTATTTAGAGATGATTCTGATTTTATTTTAGATTTATGGGTCCAATGTTTTTTATGTGGTTTTTAAAAACTCGGTTATCAGTGTTATTATTAATTTAGAGCAAGGGGGGAACTAACTCTCCTTAGGGAGAGAGCACCTTAATCAGTGTGAGGAGACTTATAGGCCATACATGCTCCTCTGGAATTCTGGGAGGGAAGGGATGCAAATGAGCTCTTAACAAGCTTTGCCTCTAACGCCACCAGATGTAAGGCAGCTATTCTATAAGTCAATGTTCAGCTCATAAAATAAGCCTTGAGACATGACTTGGATATTAAATAAGCCAGCACCTCATCTGCAGACAGATGTTTTGGGGTGATTGCTCCTCATCAGTGCAGAGCAGAGAGTACTGGCTTAACTGGGTAGGAGGCCTGTGTCCGAGCAAGGGGGGAACTAACGAGACATGATCTACAACAAACAGGATCACAAAAAACATATGATTGTAAATGATGTGCAATATATATATATATATATATATATATACACTGCTCAAAAAAATAAAGGGAACACTTAAACAACACAATGTAACTCCAAGTCAATCACACTTCTGTGAAATCAAACTGTCCACTTAGGAAGCAAAACTGAGTGACAATCAATTTCACATGCTGTTGTGCAAATGGGATAAATAACAGGTGGAAATTATAGGCAATTAGCAAGACACCCCCAATAAAGGAGTGGTTCTGCAGGTGGTAACCACAGACCACTTCTCAGTTCCTATGCTTCCTGGCTGATGTTTTGGTCACTTTTGATTGCTGGCGGTGCTTTCACTCTAGTGGTAGCATGAGACGGAGTCTACAACCCACACAAGTGGCTCAGGTAGTGCAGCTTATCCAGGATGGCACATCAATGCGAGCTGTGGCAAGAAGGTTTGCTGTGTCTGTCAGCGTAGTGTCCAGAGCATGGAGGCGCTACCAGGAGACAGGCCAGTACATCGGGAGACGTGGAGGAGGCCGTAGGAGGGCAACAACCCAGCAGCAGGACCGCTACCTCCGCCTTTGTGCAAGGAGGAACAAGAGGAGCATTGCCAGAGCCCTGCAAAAGGACCTCCAGCAGGCAACAAATGTGCATGTGTCTGCTCAAACGGTCAGAAACAGACTCCATGAGGGTGATATGAGGGCCCGACGTCCATAGGTGGGGGTTGTGCTTACAGCCCAACACCGTGC
This sequence comes from Bufo bufo, assembly GCF_905171765.1. Lineage (NCBI taxonomy): Eukaryota > Metazoa > Chordata > Amphibia > Anura > Bufonidae > Bufo > Bufo bufo. The sequence goes on along the minus strand of NC_053392.1, from coordinate 298,568,575 downwards.
AGGACGTTTGGCATTTGCCAGAGAACACCAAGATTGGCAAATTCGCCACTGGCGCCCTGTGCTCTTCACAGATGAAAGCAGGTTCACACTGAGCACATGTGACAGACGTGACAGAGTCTTGAGACGCCGTGGAGAACGTTCTGCTGCCTGCATTGGGTCAGTAATGGTGTGGGGTGGCATTTCTTTGGAGGGCCGCACAGCCCTCCATGTGCTCGCCAGAGGTAGCCTGACTGCCATTAGGTACCGAGATGAGATCCTCAGACCCCTTGTGAGACCATATGCTGGTGCTGTTGGCCCTGGGTTCCTCCTAATGCAAGACAATGCTAGACCTCATGTGGCTGGAGTGTGTCAGCAGTTCCTGCAAGACGAAGGCATTGATGCTATAGACTGGCCCGCCCGTTCCCCAGACCTGAATCCAATTGAGCACATCTGGGACATCATGTCTCGCTCTATCCACCAACGTCACGTTGCACCACAGACTGTCCAGGAGTTGGCAGATGCTTTAGTCCAGGTCTGGGAGGAGATCCCTCAGGAGACCGTCCGCCACCTCATCAGGAGCATGCACAGGCATTGTAGGGAGGTTATACAGGCACGTGGAGGCCACACACACTACTGAGCCTCATTTTGACTTGTTTTAAGGACATTACATCAAAGTTGGATCAGCCTGTAGTGTGTTTTTCCACTTTAATTTTGAGTGTGACTCCAAATCCAGACCTCCATGGGTTGAAAAATTTGATTTCCATTTTTTTTATTTTTGTGTGATTTTGTTGTCAGCACATTCAACTATGTAAAGAACAAAGTATTTCAGAAGAATATTTAATTAACTCAGATCTAGGATGTTATTTTTGTGTTCCCTTTATTTTTTTGAGCAGTGTGTGTGTGTGTGTATGTATGTATGTATGTATGTATGTATGTATGTGTGTGTGTATATATGTGTGTGTATATATGTATATGTATATATATATATATATATATATATATATATATAAAAAAACAGGAGGCAGCACCGATGCGATATGAAATAGCCGGGTGCACGCTCTAAGGGTTAAAGCTTACCCAATTATCATATGTAAAAAAGAGAGCAGCACTCCAGCATAGGATCAAACAAAATCCAAAAGATTTATTCACCCATAATGTGGTGACGTTTCAGCTCTACAATTGAGCCTTTCTCAAGCCTATATATATATATCTTAATAAAGCGGATCAGTTTATTATATGCCTTATCTACCATATTAAATTATGAATTTATACCTTTAACATCATAATATCAGAAAAGAAATCATGCAGATTACTAATACATAATCATGTTAATGCATCATTTTATTTTGCTCATTTTATCAATTCATATACCCTCTTCATCGGTTATTTGTTTGTTAGTGCATAATAATGTTATTATGTATTCCTATATTAGTGTGGAATATATATATATATAATTCACTTAGTTCATTTTATTTATTTATCATTTATTTTACTTTAATCCTTCTTTCAATTCATATATTTCACAGTGATTTATCTATATATATTTTGCTGATTTTTTTTTTTACATGTTTTTGATTGTTAAACATCATGCCTCTAAATTCTTTTTTATATAATAATCTCATATGTCCTAGTAATCTGAATATCCTCCATCCTATCTTTTTATGTTGTCTTTTGGTCACTTTTCAATTTATAAGTTTTATTGTTTTAGGTGATAAGATACCGGTATTTGTATTCTATTGAATAATCTTTCATATGAATAATAGTTCTTCATTTCTCGATATCTCCCATATTTTTATATGATGGCCTCATGCACACGACCGTTTTTTTTTTTTGCGGTCCGCAAAAACGGGGTCCGTAGGTCCGTGATCCGTGTCAGTTTTTTCTTCTGTGGGTCTTCCTTGATTTTTGGAGGATCCACGGACATGAAGGAAAAAGTCGTTTTGGTGTCCGCCTGGCCATGCGGACACCAAGTCAATGGGGACGGATGCAAGTCAATGGGGACGGATCCGTTTGACGTTGACACAATATGGTGCAATTTTCAAACGGATCCGTCCCCCATTGACTTTCAATGCAAATTCTGGACGGATCCGTCGGACTAACTTTCACACTTAGATTTTTTTGTGAAATATAATGCAGACGGATCCGTTCTGAACGGATTCCAGCGTTTGCATTATAGGAGCGGATCCGTCTGTGCAGACACCAGACGGATCCGCCTTGAACGCAAGTGTGAAAGTAGCCTTACCCCAGTTTCTGGCTTTAAAATGTTGCATTTTTTTCCTGCAAAATTTGCACCACCCCGCACCACTATAAAAGGCGGACTGGGATTAAGGCCAAGTTTATAGATTAGACCACTTTTAAGTCTCTTCTGCGGCATTCTCAAAAGTCACAAAAATGTCACAACTCCATGCCAGGCGTAGACTACATCATATTTGCTCCAAAGTCATTAAGGGTCCATTCACACGTCCGTAAGTGTTTTGCGGATCAACAAAACACGGACTCCTGCCATGTGCGATCCTCAATTTGCAGACCGCACATCAGAGACACTAAAATAGAAAATGCCTTTTCTGGTCCGCAATTGCGGATTCTGAAAAAACTGATGCGGATCCCGAAAATACGTACCCAAATTACGGATGTGTGAATGGACCCTAATACTGCATGACTTTTCATAAATAAGGCAGACTAATGACTGACACAAACCCAGCAAGCAATAAATTTCCCCCACAATGTATATATGGCACAACGGAGATAGTAGTAAAAATGACTCCAGAAGTAAATGGAGTTATTGTTCCTATTCTGTCTGCTTTGCTATATATTTTATTGTCCACCAAATGCACCCGTGGATCAGTCTACCATGGGAAAAAAAGCACATAAGAATGTACACACTATACCACCAGATGGATTTTGAAAGAGCTCTCAAAGCAGTTTGATCTGCTTGATGTTTCAGTCTGATTTCTTTATTTTTTTGCCGTTTAGTTACATGCAGGGGAAGGAAAAATCCAGAAAAGGAGCCATCTGCTTGGAGATCAGAATGCGCCTATAACAGAAGAAAAAATTCAGCAAATAAGACAAGAAATTTTGGAACAAGAGACACTTCTTCATGGGTATCAGCAGGTACTATATTAAGCAGCACAGTAAACCTCTGGGTTGTTTTTCTGATTGTTGGATCTCCTGTATACCAGCTGTATTGGGAAGTATTAGATTCTTTCATGAAATAGAAGATGTTAAAACATTTTTTTTCTTAAAGGGAGTCTGTCATCAGGAAATTCACTGTTAGACCAGGCACACTGCTTTGTAGCGATGCGTTTCTCTTAGAGAACTATTGCTTCATTCTAGAGAGACGGTATCTTTTTAACCTGTATGCAAAGGAGCAGTTAAGTGCATCAGGAGTGGGCCCTAACCACTCTGTGCAGCCCTTCCCTCTCCATTTTGATTGACGTGCCAGGGAGACAAAGGAAGCAGGTGGAGTCAGAGGGGCTTTTGTAGCTTTTGCATGATTTTTGTTCCATATTGGAGGAACAAGCTTGTGCTAGACACCTAGAGCCAGCTTATTTCCCCCCACATCTCCTGTTGAGTCGGGACAACCCCCTACACATAAGACAGCGAGCCGATCCCATAAAATTAGCAGATTTGGCCAACTTTTTTCTTATTTCTATGAGCTCCTTAATTAACAGTTGTATCTTGAGACCTGTTCTCTAAGACCATTAGACTGCTTGCTGTTTGGACAGGATGAGCGCCGATCAGTGATAGACACATAGATTGGCTGATACAAAGTGAATGGGGAAGGGGGGGACAATTGCTACTGCAATCATTCTTCCTTCATTCGGTTCTAATCGGCAGTGCCTCACTGATTACACAAGGACACGTGCTGCCGATAATTGTGCATCTTTCATTCTAAATTAGAAATGCCAATCGGTCAACAAACGAGAGTTTACTTGTTTTTCAGTGGATCAGCAGCACAATTATTAACAAATACTCGTTCCGAATAATTTACTAACATAAGTTTGCCAGGGATCAGTTGACATAGAAACATTTGTCGGTGATGCGATCATTAATGCAGCATAAAAAAATCTTTTGAGCGTTCTTTTAGTACATGCTTGTGTGAAACTCGCCTAAGCATCCAGTTCCTTTGGTGAGGCGGCTTTCTCCTGTTCTTATGTTGCTTTGTGGGGGGTTTTATTTTGGGAGGAGTGTATAGTAAACTGTATTTGCCTCTGGCTGCCTCAAAGCTGATATAATGGAGAGGCAGTGGCATAGAACAGGTGCACAGTTGTAATGCCCTGTGCTGCCCCACTAACGGGATGAAGACGTGATAGAGGGTTATTCTCTTATACAGGGGCAGATTGGGAACCCTGGAATAAAAATGTAGAAGTGGCTCCATGTTGTGGGGGGACACAAACTGGCAGAAGGTGTGGCCAAGCCAAGTAGGCAGCTTTGTTTTGTGGGACAATCGGTAGTTTTTATTGAAACAATTTTGACATGCCTTTTTGATCTTTTTTTATAGAGTTTGTTGGGAAATGAAATAACAACAAAAAAAAACTGCCACAGTTTTAAGTCACCCTAAGGGAACTTTAAGATGCTGCTCCAATAGACTGTGCATGTACAGCGGAGGTCATGAAAGTGTTAAAATAAATCATTCACCCATATAACTAGGGCCTTGAGCATTATAATAATGATTGAGAACCCCCCTGTGTATTTAAAAACTTATATCCAAATTGTCACTGGTGGATCTCGAACCAGGGACCTTCTGTATCAGAGGCAAAAGCTTTACTAGCGAAGCCTCAGGCTTCACAGCTTTTTGTCAATGGAATTTCTGTAACTAAAAACCTTTTACTGTAGTCCTGTAAAATGCACTGGTATCTACTGATGCATCTCCGTATACCAGGAGATTGGGATAAAAGCAAAAGTCTAATTTAATAATCACAGAAATGTAATGGATTTTTTTGTTGTTGTAAAACTACAACTCATACCATGCCCTGCTGTAGGCTGATAGCTGTGGGCAGACTGGGCATACTGGAAGTTGTAGTTTTGCAACAGCTGGAGAGCCGCAGGTTGGCCATCCCTGTACTAGCATAAGGACCCGGCTTCGCACGGGTATATTTCATCTATTTCATTTAATGTTTCTGTGTGTCGTTAAAAGATATCAAAAGTATCCCCCATAACAGTGACATCTACAGCACCCCGCCCCGTTAACAGTGAACTCCACAGTGCCCTTCCTCCTTAAAATGGGACCTCCTCAGCAGCCCACCCCCTTATCTTTGACCTTCACATCAGCCCGCCCCTTTAACAGTGAGTTCCACAGCACCACACCCCCTTGACAGTGACCTCCGCAGGGGCCCGCCCCTTTAACAGTGACCTCTACAGCACCCCTCCCCTTAACACTGACCTTTGCAGCACCCCGCCCCTTAACACTGACCTCCATAGCAGACCGTCCCCTTAACTGTGACCTCCACCGTTCCCTGACCCCTTAACAGAGACCTCCACAGCACCCGCCCCTTTAACAGTAATCTCCACAGTACCCCGTCTCGTTAACAGTGATTTCCATAATAACCCGCCTTATAATGCTTTTCTCTTAGCGTCTGACAACAATCGTCCAATTCCTTTTCTTATGGGGCATTATTGTCATATGAACTAACACCTAAGCTGTCTTATACTAAGAATGTCCTTTGTTGCCTATAGCAACCAATCAGTGCTCATATTAATGACCTGTAGCAAAATGGAAGCTGAGCTGTGATTGGTATATGCAACCTGATGAATATCTAGGCTAACTGCTACAACAGCAAACAGACAATGGCTCCTGTAGTTTGGCGGTTAGGTTACTAAGCGTATTTTTGGGCAAATAATTGGAAATCGCGGGGTGAAAATTTCCACTCAAACATAGTCTGTGACGTTCCTCGAGTCACAGAAGGCGGCTGTGCAAAATTTTGTGACTGTAAATGCGATGGTGCAGATTCCTTTAGTGGACATACATACATACATACATACATACATACATACACTCATCTTTACATATATATATTATATACACAGTGGATATAAAAAGTCTACACATCCCTGTTAAAATATCAGGTTTCTGTGCTGTAAAAAAATGAGACAAAGATAAATCATTTCAGAACTTTTTCCACCTTTTTAATGTGACCTATAAACTGTACCACTTAATTGAAAAACAAACTGTTTTAGGTGGAGGGAAGAAAAAAAATAAATAATAATAATGTGGTTGCATAAGTGTGCACACCCTCTTATAACTGGAGATATAGCTGTGTTCAGAATTAAGCAATCACATTCAAAATCATGTTAAATAGGAGTCAGCATACACCTGCCATCATTTAAAGTGCCTCTGATTAACCCCAAATAAAGTTCAGCTGCTCTAGTTGGTCTTTCCTGAAATTTTCTTAGTCGCATCCCACAGCAAAAGCCATGGTCCACAGAGAGCTTCCAAAGCATCAGAGGGATCTCATTGTTAAAAGGTATCAGTCAGGAGAAGGGTACAAAAGAATTTCCAAGGCATTAGATATACCATGGAACACAGTGAAGACCGTCATCATCAAGTGGAGAAAATATGGCATAACAGTGACATTACCAAGAACTGGACGTCCCTCCAAAATTGATGAAAATATGAGAAGAAAACTGGTCTGGGAGGCTACAAAGAGGCCTATAGCAACATTAAAGGAGCTGCAGGAATATCCGGCAAGTACTGCCTATGTGGTACATGTGACAACAATCTCCCGTATTCTTCATATGTCTGGGCTATGGGGTAGAGTGGCAAGACGAAAGCCTTTTCTTACGAAGAAAAACATCCAAGCCAGGCAACATTTTTGCAAAAACACATCTGAAGTCTCCCAAAAGCATGTGGGAAAAGGTGTTATGGTCTGATGAAACCAAGGTTGAACTTTTTGGCCATAATTCCAGAAGATATGTTTGGCGCAAAAACAACACTGCACATCGCCAAAAGAACACCATACCCACAGTGAAGAATGGTGGTGGCAACATCATGCTTTGGGGCTGTTTTTCTTCAGCTGGAACTGGGACCTTAGTTAGGCTACTTTCACACCCGCGTTCGGTGCGGATTCGTTTTGTATCAGCGCAGATACCAGTCAATATTGGCACAAAACCTTCAGGCTTCTGCTAGAAAGCTGAACATGAAGAGGAACTTCATCTTTCAGCATGACAACGACCCAAAGCATTCATCCAAATCAACAAAGGAATGGCTTCACCAGAAGAAGATTAAAGTTTTGGAATGGCCCAGCCAGAGCCCAGACCTGAATCCGATTTGAAAATCTGTGGGGTGATCTGAAGAGGGCTGTGCACAGAAGATTCCCTCGCAATCTGACAGATTTGGAGTGTTTTTGCAAAGAAGAGTGGGCAAATCTTGCCAAGTAAAAATGTGCCATCCTGATAGACTCATACCCAAAAAGACTCAGTGATGTAATAAAATCAAATAGTGCTTCAACAAAGTATTAGCTTAAGGGTGTGCACACTTATGCAACCATATTGGTTTTTTTTAATATTTTTTTTTATATTTTTCTTCCCTCTACCTAAAAGATTTCAGTTTGTTTTTCAATTGAGTTGTACAGTTTAGGCTACTTTCACACCTGCGTTTAGGTGCAGATCGGTCTGGTATATGCACAGACGGATCAGTTTGCATTACCATGAACAAAAAATATATATCTAATTTTTTATTTTATTTTTTGTTCATGATAATGCAAACGGATCCGTTTTGACTTACACTGAAAGTCAATGGGAGGCGGATCCGTTTTCAATTGCACCATATTGTGTCAGTAAAAACATATCCGTCCCCATTGACTTACATTGTCAGGACGGATCCGTTTGGCTCAGTTTCCTCAGACGGACATCAAAACGCTGCAAGCAGCGTTTTGGTGTCCGCCTCCAGAGCGGAATGGAGGCTGAACTGAGGCAAACTGATGCATTCTGAACGGATCCTTATCCATTCAGAATGCATTGGGGCTGAACTGATCCATTTTGGGCCGCTTGTGAGAGCCTTGAAACGGATCTCACAGGCGCACCCAGAAACACCCGTGTAAAAGTAGCCTTATCGGTCACATTAAAGGTGGAAAAAGTTCTGAAATAATTTATCTTTGTCTCATTTTTTTACATCACAAAAGCCTGACATATATATATATATATATATATATATATATATATATATATATATATATATATATATATATATATATATATATATATATATATACACACTCACCTAAATAATTATTAGGAACACCTGTTCTATTTCTCATTAATGCAATTATCTAGTCAACCAATCACATGCCAGTTGCTTCAATGCATTTAGGGGGGTGGTCCTGATCAAGACAATCTCCTGAACTCCAAACAGAATGTCAGAATGGGAAAGAAAGGTGATTTAAGCAATTTTGAGCGTGGCATGGTTGTTGGTGCCAGACGGGCCGGTCTGAGTATTTCACAATCTGCTCAGTTACTGGGATTTTCTCACACAACCATTTCTAGGGTTTACAAAGAATGGTGTGAAAAGGGAAAAACATCCAGTATGCGGCAGTCCTGTGGGCAAAAATGCCTTGTGGATGCTAGAGGTCATAGGAGAATGGGCCGACTGATTCAAGCTGATAGAAGAGCAACGTTGACTGAAATATCGACTTGTTACAACCGAGGTATGCAGCAAAGCATTTGTGAAGCCACAACACGCACAACCTTGAGGCGGATGGGCTACAACAGCAGAAGACCCCACCGGGTACCACTTATCTCCACTACAAATAGGAAAAAGAGGCTACAATTTGCACGAGCTCACCAAAATTGGACTGTTGAAGACTGGAAAAATGTTGCCTGGTCTGATAAATCTCGATTTCTGTTGAGACATTCAAATGGTAGAGTCCGAATTTGGCGTAAACAGAATGAGAACATGTATCCATCATGCCTTGTTACCACTGTGCAGGCTGGTGGTGGTGGTGTAATGGTGTGGGGAATGTTTTCTGGGCACACTTTAGGCCCCTTAGTGCCAATTGGGCATCGTTTAAATGCCACAGGCTACCTGAGCATTGTTTCTGACCATGTCCATCCCTTCATGACCACCATGTACCCATCCTCTGATGGCTACTTCCAGCAGGATAATGCACCATGTCACAAAGCTCGAATCATTTCAAATTCGTTTCTTGAACATGACAATGAGTTCACTGTACTAAAATGGCCCCCACAATCACCAGATCTCAACCCAATAGAGCATCTTTGGGATGTGGTGGAACGGGAGCTTCGTGCCCTGGATGTGCATCCCTCAAATCTCCTTCAACTGCAAGATGCTATCCTATCAATATGGGCCAACATTTCTAAAGAATGCTATCAGCACCTTGTTGAATCAATGCCACGTAGAATTAAGGCAGTTCTGAAGGCAAAAGGGGGTCCAACACCGTATTAATATGGTGTTCCTAATAATTCTTTAGGTGAGTGTGTGTGTGTGTGTGTGTGTATGTGTGTGTGTGTGTGTATATATATATAATATATATATATATATATATATATATATATATATATAATATAATATAATATAATATAATATAATATAATATAATATATATATATATATATATATATATATATATATATATATATATATATATATATATATATACACAGTACAAACCAAAAGTTTGGACACACCTTCTCATTCAAAGAGTTTTCTTTATTTTCATGACTATGAAAATTGTAGATTCACACTGAAGGCATCAAAACTATGAATTAACACATGTGGAATTATATACATAACAAAAAAGTGTGAAACAACTGAAAATATGTCATATTCTAGGTTCTTCAAAGTAGCCACCTTTTGCTTTGATTACTGCTTTGCACACTCTTGGCATTCTCTTGATGAGCTTCAAGAGGTAGTCCCCTGAAATGGTTTTCACTTCACAGGTGTGCCCTGTCAGGTTTAATAAGTGGGATTTCTTGCCTTATAAATGGGGTTGGGACCATCAGTTGCGTTGAGGAGAAGTCAGGTGGATACACAGCTCATAGTCCTACTGAATAGACTGTTAGAATTTGTATTATGGCAACAAAAAAGCAGCTAAGTAAAGAAAAACGAGTGGCCATCATTACTTTAAGAAATTAAGGTCAGTCAGTCATCCGAAAAATTGGGAAAACTTTGAAAGTAAGGGCTATTTGACCATGAAGGAGAGTGATGGGGTGCTGTACCATATGACCTGGCCTCCACAGTCACCGGACCTGAACCCAATCGAGATGGTTTGGGGTGAGCTGGACCGCAGAGTGAAGGCAAAAGGGCCAACAAGTGCTAAGCATCTCTGGGAACTCCTTCAAGACTGTTGGAAGACCATTTCAGGGGACTACCTCTTGAAGCTCATCAAGAGAATGCCAACAGTGTGCAAAGCAGTAATCAAAGCAAAAGGTGGCTACTTTGAAGAACCTAGAATATGACATATTTTCAGTTGTTTTACACATGTTTGTTATGTATATAATTCCACATGTGTTAATTCATAGTTTTGATGCCTTCATAGTCATGAAAATAAAGAAAACTCTTTGAATGAGAAGGTGTGTCCAAACTTTTGGTCTGTACTGTGTATGTGTGTATGTGTATATATATATATATATATATATATAATACATACATACACATATATATATATATATATATATATATATATATATATATACATATACATACTGCTCAAAAAAATAAAGGGAACACTTAAACAACACAATGTAACTCCAAGTCAATCACACTTCTGTGAAATCAAACTGTCCACTTAGGAAGCAACACTGAGTGACAGTCAATTTCACATGCTGTTGTGCAAATGGGATAGACAACAGGTGGAAATTATAGGCAATTAGCAAGACACCCCCAATAAAGGAGTGGTTCTGCAGGTGGTGACCACAGACCACTTCTCAGTTCCCACACAAGTGGCTCAGGTAGTGCAGCTTATCCAGGATGGCACATCAATGCGAGCTGTGGCAAGAAGGTTTGCTGTGTCTGTCAGCGTAGTGTCCAGAGCATGGAGGCGCTACCAGGAGACAGGCCAGTACATCAGGAGACGTGGAGGAGGCCGTAGAAAGGCAACAACCCAGCAGCAGGACCGCTACTTCCGCCTTTGTGCAAGGAGGAACAGGAGGAGCACTGCCAGAGCCCTGCAAAATGACCTCCAGCAGGCCACAAATGTGCATGTGTCTGCTCAAACGGTCAGAAACAGACTCCATGAGGGTGATATGAGGGCCCGACGTCCACAGGTGGGGGTTGTGCTTACAGCCCAACACCGTGCAGGACGTTTGGCATTTGCCAGAGAACACCAAGATTGGCAAATTCGCCACTGGCGCCCTGTGCTCTTCACAGATGAAAGCAGGTTCACACTGAGCACATGTGACAGACGTGACAGAGTCTTGAGACGCCGTGGAGAACGTTCTGCTGCCTGCATTGGGTCAGTAATGGTGTGGGGTGGCATTTCTTTGGAGGGCCGCACAGCCCTCCATGTGCTCGCCAGAGGTAGCCTGACTGCCATTAGGTACCGAGATGAGATCCTCAGACCCCTTGTGAGACCATATGCTGGTGCGGTTGGCCCTGGGTTCCTCCTAATGCAAGACAATGCTAGACCTCATGTGGCTGGAGTGTGTCAGCAGTTCCTGCAAGACGAAGGCATTGATGCTATGGACTGGCCCGCCCGTTCCCCAGACCTGAATCCAATTGAGCACATCTGGGACATCATGTCTCGCTCTATCCACCAACGTCACGTTGCACCACAGACTGTCCAGGAGTTGGCAGATGCTTTAGTCCAGGTCTGGGAGGAGATCCCTCAGGAGACCGTCCGCCACCTCACCAGGAGCATGCACAGGCGTTGTAGGGAGGTCATACAGGCACGTGGAGGCCACACACACTACTGAGCCTCATTTTGAGTTGTTTTAAGGACATTACATCAAAGTTGGATCAGCCTGTAGTGTGTTTTTCCACTTTAATTTCGAGTGTGACTCCAAATCCAGACCTCCATGGGTTGAAAAATTTGATTTCGATTTTTTTATTTTTGTGTGATTTTGTTGTCAGCACATTCAACTATGTAAAGAACAAAGTATTTCAGAAGAATATTTAATTAATTCAGATCTAGGATGTGTTATTTTTGTGTTCCCTTTATTTGTTTGAGCAGTGTATATACATAGATAGAGATATATATATATATATATATATATATATATATATATATATATATATATATATATATATATATATATATATATATATAGAGGAAAAGTCAAGGCAGCACTCCTAGTAAAGTTGGTTGGGTGCCAGCGGCGACAACACCTTGCCAAGGTGTACAATATAGAAGAAAGAAAGACACCGCAGCACGTCCGTTGAAGTGAAAAAAGTGGGACCCTTTATTCACCTGTGCGACGTTTCAGTCCGCTTACTGGGACCATTTTCAAGCAATACAACATAGTGCAGACTGTGTGTATTTATGCAGTCAAAGTTAATTAACATACATAAGTGGCAATCAATAAAACATACAGAAATAAAGAATATGATGTGTGTCATAAAAGTACAAATGTGACAATCCCGGAAGGTAGCTAAAATCCGAACCAGAATCAGTATATAGAGCTTCCAGGTATACATATTCATTGGTAATACAATAAAAAGTACAGAAGTGGCAATTAGCTGTGAATCATTATCACCTGTAGATATGTGAAGAAGACAGGACCGAGCGTGGAGTTAGGCGTGCTCAATGGTGGAAGGATAAACTGTTGCGAGTTGCGCCGCATGGATACGGCGTCCCGGAACTGCAAGTGCGCATGTCAGTGACGTCACTATGGGTAACTCACGTGATCTCCCAGTGAGACGTCACATGACAATCGGCTGTACACATCGCTATTATGAGAATGAGTATAGAACCAGCATCGTAACAGAAAATACTAAATTAATTCAAGGATGAAACACCCAGGGTATATAGCCAGGTGACGTGCCATCTTGCGATGCACTATCATCGGACATCTACGAGAGCAAAAAGAGGGGGAGGAGACAGCGGCAGCCATCGACCTCCCACTGAGCTCATCATGATTCAACCCCTTAACGGGTGACAATCCTCCACAGTAGTGTTGCAGATACACTGGTAACAAACATGAATATGTATGATGAGCAATAATTCAGGGATAAGCCGCGCACGTCCAGAATAAGCATCTCGCCTTCCTTTGAGCAAAGCCCTTCCAACATAAGGTCCTGAATGTGAGACAATAAAAAAATATATTATCCAAATATATTCATTAAAAACTAAAAGACAGTTTTTTCAACAACATATACACCGGCAGAGACAGAACTGAAGAAAGTCATCTGAAAAGCCAGGGTCTATATTCTACGTTTAAGCCCCTAGGTCGAATGGTTTGTAGTTTAAAGATCCATTCAGACTCGCGTTTCTTTAGCATTTTTATGCGATCACCACCAGTCCGCGGTAACGGAACATGATCAAGGATCATAAACTTGAGATCTCCTTCAGCATGATCCATGTCCGCGAAGTGGTGTGAGACCGGCAAGTCCTTGCGTTTTTTCCGTATGGAAAATCGATGTTGATTAAAGCGGGACTTGAAGTCACACGTGGTTTCGCCCACGTATAATAGTTTACAGGGACACCATAAAACATAAATCACAAAACATGAGTCACAGGTTAAATAAAATTTAAGAGGGTAAGAGATACCAGTTTGTGGGTGAATAAATGCCCGCCCCTTCACCATGTATTTGCAGTTTACACAGTGGAGGCACGGGTAACTGCCATTATTCTTGGGGGCCAAAAATAGTTGACGTGTGCTTTTTTGTGAGCCAATGTCGTTTTTGACTAATTTGTCTTTTATGTTACGGGCTCTCTTATAAGAGATAAGTGGTCTATTACTAAATTCAGGGATGTTTTTGTGTTCAGTTTTGAGAATAGTCCAGTGTTTGTTAAGTATTTTGTTAACATAAGGGCTTGCTTCACAAAAGGTAGAAACAAAGGGTATTCTTGGAGAATGCTCCCGTTGAGTACCTTTAAACAATTCACCTCTCTCTTTTTGATCAGTGCGTTTAAGTTGTTGCCGCAATACAGAGGCTGGATACTGCCTCGGTGCTTAGTGCGACTCTAGAGACTATGACACAAAATTTCAGACAAAGGCAGTATCCAGCCTCTGTATTGCGGCAACAACTTAAACGCACTGATCAAAAAGAGAGAGGTGAATTGTTTAAAGGTACTCAACGGGAGCATTCTCCAAGAATACCCTTTGTTTCTACCTTTTGTGAAGCAAGCCCTTATGTTAACAAAATACTTAACAAACACTGGACTATTCTCAAAACTGAACACAAAAACATCCCTGAATTTAGTAATAGACCACTTATCTCTTATAAGAGAGCCCGTAACATAAAAGACAAATTAGTCAAAAACGACATTGGCTCACAAAAAAGCACACGTCAACTATTTTTGGCCCCCAAGAATAATGGCAGTTACCCGTGCCTCCACTGTGTAAACTGCAAATACATGGTGAAGGGGCGGGCATTTATTCACCCACAAACTGGTATCTCTTACCCTCTTAAATTTTATTTAACCTGTGACTCATGTTTTGTGATTTATGTTTTATGGTGTCCCTGTAAACTATTATACGTGGGCGAAACCACGTGTGACTTCAAGTCCCGCTTTAATCAACATCGATTTTCCATACGGAAAAAACGCAAGGACTTGCCGGTCTCACACCACTTCGCGGACATGGATCATGCTGAAGGAGATCTCAAGTTTATGATCCTTGATCATGTTCCGTTACCGCGGACTGGTGATGATCGCATAAAAATGCTAAAGAAACGCGAGTCTGAATGGATCTTTAAACTACAAACCATTCGACCTAGGGGCTTAAACGTAGAATATAGACCCTGGCTTTTCATATGACTTTCTTCAGTTCTGTCTCTGCCGGTGTATATGTTGTTGAAAAAACTGTCTTTTAGTTTTTAATGAATATATTTGGATAATATATTTTTTTATTGTCTCACATTCAGGACCTTATGTTGGAAGGGCTTTGCTCAAAGGAAGGCGAGATGCTCATTCTGGACGTGCGCGGCTTATCCCTGAATTATTGCTCATCATACATATTCATGTTTGTTACCAGTGTATCTGCAACACTACTGTGGAGGATTGTCACCCGTTAAGGGGTTGAATCATGATGAGCTCAGTGGGAGGTCGATGGCTGCCGCTGTCTCCTCCCCCTCTTTTTGCTCTCGTAGATGTCCGATGATAGTGCATCGCAAGATGGCACGTCACCTGGCTATATACCCTGGGTGTTTCATCCTTGAATTAATTTAGTATTTTCTGTTACGATGCTGGTTCTATACTCATTCTCATAATAGCGATGTGTACAGCCGATTGTCATGTGACGTCTCACTGGGAGATCACGTGAGTTACCCATAGTGACGTCACTGACATGCGCACTTGCAGTTCCGGGACGCCGTATCCATGCGGCGCAACTCGCAACAGTTTATCCTTCCACCATTGAGCACGCCTAACTCCACGCTCGGTCCTGTCTTCTTCACATATCTACAGGTGATAATGATTCACAGCTAATTGCCACTTCTGTACTTTTTATTGTATTACCAATGAATATGTATACCTGGAAGCTCTATATACTGATTCTGGTTCGGATTTTAGCTACCTTCCGGGATTGTCACATTTGTACTTTTATGACACACATCATATTCTTTATTTCTGTATGTTTTATTGATTGCCACTTATGTATGTTAATTAACTTTGACTGCATAAATACACACAGTCTGCACTATGTTGTATTGCTTGAAAATGGTCCCAGTAAGCGGACTGAAACGTCGCACAGGTGAATAAAGGGTCCCACTTTTTTCACTTCAACGGACGTGCTGCGGTGTCTTTCTTTCTTATATATATATATATATATATATATATATATATATATATATATATATATATATATATCGGAAGGACCAGGCTTCGCACGGGTATATTTAATCTATTTAATTTAATGTTTGTGTGTGTCATTAAAAGATATCGACAGTATCCCCCATAACAGTGACATCTACAGTACCCTGCCTCCTTAAAATGGGACCTCCACAGCAGCTCACCCCTTGACAGTCCCACCCCCTTATAAGTGACCTCTACAGCACCCGCCCCTTAACACTGACCATAGGTTACAGTCCCCTTAATTGTGACCTCCACCATTCTCAGCCCCCTTAACAGAGACCTCCACAGAGACTGCCCCTTTAACAGTAACCTCACAGAACCCCGTTGCCTTAAGTTACCTCACAGTACCCCGCTGCCTTAACAGTGACCTCGACAGAGATCCGTTCCCTCAAAATGTGACCTCCACAACACTACACCACCTTAAGTGACCTCTACAGCACTCCGCCCCTTAACACTGACCTCCATAGTGGACCGTCCCCTTAACTGTGACCTCCACTGTTCTCTGCCCCCTTAGCAGTGACCTCCACAGCGGCCCACCCCTTTTATTAGTGACCTCCACAGTACCCCATCTCCTTAACAGTGATATCCACAACACCCCTCCCTTAAGAGTGGCCTCTACGGCAATTTGCCCCTTAACATTGACCTCCACAGCGGATGGTCCCTTTAACTGTGATTTCCACAGCAGCCTGCCCCCTTAAATGTGACCTCCTCAGCACTCTGCCGTGTCATCCACAGCGCTCTGCCCCTTTAAAGCTGACCTACATCAGTGAAGAAAAATGACTGGGTTGCTATGGAAACCTGGTGTAAAACTGTGTAGACCAAGGGCCTGCGACCTTCTATTGGCTGATAAGGGTCATGTGACCGTGTGTATGGCAGTTGGGACCTGCAGGCTTCTATTGGCTAATGTAGGTCATGTGATGGTGCCATATTTGCATTTTTTGGGAATATCTCAGGAACTGTACATACTAGAGAGCTGAGACCCGGTCTAAAACCTTCCCAGACACCTAATGTACCTGTGAGACAAATTTAGTGTTTGTAAATGTGACGGTGTGGATTCTTTTAGCAGATATACATACATACATACATACATACATACATACATACATACATACCATTACATTTCACACATTCACACATACATACATACACACATTCACACATACATACATACACACATTCACACATACATACATACACACATTCACACATACATACATACACACATTCACACATACATACATACACACATTCACACATACATACATACACACATTCACACATACATACATACACACATTCACACATACATACACACATACATATACACATACATACACACATACATACACACATTCACACACTCAGATTTATATAATATATATATATATATATATGTGATATAGATATATCTATAGTGATAAAGAGATTATATAAAGCTGAGTGTATGTGTGTGTGTGTGTGTGTGTATGTATATCCGCTAAAGGAATCTGTACCGTCGCATTTACAATAACGAAACTTGCACACAGGTACATCAGGTGTCCGGGAAGGTTTTAGACCAGGTCTCTGCTCTCAAGCACGTACCGTTTCTGAGATATTCCCAAAAAATGCATTAGCCAATAGAAGCCTGGTCCCATGACCCTTATCAGTCAATAGAAACTCGCAGGCCCTTAGTCTCCACATACACACAGTTTTACACCCAGCCATTTATCTTCACTGCTGTAGGTTAGCTTTAATGGAAATCTGTCACCAGGATAATCGCTATTGAAGTAAAACCATAGCCTAATAGCACTTAGTACCTTATTTCCAGATGTGCCTTTGTTCCAGCAATAGATGTTTTTTATCCTCTGAAAATCCAGTTTATTTGGTATGCAAATGAGGCAGTCAGGTGCCCAGAGGGGGGCGTCATTCTTGCAGGAAGGTGCCCAGGCACACCTCCTGCCACAATGTGTCCACCCACCCCTCCTACATCACATTCAAGCCATAACTCTGCCCCCCTTTCCCTGCTCCCAGCATGAGGGCAGGCTTGGGCACTAGCAGGAGGTATGCCAGGGCTCCTTCCTGCAACAGTGACGCCCCTCTGGGCACCTTAGTGGCTAATTTGCATACCAAATAAACTAGATTTTCAGAAGATAGAAAACCTCTATTGCTGAAACAAAGGCACATCTGGAAATAAGGTACTAAGTGCTATTAGGCCTGTCTTTACTTCAATAGCGATTATCCTGGTGACAGATTTCCTTTAAAGGGGCAGGGTGCTGTGGATGACACTGTTAAGGGAGCAGAGTGCTGTGGAGGTCACAGTTCAGGGGGCAGGTAGGGTGGCCATTCAGGCCACCCTCAAAAGATGGGCTTAAAAACCCCGCCTTCGGGTCCTGATAAGACACGCCTCTGACCTGGTTAGGACACGCCCCTCCCACTCTACAGTCGACGGGGATTGAAAAAAAAAAAAGGTAAAAATCCACTTCTGTCAGCTGCAGGGGTGGGAGGGAGGGTGACTTTCTCCCTGCAGCTCACACAGCACAGTGCTGCTGTCTGAGAGTGAGCTGTTCAAAAGGACATCCTTGTGTCCATCCATGCCCTGTGCCAGATAGAGGACAGGGAGTCTGAAAGCTTGACTGTTCTGCCTAAAACCGGACCCCTGGCCACCCTGGGGCAGGCTGCTGTGGAGGTCACAATTAAGGCGGTGGTCCGCTGTGGAGGTCATTGTTAAGGGGCAGATTGCTGTAGAGGCCACTGTTAAGGGGGCGGGGCATAGTGTAAATCACTGTTGAGACTAGGTACTGTGGAGATCCCTAATAAAGGGGCTGCCGTTGTGGAGGTCACTGTTAAGGGGACAGGAGGCTATGGAGGTCACTGTTAAAGGGGTGGGCGCTGTGGAGGTCTCTGTTAAGGGGGCAGGGAACGGCGGAGGTCTCAGTTAAGGGGATGGTTCGCTATGGAAGTCAATGTTAAGGGAAGGGGTGCTGTAGAGGTCACTGTTAAGGGGGTGGAGTGTTGTGGAGGTCAAATTTTAAGAGAACTGAGCTCTGTGGAGGTCACTGTTAAGGGGGCAAGTTATTGTGTAAATCACTGTTAAGGAGACTGGGTATTGTGGAGGTCACTGTTAAAGGGTTGGCCGCTGTGATGTCACTGTTAAAGGGGCGGCCGCTGTGATGTCACTGTTAAGGGGCGGACGCTGTGATTTCACTGTTAAAGGGGCGGCCGCTGTGATGTCACTATTAAAGGGGCGGCCGCTGTGATGTCACTGTTAAAGGGGCGGCCACTGTGATGTCACTGTTAAGGGGCGGGCACTGTGGAGGTCGCTGTTAAGGATGGAGGGGATTGTGGAGGCCACTATTAAAAGGGCCGCTGGGTACTGTGAGGTCACTGTTAAAGGGGCAGTCGCTGTGGAGGTATCTGTTAAGGGTGCTGAGAATGGTGGTCACAGTTAAGGGGACTGTAACCTATAAATCATTTCAGAACATTTTCCACCTTTAATGTGACCTATAAACTGTACAACACAATTGAAAAACAAACTGAAATCTTTTAGGTAGAGGGAAGAAAGAAAAATAATAAAAAAATATGGTTGCATAAGTGTGCACACCCTTAAACTAATACTTTGCTGAAGCACCATTTGAATTGCCCACTCTTCTTTGCAAAAACACTCAAAATCTGTCAGATTGCGAGGGCATCTCCTGTGCACAGCCCTCTTCAGATCACCCCATGTATTTTCAATCTGATTCAGGTCTGGGCTCTGGCTGGGCCATTCCAAAACTTTAATCTTCTTCTGGTGAAGCCATTCCTTTGTTGATTTGGATGTATGCTTTGGGTCGTTGTCATGCTGAAAGATGAAGTTCCTCTTCATGTTCAGCTTTCTAGCAGAAGCCTGAAGGTTTTTTGCCAATATTGACTGGTATTTGGAACTGTTCATAATTCCCTCTAGCTTAACTAAGGCCCCAGTTCCAGCTGAAGAAAAACAGCCCCAAAGCATGATGCTACCACCACCATGCTTCTCTGTGGGTATGATGTTCTTTTGGTTATGTGCAGAGTTGTTTTTGCGCCAAACATATCTTTTGGAATTATGGCCAAAAAGTTCAACCTTGGTTTCATAAGACCATAACCCCTTTTCCCACATGCTTTTGGGAGACTTCAGAGGTGTTTTTGCAAAATGTTGCCTGGCTTGGATGTTTTTCTTCGTAAGAAAAGGCTTTCGTCTTGCCACTCTACCCCATATCCCAGACATATGAAGAATACGGGAGATTGTTGTCACATGTACCACATAGGCAGTACTTGCCAGATATTCCTGCAGCTCCTTTAATGTTGCTGTAAGCCTCTTGGTAGCCTCCCAGACCAGTTTTCTTCTCGTCTTTTCATCAATTTTGGAGGGACGTCCAGTTCTTGGTAATGTCACTGTTGTGCCATATTTTCTCTATTTGATGATTAATCTCTTCACTGTGTTCCATGGTATATCTAATGCCTTGGAAACTCTTTTGTACCCTTCTCCTGGCTGATACCTTTTAACAATGAGATCACTCTGATGCTTAGGAAGCTCTCTGTGGACTATGGCTTTTGCTGTGGGATGCGACTAAGAAAATTTCAGGAAAAACCAACTAGAGCAGCTGAACTTTATTTGGGGTTAATCAGAGGCACTTTAAATGATGGCAGGTGTATGCTGACTCCTATTTAACATGATTTTGAATGTGATTGCTTAATTCTGAACGCAGCTACATCCCCAGTTTCTTTCTTTCTTTCTTTCTTTCTTCCCTCCACCTAAAAGATTTCAGTTTGTTTTTCAATTGAGTGGTACAGTTTATAGGTCACATTAAAAGTGGACAAAGTTCTGAAATGATTTATCTTTGTCTCATTTTTTTACAGCACAGAAACCTGACATTTTAACAGGGGTGTGTAGACTTTTTATAGCATAGTTCACTTCCCTTGGGGTTGAAGGAATTGGGCCTCCTTTATGGCCTTCAGTTCTGCCCATTGTGCTGACCTGTGACAAAGCAACCTGTCAAGATTCTGGGTGTCTGTGGTCTAATCCAACGCCGCAAACCCTGTCACATAGGTGCCATCCAGGCATTAGTCGAGAGCCATCAATGAAAATGACCCTATCTTCTTGATGCCTGTCGGTCCTGGGCATATGTGGTACAGTGACTTGCATTGGTTGTCCACAATAATGTTCGGTCTCTGTCATATTTAACCACTGGGACTGAACATACTTTGCTTTGTGGCTTACTTTCAGATTCCGACCATTGAGGTCCATGATCCACTTCCAGAACTTCTGGGAGACTCTAGGAAGAGGGGCCTGAAGCCTACAATATGCTCAGTGGTTTTGACAGCATAATGTATGGCAGCCAGTTGTTTAACATATTTATTGAACCCTTGTTCAACAGAAGACAGGAGTCTGAGGAAGTATTACAGCGGTCTACTCTCGTATCCTTTCTGTTGTAGAAGTACCGCTGAGATAGACTGTCCCAGTGTACACCTGAATAGCCATTTCCCCTTCAGGGTGGTGGGTGGCCAATACAGGGGCAGAGGAGAGGTCTCTTTTCAGGATAGAAAAGGCCTCTTCCTGTGCTTCTGACCAGCCCTTGAACAAAGGTTCTTCCCCTCTGAAGAGTTCATAGAGAGGTTTCCCTTTAGCAGCTAAATCCTCCAAGGAAAGTTGCCTTTGCCAAATTTGCCTGTGTGCAGGAGTAAGTCATCTACATATTACAAGAGACATTCCGGAAGACCTTCCTTCACCTAGCACTAACTGTTCCTACTGTTTTAAGGGGGAAAACAAGGAATAAATATGGGATAGCAATGTAGGGGTTAATGCTTCTTTTATAGGGGGAGAAAAGGGTTAACCAGCTAGCTTGTAGTATAGGGGAAGGTAAGCAAGGAAAAGGTTAGCTCGCTCATTGTATAGAGGAAAATAGGCAAGGAAAGGGTTAACCTGCTCATTGTATGGGGGGATGTAGGCAAGGAAAGGGCTAATGAATGCTACTCAGCCAAGGATTGCTCTTTTTCCCAGTGGGTTAATCGTTTTCCCAGGAGGTTACTCGTTCCCCAGGGGATGATTCTCAGTGGGGGCCGCTCAGCTCAACTGTCAAGTGCTCCACTGCCAGGTTATTTAAACCCAGCCCGGAGCGCTCCTGAGCGAGCACACCTGCAGGCCGTTCACATGGGATGGCACGGTGATATGACGTCGCCGAACAAACCTGCGTACGTGCCAACACACAGGTATAGATACAGCGTGTAAGGCAGTCCGACATCCTGTCATTCCCCTGCAAGCAGAGGATCTTTCGATCCTCTGCCTTTGATAAGCCCAAAACTGGACACTTTTGTCTGTTGTCTAGGCTGCTCCCTTCCCCAGCATGCATACATGACTAGGCTCACATGTGCCTGCAGGGAAAGCCTTAGGCCCCTTTCACACGGGCGAGTATTCCGCGCGGATTGAACGCATTGCACCCGCACTGAATCCCGACCCATTCATTTCTATGGGGCTGTTCACATGAGCGGTGATTTTCACGCATCACTTGTGCCTTGCGCGAAAATCGCAGCATGCTCTATTTTGTGCGTTTTTCACGTAACGCAGGCCCCATAGAAATGAATGGGGTTGCGTTAAAATCGCAAGCATCCGCAAGCAAGTGCGGATGCGGTGCGATTTTCACGCACGGTTGCTAGGAGACGATCGGGGTGGAGACCCGATCATTATTATTTTCCTTTATAACATGGTTATAAGGGAAAATAATAGCATTCTGAATACAGAATGCATAGTAAAATAGCGCTGGAGGGGTTAAAAAAAAAAAAAAAAAAAAACGTTTTATTTAACTCACCTTAATCCACTTGATCGCGAAGCCGGCATCTCTTCTGACTTCTTTCTTTGCTGTGTTCAGCAACAGGACCTGTGGTGACGTCACTCCGGTCATCAGATGGTCCATCACATGATTTTTTACCATGGTGATGGATCATGTGATGACCAGAGTGACGTCACCACAGGTCCTGTTGCTGCACACAGCAAAGAAAGAAGTCAGAAGAGATGCCGGCTTCGCGATCAAGTGGATTAAGGTGAGTTAAATTATTATTTTATTTTATTTTAACCCCTCCAGCGCTATTTTATTATGCATTCTGTATTCAGAATGTATTATTTTCCCTTATAACATGGTTATAAGGGAAAATAATAGCAATCTACAGAACACCGATCCCAAGCCCGAACTTCTGTGAAGAAGTTCGGGTTTGGGTACCAAACATGCGCGATTTTTATCACGCGAGTGCAAAACGCATTACAATGTTTTGCACTCGCGCGGAAAAATTGCGCATGTTCCCGCAACGCACCCGCACATTTTCTCGCAACGCCCATCTGAAAGAGGCCTTAGTTGGTTGAGTAAACTCACTTTAAGCAGGAACGTGTCCCGCACTTTAAGTCTAGCACGAACCCTACTTCTAAATCTAGAGGCACCTTTATTGCACTGCATAAGTGTCTGCTGTACATCGTGCTGGATTCTATGACTGATCTTTTAGGCAGGTTCGCTTTTGTGAAGCTCATAATTGACCTGAAGGTGTACAAGATCGGTAACATTTATCTTTCCAATGCAGATTAGGGTAGAGTTCTCAGGGACATACTGTATTGCTGAAGGTGGGCTCTTTCATTAAGAGGATGTTTATTTTAGGAGGGAACTTTAACGTGGCTTTGGATCCCTCCCTGGATTCCTCTTCTGGTAGGTCCTCAATCCCATGCTCTGCAATACAATTGGTTGAGAAAACCTTTGCAGGGGCCATCAATTGGTTGATATGTGGCAAATTTTACATCCTAGAGACAATGGCTACTCATATTATTCCCCGGCCCATACATCACACAGTAGATTGGATATGTTTTATCTCTCAGTATGCTATTACAGGAGACCTATTAAAGGGTGACTACTTTTCAGCAACTTCTCCTCAAACTGACAGATTTAGATAAGGCCCCTAGGCAATCATTGGCCCCAGAGGTCCTGCTTGAGTTAATGATGACAAGCAAAGTAGGTTTGCAAATCAGCTCTTGGCAAGCTCTGCCTCTAATGCCATCAGATGTAAGGCAGATATCCTATAAGTCAATGTTTTAACATTTTTAACATGCCTTGAGACATGACAAGGATAACAACTAATCCAACACCTCTTCTCCAGACAGCTGTTTTAGGATGATTGTCCCTCATCTGTTCAGAGCAGAGAGTATGGCTTAACTGGGTGAGAGGCCTAGATCAGGATTCGGAGGATACTATATCTCCTTATGGAGAGCGCCTAATCAGTGTGAGGGGCCATCACTTCAAAACAGCAACCTGCAGATGAAATACTGGCTTAGTTGTTATCCAAGTCGTGTCTCAAGGTTGGATATTGACTTATTATGACTTTAAGATGTTTCACACACACCTCTTGCCTCATCTGACCAAAGTATTTAATAGCGTCTCCCCCACATGGCCATTTCCAAGGCATGCTCTGGAGGCTCATGTGGTGGTTCTGCTCAAGCCCAATAAGGATCCAGCTATCTGTTCTAACTACCGCCCTATTTCTTTGATCAGTTGTGACATAAAAATGTATTCCATAATTTTGACTGTCTAGGCCAAATTATTCCAACAGTCATGCACAGGGACCAGATAGGTTTGAGGCTGGCTGACAAGGAGGCAAGGGACAATACTATAAGGACCATCTCACTCATTTTTTATGTGCAACATGGTAAAATCCCTATGTGCGTTCTGTTGGTCGCTGCTGAAAAAGCGTTGGACACAGTGCACTGGCTAAAAGAAACCGCCTCTATGAAACATATTTTCGCCTGGGTCTGAGCATCATGGAAAGAGTGGTGGCATTTTACAAGACTTTTTGCATTAATAATGGCACTCTGCACAGTTGTCCATTGTCTACCTTGCTATATACACTTACAGTAATACACCTGGCAGTGGCACTTCATAAGGATCCTGATATTACAGGAGTTTGGATTGGGGAGACCCACCACAAGCTTGGGTTTTACACTAATAATTTATTACTATATGTCACTTCGCCTCATTTCCCTCCCATCCACCCTCAGAGAATTCGATAGGTTTGCCAGTTTGACCAATTTCAAGGCTAACCGGTCAAAAACAAAGACTTTAAAAGTATCCTTAGCAGATCAAGTTTTTCATTCTCTTCAGGATAATTTTTCTTTCTGGTGGCAGACCCAGAGTGTCCGTTCTGTTTTGTTTTTTAAAAATTTTTTTTTTTTTTCCGGACCGTATGCGGAAACATTAATTTCGATGGGTCTGCAAAAAAACGGAAATTACTGTGTGCTTTCCGTTTCCGTATGTTAAGCGGACCACTGCCAGCATCTGGGGTATCCCTTGCCCCATAGGAGGTTTCTACGAAATATGTCCCTCTTATAGAGCAAGTAATCATGACGCCAGTTGCGCTTAAGCAGCGAGGGCATGGAGTCCCCTTTGTAGATGGTAATGTTGGTACCCAGGGTAGGATTGCCAGAGTGGTGTAGAGTGGCCTACATTCTCTGTAGATGTTATATACACGTGTCACTGTGTTCCTACCTGGATATCCGTGGATCCGAGATGTGATGTGGTCCGAAGCAAGTGCAAAAAGGGTAGTTGAACTTGGATGATGAATAAGTAGAATAAATGGAGTCCAGACTTTGTAGTAATGTTGAACACAGTTTTACTTAGCATAAACGGTAATCCAAACAGTTTCCAAACTTTATCTTGGTCATCAGCAGGTATTGGCTTATCTGGCAGGCAAACCCTTCTCTGCAACAATCTCAGCTCCGCTATGTGGTAGCTCTCTCAGCTCTGCTATGCTTGGCTGGCTTAAATAGGAAACTCTTTCCTCTTCTGTTGGAACTTAGGTTAGCTGTAGTATGTCTTTTACTTTAATTCTAGGAACTTCTTGTCCTGGCTTTGAGTACTTCAAGCTCTAACTTCAGCTTGGATGAAGGCAATGCAAGCCCAGGAAGGGACAAGCAACCATATAGACTTCAGAGGCTGGGCCTAGCAGAGCAGGCAGTGTGCTCTGCTAGCCGGCACACAACTTCTCCCTAAGGAGGGTGGACTAGACTGACTCACTGACTAACTAAACTCTTCTATCTCTAAAGAGGGCTGGAAGGAACTAAAACAGGGAAGATCAACCTGAGGCTCTCCAGCTGTTGCAAAACTACAACTCCCAGCATGCCCAGACTGCCTACAGCTACCAGCCTACAGCAGGGCATGATGGGAGTTGTAGTTTTACAACAGCTGGAGAGCCGCAAGTTGGCCATGCCTGAACTAGAAGGTTCCTCTTCAGAGAAACAATATCTGCACAGATTTGCTGCCACCAGCTGGTGAACCAGGCACATTACATGTAAACATTACATTTGTAAGGAAATGCATACACACATTGCAGGAAATGGCAATAAATATGAGAGATGACACAGGCTCACATAATACAGATAGTGAAGGTGCAAAAGGAAGTGGTAATGGCACTCTGGGTCATTACATATGTCCGTACATCTGTTCCGCTAAAAAAAAAATGGAACAGGTCCTATTATTGTCTGCATTACGGACAAGGATAGGACGGTTATATTAGAGGCCAGCTGTTTCGTTCCGCAAAATACGAAATGCACAAAGGCGTCATCCGTATTTTTTGCGGATCACAAAATACATACGGTCGTGTGCATAAGCCCTTATTTGGAGATCCAGATTCCGGCCCAACTTCATCCTTGCATGCTCTGCAGACACCGAATCTTGACAGGATATTGTCCTGGCTGGAATATCAACAGCTTAGTTCCTTTATTAACAGTACATTTTCAGGATCTTCCTACACTTCTACTTTAATAGGATTTGACAAGCTGCTGTTCTGTTCCTCTGTTCCACAAAGTTTCCTATATGTATCAGTTGCCTCTGAAATGCAGTAATGGGGACAGGGCTTCGTAATTCCAAAAATAAAGGCAGATCTGGGTATTACTTTTGCTCATACAAATATATTGAAAATCTGTGAAAGAGAAGAATTATGAGATTTAGTAGACAGCCACTCGCACTTCTCTGACTCCAGGGGAAGCAGCTGTGGGTGCCTACACATCCTCGCCACCTCCCTGGAACTCCCGCTGGGCTTGGGACTTAGTGGACAGTCGCTCACACTTCTCTGCCTCCAGGAAAAGCAGCGGTGGGTGCCTACACATCCCCGCCGCATCCCTGGAACTCCCGCTGGGCATGGGAGTCACAGGACAGCAGCTCACAGTTCTCTGCCTCCAGGGGAAGCAGCGGTCGGTGCCTCAATCTCTCTGCCGTCTCCATATCGCTTCTCTGGAACTCCGGCTGGGCGTGGGAGTCACGGGACAGCCGCTCACGCTACACATTCCCGCAGCCTCCCTGGAACTTCCGCTGGGCATGGGACTTAGTGGACAGCCGGTGACACGTCTCTGCCTCCAGGGGAAGTAGCGGTAGAAAACTCAGTGATAGAAAACAGAGGGTGGTTATTAACGGTACACACTCAGATTGGGTCACTGTCACTAGTGGAGTACCTCAGGGGTCAGTATTGGGCCCTATTCTCTTCAATATATTTATTAATGATCTTGTAGAAGGCTTGCACAGTAAAATATTAATTTTTGCAGATGACTCTAAACTGTGTAAAGTAATTAACACGGAAGAGGACAGTATACTGCTACAGATGGATCTGGATAGAGTGGAGGCTTGGACAGATAAATGGCAGATGAGGTTTAACACTGACAAATGTAAGGGTATGCACATGGGAAGGAATAATGCAAGTCACCCGTACATACTAAATGGTAAAACACTGGGTAACACAGACATGGAAAAGGACCTAGGAATTTTAGTGAACAGCAAACTAACCTGTAAAAACTAGTGTCAGGCAGCTGCTGCCAAGGCCAATAAGATAATGGGTTGCATCAAAAGGGGCATAGATGCCTGTGATGAGAACATAGTAACATAGTCCTACCACTTTCCAAATCACTAGTCAAACCACACATGGAGTACTGTGTACAGTTCTGGGCTCCTGTGAACAAGGCAGACATAGCAGAGCTGGAGAGGGTTCAGAGGAGGGCAACTAAAGTAATAACTGTAATGGGTGGACTACAGTACCCTGAAAGATTATCAACATTAGGGTTATTCACTTTAGAAAAAAAGACAACTGAGGGGATATCTAATCACTATGTATAAATATATTGGGGGTCAGTACAGAGATCTCTCCCATCATCTATTTATCCCCTGGACTGTGACTGTGAAAAGGGGACATCCTCTGCGTCTGGAGGAAAGAAGGCGTGTACACAAATATAGAAGAGGATTCTTTTCGGTAAGAGCAGTGAGACTATGGAACTCTCTGCCTGAGGAGGTAATAATGGTGAGTACAATAAAAGAGTTCAAGAGGGCCCTGGATGTATTTGTGGAGTGTAATAATATTACAGGCTATAGCTACTAGAGAGGGGTCGTTGATCCAGGGAGTTATTATGATTGCCTGAATGGAGTCGGGAAGGAATTTTTTCCCCTTAAGTGGGGAAAATTGGCTTCTACCTCACAGTTTTTTTTTTTGCCTTCCTCTGGATCAACTTGCAGGATAACAGGCCGAACTGGATGGACAGATGTCTTTTTTTTGACCTTATATACTATGTTACTATGTTACTATCTCATCTCATGCTGGTATTATTGCCTTGTTCAACTCCAGCATATGTTTCCTACTGCTTCAGAGTTATGCTGGCGCTGTGGGGTAGAATACGTGTCTTTAGAATATATCAAGTTTTTTTTTCCAGGAAACAAATCTCAACCCCTCAGATTGCTCTATTTTCTATGATTCCTGTCTCATTGATTAAGATTAAGAAAGGCATCATAAGATACTTTTTAGCTGCCAGTTGACTGGTAATCCCCGGCATTAGTGTGTGGCTTTCAGAGCTTCATGGCATTATGAAGATGAAAGAATTGGTGGCTGAAGTCTATAAGCGCTTGTCTACATTTCTGGCTATTTGGCACCTGTGACAGACTTTTGGGAAGTCCCTGAATTTGCCATGTTGATTCGTTGATCATGTTCATCTAGTACCGTGTGGGTCCAGGAGCTCTCTATTCTCTTCTTCTTTCTTTTCCCCTGATTGGTTGGACTTCCAGAAGTGGAATTCCTCCCACCTATCGGATGCCTGACTTATTCAGTACATTTTAGGGATTCCTCTTTACTGTACTTTGTAGTAAACTTTTGATATGTCAAAGGGACATATTAAAAGTTTAGATCACTGGGGGTCTGAGCACTGAGACCCCCACTATCTCTTAGCTCACTTAGCACACTCTCTCTCCTCTCTGAGCGAGATGGGCCTATAGATTTTTTTATTGGGTCGGTCTCGCTTCCTATCCTGTAGCGAGGAGAGAGGGCGCCAACCAAGTGATTCTATCCCCTCATTCTAGACATCAGTCGGGGTCTCGGGGACATATCAAAAGTTTTGAACTGTGGTGGTCTAAGCGCTATGACATATCAATATTTGACCTTCATTCAAACAATATGTAATGTTAAAGATGATGTAAAAGAACAAGAAAAAACTCTTAACAAATGGATTTTTCAATAATGTATTAAAAATAAAATTCACACTGCAGGAATGATTAATGGGCATTGTGCTGCTGGCTCAACAACCAAGTCTCCCTGTCCGACGCTGCATCTCCTGCCTCAAATAAAAACTTTACCTGTGCAATAAAGAATAAGTTGTATGCATAACATTTTATTTAATGGTTTTTTTTTTCTTTGTATTTAATCATTATATAGAGACTTTCTGTGATGCATTAAATAATGATATTTCAGAAGATTAACCCTGTCATGACAGCCAATACATGTTTTTACCTTGATGATGCCAGTCAGTATAGCACTAACTGTATAATGCACTGTAGTGCATAAGTAGTACTGCATATTATAGAAGCGATCAGAAGATCTCCTGTTGAAGTCCCCTTGTGGAACTTGTAAATGGTTAAAAAAAAATAAAAAAGTGTTTTTTTTTTATTTAAAAATGCATTGTTTTCAATGAGGAAAAAAAGCTGCAAAAAAAACCTCCACATATTTGGTATCACCATATCCACACTACACAATTATCATGCAATTTATCCTGCACTGTGTATGGCGTAAAAAAAAAAGGCACAATTGCTGTTTTTTTTTATTTTTCATTTATTCGACAGAAAAAAGAAATGAATAAAAAGCTATCAAAAACTGTTATACGCCAAAATGATACCAATGAAAGTGTCCTGCACACAGCCCTTACAAAACCTCACACAGTTCTGTAGAAAATAAAAAAAAGTTATGAGTTTTGGGATGTGGCAATGCAAAAAACATCTTTAAAAAATGGAGGTTTTTATTGTGCAATAGTAGTAAAATGTAAAATAAACCTACATTTTTTTTTTATATCTCTGTGATCATACTGACACAGAGAAAGTTAAGTCAAAAAATGAACACCACAAAATTTAGAACACAAACAATATTATCTTTTTTTATCCATCCCACCCCCCTTGAAAAAGTTTTAAAAAGTTAATCAGTTAATTTACTCTCCAGTCAAGGTATATGTACCCTAAAATGACATTTAAAAACTACGACTTGTCCATCAAAAAACAAACCCAAATATTGCTGCATTGACGAAAAAATTAAAGTTATAGCTCGTTATCGGAACGTGACGATTAAAAATGAACAAAAATTGCTTGGTCACTAAGTACTAAATGCATACAAGGGGGGGAGGGTTAAGGTATTTCATTATTCACTGATTTTATTGTAAATTTTTCCAGGAAAATGAAAGGCTTTATAATCAAGTTAAAGAGCTCCAAGTTAAAAACAAACAAAATGAAGAGCAAATGTTTCTAGAAAATCAGGCTTTGAAGTCCGAACTTATTTCAGTAAGGTAAACTGCATAATCTAGTAATAGGTGTAGTATTATGAAACCGATTAAAAATGTACCAGTAATCCATGTTATATTAATACATTTTCTTTATGTGCAGTTTGACAATAAAAACTTTACTTGTTAATTTTTAAAATAACCTTGTATTAACATGACAGTTATTATCTTATGTACCTTCATTTTTAATGGAAGTGCAGCAACAGACATGTAGCATATTAGCACAGTAACACAAAAGTAGGAGGGTGATAAAAATTGAATACATTTTGGAAATAGAAATGGCTAAAAAATATAGTTCTGTTTTTGTGTCTCCATCTCCTGTGCAGACCTACATCTCCATGGTTGGACTCCAAACAAATCCAAATGTGTCAGTCCCTTTTCTGATGTTTGTATGTTACCAAGAAGGGGGCAACACATACATGCAGAATCTGACTACACACAGCAATTGTTTGTAGTCTGTAATCATGGAGACAGAATGATTATCACCACGCAGACCTACTATAGGTCTATTTTTTAATCTTCACATGTTCAAAATGTGTGTAATATTGTTCAGTTATCCAGTTAGCTGGAACATATTCCTTTCAGTGCCATGCCTTGATTCTTTAACACAGCGGTTCTCAACCTAGGAGTCGCGACCCTTTTGGGGGTCGATCGGCCCTTTCCGGGGGGTCGTCTGAGGCTTCCTATTGTGGGTCGCCCGCACAACGGCAGTGGCCCCTTATCCTCGCGCACAGGAAGTGATGTCCTATCACTGCCTGTGCTTGAAGGAGCCTGACGTCTGGACGGGTAAGTCGGGCCGCCATGTCTGCTGAGGTCCGAGTTTTTTCGTTAATGATACCGCCGCTGAGCACCACTGCCCCCAATGATTTAATTGAGCCTGGCTAATTTTATTTTAATTTAGGCTTAATTTATTTGGGGGGACATGAAGCACCGCTGATTTATTTATTTGGGGGACCCTGAGCAGTTCTGATTTATTTATTTGGGGGACCCTGAGCACCATTGATTTATTTATTTGGGGGAAACCTGATGCACCACTGATTTATTTATTTGGGGACCCTGAGCACTTCTGATTGATTTATTTGGGGGGGACTTGAAGCACCACTGATTTATTTATTTGAGGGGTACCCTGCGCACCACTGTTTTTTTTTTTGTTTTTTTTTGGGGGGGGGGGGGGGTACTGTGAGCACCACTGAGTTATTTATTTGAGGGGTACTGTGCGCACCACAGATTCATTTTTTAGGGGCTATTTGTTGTTTATTATTTATTTTAAAGTTATTTATTTGGTTTACAAATATTTTGTATTTATGCTAAAGTTCTGTGGTTATGAATGAATACTTGTGTATTTGAATTAACATTTGCGTGTTTTTGGTGGGTCATCATAACAGTAGCAAAATTAGTTATGACGTAGCAAGGAAAAAAATGTAATGGTTGGGGGTCACCACATGAGGAACTGTATTAAGGGGTCACGGCTTTAGAAAGGTTGAGAACCACTGCTTTAACACAACCAAAGTCTTCTGACGATGTATTACTTAGTAGTACTGTTAAAGTTACCTATTCATAATATATTGCCTCATAATCTGGAAAACAAGATATCAGCATATGCAAATTGTAAAATAGACATATTTATGTCTAGAAAAAAATCGGAAATTCTAGTGGAACGTAATTTCTGTATGCCAATTTTAAAATCATTTCTACAGCAGTGAAAGGGATATTTGGCATTATTCATAAGTATGTTTGACTTTGTAGGGAAAAGGTGAATAGTGTGAAACTGCATGGTCAGTATGCTGGCACTGATACCAACAGTTCTAAAGATCTGGCTGCTGAACTGAGTGCTATACAGGTAAGTAGAATCATGCTACTTAGGAGACATTTATTTTACCGTCCTGAAAAGTACATTCACATGAATATACGGTAATCTAATTCAGATAAAACAAAATGTCTCTCATGGATTGTTTCCTTGCACATCCCCTGGTCAAGGTAAATGACCCTTTGTACCAAAGCATTTCCCATTACATTAATGCTTCCTGCAGTGGTTATTCATTTAGTAAAATGAAGTGTAAAATAATGAATTAACAAAAATAAACGCACGCCTTTTTCCATTCAAAAACATGCTTTTAAATTGAAAAAAATAATATACCCTACAGTTATGTTGTACTGCCGCATCCTTAATGACCAGTACTATGCAATTATCACATAATTTATCCGGCGCGGTGAATGCATAAAAAAAAAAAATGCCAGAAATGCTGTTATCCCTACCAAAAAAGGAATAAAAAGCAATCAAAATGTTGTATGTAACCCAAATTGCAGATTAGTCACTAAGGTGAAATTGTGTTGGCCTTTTGTTTTAAAACAGAAAAGAGAGAGCAATTTGCTAGAAGATATAGCTAGGTTCAAGAAGGACAAACAGGCGTTGGAAGTAGACCTGTTGCAGATGAAGAAAGAACGAGATCTTCTGAAAGGCCAGTTAGCCAACATTTCAGGTAGATTTTACATTTTAAATGTACAGCTGTGACATTTTGCATTGCCTTGTGGAACGTGGGGTCATGGGTTTAAATAGTACCAAGGGCAAAGTATGCATGTAGTTTTTATGTTCTCCTCATGTTCATGTAGATTGGTTGTGGGTACTTCAATTTTCTCCCAAACTTCAACATCACACATGTTAACATGTCACCTTTGGGGTCCCTGCTCCCAGAGCAAAAACTATCTCTGTACAGGACTGTATACTGTAAATGAATAAAATTTAATCAATAAATACAGTTGCCTAAGTTTCTTTCCAGCATAAGGAACACATGGTTATGAGCTGAAATATATGTGTAGTCAATAGGTGGGTATACACCTTGTGGCCAATGAATAATTTGGAACCCCATGAATCAGATAGTCGATCAGATAAAATGGATGAATACGGCACTCAATAGATTATTTTAATTCCTCAAACGCAACCATCCAACAACACAGAATACTACATCATGTTTTGGCCGTGAACAAGGTCCTGGGAGAGGACCGAAATGTTGGCCACTGTATAACCTCAATTTGGATGGATAAATCAAACCAGAAGTGTTCAATTAAAAATATCTATTGAGTGTCGTGGTTTTTTCAACTAATCAATATCAGATTAGCGGGGAGCCAATTCCAGGCACCCCTGCCAGTCAGCTGTTTGAAGAGAAAGCAGCGCTCGTATGAATGCTGCCTTCTCTTCATTGTTTACCTGCTCACCATCACAACGGCAGTGATGAGTAGGTGTAATTACAACTATACCATCCCAATCACTTCAAATGGACGGCTCCTTCCTATTTATTTGAACAGGAAGGAGCCATCCCATAGAACTTAATGGGATGGCTGAGATATAATTACAACTGCTCATCGCTGCAATGTCCACGACGAGCAGGTAAACAAGGAATAGAAGGTAGCGCTTATACGAGCGCTGCTTTCTCTTCAATCAGTGGGGGTGACGGGAGTTGGCCTCCCACATATCTGATATTTATGACCAATCTTGACGACAATTTAAAACTGCAATCCGAAGTGGGCTTTGGTACTGAGGTACCAGCCAGTACCAAGCCCATTTTGAATTCCTATTTTATGGTTCAATTTGTGTTTATTGAAACCCAAAGTATGCAGGAGATACAGTGAAACATAAGAGGTTTGTGTTTCTCATATACAATATTTTCCACACAGGTAAAGATCAATAAACATCAATCTAGTAAAAGGTGATAAAAGGAAAAAAGGGGAGACAAGACAGAGAAATAGGGATGAAGGGAGGGGGAGGGAGGGAAAATGGAAGAAGGAGAGACTAGTAGCCCAATTAAGAATCCAGAGCAATAAGTCTAATACGAGCAGATTAAGCAAGAATACCTGAGGTCAACCAGCCTGAAAAGTTAGCCGATGCACGGAATTGATACCAAGCTTCCCATTGTTTGGAATGTGCAGGACCCTTTCCCTGGTCCTCATTGCCTAGCTCCTCCATTCGCGCCAAGTGATCCAGGGCCGTTACCCATGTGATTCTATGGAGACTTTCCGTTGAGCGCCAGGCCCGAGGAATGATTTGGTGCATTGCTATAATAAAGAATCTAAGAATACATTTCTCTGCCAATTTGATTCTATCTGGAAAGGCCGATAGGAGAGCTATCTGCGGAGATGGGGAGATGGAGGACCTATAGGGATGCTCGTGAAGCTTGAATATGTCCCTCCACAGAGAGGCAACCCCGGGACAGTCCCACCAGATGTGTAACATGGTGCCCCTTGAACTCAGGCAGCGCCAACAGGTGTCTGGTACGGAGGGGTAAAACTGGTGTAGCTTATCCGGGGTCCTATACCATCTAGACCAAATCTTATAGTTGTATCTTACAGGATATAGAGGACTTGTGGGCAAACAGTAAGGATCTCTTACACTGGTCAGATGTGAGGGAACATCCCAGATTACTCTCCCAGGATTGTATGAGTTTCTTAGCCGGAGCAGGGAGCTCCTCCGAGTCGTC
This sequence comes from Bufo bufo, assembly GCF_905171765.1. NCBI lineage: Eukaryota > Metazoa > Chordata > Amphibia > Anura > Bufonidae > Bufo > Bufo bufo. The sequence goes on along the minus strand of NC_053392.1, from coordinate 298,533,407 downwards.
CCCGATCTCTCCCGAGTTCAGTATGGCGTATATGAGAGATATAGGGTGTCCAGGCGCAGAGGTCGCAACACACAGTTTTTCAAAATCTGATAGGGAGGATTGAAGTTGCGATCCAGGTGCCAGAGATCTAGTAAAGTTGCGAAATTGGAAATAAAAGAACCAAAGTCCAGGTGAATCAGGTATGAGATGCAACAAGTCTTTGAGGTCCATTAGCCCCTTAGTGGAGTGTATGTCTCTGACTCTGACCTGAGGCTTGGCTTGTAGCCCAAAAGAGGGTAGGGCCTTGAGTTTGGGGGGTAGTGATGGGTGACCAGATAGGCTTGTGAGAGGACCAGGGATCGTGGCCAATTTAGCCTTGGAGGCGAACCCAATCCAAAGTATCCACTATGGAAGACAGAAAAGGCGAGAACTGTTGGGTGGACAATTGGTTTAAGGTGTCTTTCGGGTACCAGAAGACACCCGGAATCAAGCCTGGGGCCAGAGCATGTTCTAACTCGACCCATAGTTTTGTGTTGAAGTTGTGTGTGTGAGGTCAATTACGCAATTGGCGACCGCCGCTCTATAATATGCCAAAAAGTTGGGCAACCCCGTGCCTCCCTGGGTCTTTGATCGGATCATTAGGTTGTAGTTCAGTCTAGCCCTGGACCTACCCCAAACTAAACGAGAAGCTATTCTTCTGAGTCGGGTGAAATAAGAGAGGGGAACCCGGCAAGGGATTGTCTGAAATAAATATAGGAGCCTGGGCAGGACGTCCATCTTTAAGGTGTTGATCCTGCCGAACCAGGAGACATTTAAGTTCGACCAGGATCGAAGGTTATTTTCGATGGTATGGATTAAGGGTAAATAGTTGAGTTTGAACAGGTGGGAAATATCCGGAGATATGTGTATTCCCAGGTGTTTAAGCGCGAGTGGGGACCATTTAAACAGGAAGGAATTCTTGAGAGTGGCGACTTCTCTGGAAGGGAGAGTGATATTTAGAATTTCAGATTTTTGGATATTAACTTTGAAGTTGGATAGTGAGCCAAGAATCTCAAATTCTTTTAACACAGAGAGGAGGCCAATTCTAGGAGAGGTTAGGTATAACAGTAGATCGTCGGCGAACAGTGAGAGTTTATGTTCTACGTCACCAAAACGGAGGCCTTTGATCGGTTCGTTAGCTCGTAGGGCATTAGCTAAAGATACCATGACTAGTATGTAAAGGAACGAGGACAGTGGGCAACCCTGGCGCGTTCCATTTGAAATAGGAAAGGGATCCGATAGTGTACCATTGACGCGTACTCGAGCAGTGGGGCAGGTGTACAGAGCCATAATTCTGTGCACCATTTTGGATCCCAGGCCAATATGGGTTAAGGTTCTCTCCAGGAAATGCCAACTGACCCAGTCGAAGGCTTTTTCTGTGTCGACCGATAGCAGGCATAAAGGGCTCTTTGACTGTTTAGCTTTAGATATCAAACTAATAGACTTGATGGTGTTGTCGCGGGCCTCTCGTCCTGGGACGAATCCCACCTGTTCTCTATGAATACAGTTTAGAATGTAGGGGAGCAGTCTCAGGGCTAATAGTTTAGCGAATATTTTTAAGTCTATATTGAGGAGGGAGATAGGCCGGTAGTTTGAGCAAAGGGAATGATCTTTGTCCGGCTTGGGAATGACTGTGATATGTGCCTGTAGGGACTGAGATGGAAAGGGGCATGTATCTGATATCGAGTTGAATGTCTCTAGGAGCAAGGGGGCCAGGTCATCACTGAGCGTTTTGTAAAAACAGGAGGTTAGGCCATCTGGACCAGGGCTCTTCCCGTTTTTAAGGTCTTTAATGATGGACAGAAGTTCTGGAGCAGAGAAGTCGTCCTCCATACCAGAAGACGCGTCACCTGGAAGACATGAGGGTCCGAATTGGGAGAGGTAATTTTGTATGTCGGGTGGCGATGGTCTACAGGCGTTTGGTCGAGATTATATAAATTGGCGTAATACGTCTGGAATTCGTGCGCGATTTCGAGGACCGGGCCTTTCGAGCTCACGTTTAGCGAGGGAATATGCGTGAGAGGTATACGCGGGTGTAGGGCTTTCGCCAACCATTTGCCGAATTTATCGCCAAACTCGTAATAACCACATAGGGATTTTTGGTCAAGTATTTTTAAGATCTGTTGTCGGATGGAGGAGAGCTCCGCTTTGAGGGAGTCTGAAGAAGAGGTCTTGTTATTAGCCTCTTTAGCGTCCAGTTCCGTAAGGAGTGTAGAGAGCTTATGCGCCCTTTCCTTTTTGAGCCTAGCCCCATGCGACAAAAAGATACCCCTAAGGACACATTTAAGGGCTTCCCATTTTAAAGGCGGAGCAGTGTTATCTGACCTATGATCAGTGATAAAGTCTGCAATGGCTTTTTTCGCGTCTGCAACACAGACTGGGTCGTTCAAGAGATTATCATTTAATCTCCAGGTGAACATACGGGAGAGTGTGTGGGTTGGAGACAGTAGGCCAAATACCGGGGCATGATCAGACTAAATCATGGAGTCGATTAAGCATCGGGGGTCAAGGTCCAGGAGGCTCTGCGACACGAAGAGATGGTCTAATCTGCTGTAGCTGTTGTGGGCAGAAGAATAGAAGCTGTAATCTCTGACACCCGGAAGCAAGACCCTCCAGAGGTCAACCAATTTGAGAGATGTGAGAGCTGCTTTAAACATGCGCAGTGACGAGGGAGAGATCGAGGACTTACCCACAGAGGAGTCCAGCTCGGGGTCCATGACCATGTTGAAATCTCCGCCTAGGATGATGCAGGAACCCTCGGCGAAGCCTGCCAGTCTTCTTAAGATTTTGGTCCCAAAGGATGTCTGGCCCTGGTTGGGAAAATAAACATTTGCCACAGTGAATATGGAATCCTTAAGCGAGAGCTTAAGGAAGATATATCGGCCATTTGAATCAATATCTGAAACTAAGACCTTAGGTCGGAAAGCTTTGTGGAAAGCTATGGAGACTCCACCTGCTTTTTTATCTCGGTGGGGACTGTGGTACCAGGTGGGGTAGTATCTGTTCACACAGCTTGGTATAGATGAGAGCTTAAAGTGCGTCTCCTGTATCATAGCTATCATAATTCTTTTTTTATGAAATCGGTATAGGATTTGGCTGCATTGGCCCCTAGCATTGTAGGTGCTAAACGATAAAAGACCTGTCATGGCAGGTAAAAGTGGAGTGAGGCTGGATTATAAAGCTGGACTACACGTAAGGAAAAGAACACGAGGGGGGACGGGGACGTAAATGTAAAGAGAATAGCAAAAATGTGGTGAGAACTGGGAACGAACGCCCATCAAGTGTTGGACAGTTCAGTCCTTGGAAGGGTGTGAACTTCTGGAGGGCCTCTGCTGTTTCGGACGCGCCATCTGCCAGGAATCCCTGTGCGGCGTGGGGGTCATCTCCTGTTGTCTAGGCCAGTCAGGAAGGCTCCCAGGCGGAAGGTCGAAGGTGTCCAACATCCTCTGGAGGTCGGTGATGGTTTTGAAGGAGGCGGATTTCCCGTGTTTTTTAGCAAATAACTGGAAGGGGTAACCCCAGCGATAGACGATGTCATTGTCCTTGAGAAGGAGCAGCAGGGGTTTAAGAGTTTTACGTAGCATAAGTGTGCGCCTGGCCAGGTCTGGCAGGATAAGTAAGCCAGGGTAATCTGGGAGGCTTGGCGACAGGTTCCTCGCGGCTTTAAGGATCGCCTCTTTTTCTTTGAAAAATGGACCCTGCAAACAATGTCGCGTGGTCGGGATAGATCCGTGGGTTTCGGGCCCAGGGTTCTGTGGACCCTGTCCTCGACAGGTGAGTCTGTGGTTTTATTAAGTAGCTTGCCAAAGAAACTGTGGGCCCAGTGCTCCAGGTCGTGTGGAAGGACAGATTCGGGTACACCTCTTATGCGGAGGTTGTTCCTTCTGTGCCTGTTTTCAATGTCATCAAAATGATTCAGGATATCTTGAATTTGCTCGGTGTGATCTTGCAGGACCTGCTGGTGAGAATCAAGTGACTGGAGAGTCTGTTCTTGGAGGGCCTCAATTTCGTCTACTCTATGTCCCACTTGTTTGAGATCCGACTGTAATGCCGCCATGTCTTGCTTATGGGAGGCTTCTAGCCTTGAGAAGAGAGCATTCAGCTCCTGTTTAGTGGGGAGAGCCTTAAGGTGGACCTTCCAGTCCCAGTCCTCGTCAGGTGAGGTCGACGCCGCCAGTTTGGCTGTGTTAGCAGGGAGGCCCGAAGAACCATGTGACTGGGGTGAGGAGCTTGGCGTGGAGCGTCTGCTGCCCGCCAGTACAGGAGAGGAGGGGGCCACTGAAGACGGGCTACTAACAGCCCCAGCATATGTTGGTGCCCCTGACGGGATGAGCGGTGATTCATTGGGATTCGGGCAGGCGGCTGTGATGGTTGGTGCCGCGGTCTCCTCAACTCCGGTAGCGTCCGCCCTCTTGGGGAGCGTGGAACTCATGGCGCTTCTCGCCGGCTGATAGCTGGAGGCAAGGAAGCGCTCTATGGCCCCCAAATCTCTCTCCGCTGGTGGCGGTGTGGACAAGGTCCTCTTCCTCCTGTTCTCTATGAGGGGTAGGTAGGCTGTACGAGTCCCGAATCGGGGATATGCGCCGGAGACAGTCAGGAGCTCAGAGTGTGTGCTGTTCACTCGGCCATTGGCAAGCTCTGCCCCTTCTTGAATTCCTATTTAAAATTGTTTTTAAATACGCTGATAGGAGTACAGTAGTAATTCACTAAAGTCTTGCACGACTTAGGCCGATACGGACTTTTGGCTGCATGGAACCAATACATTTTGATGCTGTACAGAAACATAAAGTCATGTATCAATGTGCATACAAAAAGAACCACTCAATGGACCCCTAGGCATAGAAAAAGCAGGGATTTCTACCAGTAACTTACAAGTTAGAATAAATCTTTCCCTCAAAGCTATATATTAATCTGCTCAGCTTTTCTATAACATGCCTGCCTGTTTTTATGTGGATGGCCTCTCCTCAGGATACGCCATCAATATCTGATCAGTGTGGTCAGTCCCCCTGCATCCCCATGATCAGATGTTTTTCAGTATTGCAGGAACTATACAACTCAGTCTATTATGTAGTGGACGGAGCTAGTTACAGCAATGGTGCGTGCTCCCATTCACTTCAGTGGAGCAGCAGTGCACTAACCAGCTCCGTCCACTATATAGTGGACAGCTGTATGGTTTTGGTGTCTGTTTCGGGATCTACTCAGGAACAGCTTATCGCAGGGGGTGAGGGGTGTTTGATATTGATGGCCTATTCTAAGGCGAGACCATCAATATCAAAATCCTGGAAAACCCTTTTAAAAGGAGTTCTCCAGGAAGTATACAAGATGATCTCTTGCAACCCCTCCTAGAATGTGAATAGAATGGGTTGCGTCCATTTGCCGAGTTTGCTTGGCAAGTAATTGATGGTGCTACACACTGCACTTAGTTGCTTTCCTGTGATCCTGCTATACAGTAGACAGTAATGGAGCCATACTGTGTGAGATACTCTGTCATGGCTGAGCAGCCGGACAGGAACGGTGTGGAGCACAGTGTTTAGGGAAGCCCTGTCTTCCCCTTGCCCCCCAGGCAGCTATTCACATTCTAGGACAACTTGCTGGAAGCCATAAATTCTGGAGAAACCCTTTGACTATTGAATTGTTTGTGCATACTATACTGTGTTATTCAGAAAAAATGTCAGTAACGATCTCTATTTGTTATAGATGATAAATCATACGAAATTAAGATCATGGAAGAGACCTACAAGAAGGAAATCGCCCGATTGAATAAAAGATTACATTGGTTTGCAGAAAACCAAGATATAATGGATAAAGATGCTGGACGACTTAAAGATGCATACGAACAAATAGAAAGTTTGAAGATACAGGTATTTACTTTTTAGTAGAAATCTAATTTACTAAGAGGTCTGTCCAGCGAAGTGCTCAGTGAGGCAGAGCAGACATCCCCAACAAGAAGCAGCTGTCGCTGGAGCCAGCTGGAGTCATACTATATTACATGGACAGCGATAGTAGTATACTATAAATCTAAGCTGTTCAGATTGCATACTCCTTTTTTTTTTTTCTTCAAGGTTGAAAAGCTACAACATGATTCTGGAAGTCAATCTGTCCCACAACAGAACCGAGTAAAGGACAGAGCTGCAGATGCAAAGCGTATTCAAGATCTAGAGCGGCAGGTGGGATTTTATTATTGGGGGAAGCCAATTTTTTATGTATTCATTTTATGTGTCTGTAAATTGATCTGTCTTGGTTATGGTTTTTATCACTGTTTGCTGTGTTTATGATTCTTTGAAATTGCAGTCACTAGCATTTCTGGAAACCATCTTACTACCACTTTTCTTGTAATCTGAGTTCTTTATACCTAGATCAGATTAGAAAAAAGTTTGAGTTAAGGCAAAATTAAATTGAAGTCCGTACTTAAACAATTCTTACCTGCTATTTATTTTCTTCAGTGTTTTATATTCTTCATTGTATTTTAGCTGTACATCATTAAAGGGAACCTGTCGCCATGAAAATACGGTGCAGTCTGCAGGCAGCATGTTATAGAGCAGGAGGAGCTGAGCAGAATGATGTATAGTTTTATGGGAAAAGATTCAGTATAACTTGTAATCTATTTTAAATACAAATTCCTGCTGATTCTGGGCTTTGAAGTCCTATCAGAGATTGACAGCTATTTGTGTATACACAGTCATGGAGGGAAGGCTGTCAGTCACTGATAAGACCACTTCAAAGCTCAGAATAAGCAGGAATTTAAATGAATAAAATTTAAGTTTTACTGAATCTTTCCTTCAAAACTATATACAGTGCCTTGAAAATACAGGGCAATCCTGGAGGAAACCCTGGTAGAGGCTGCAAAAGACTTGAGACTGGAGCGGAGGTTCACCTTTTATCAGGACAACCACCCTAAACATACAGCCAGAGTCACAATGGAATGGTTTAGAATAGATCCAAGCATATTCATGTGTTAGAATGGCCCAGTCAGTCTAGACCTAAAACCCATTGAGAATCTGTGGAAAGACATGAAAATTGCTGTTCAGATTCTCTGCGTCCAATCAGGGGGCTGAATACAAATGCACACCACACTTTCCAGATTTTTATTTATTACAAATTTTGAAAATAATGTATCATTTTCTTTTCACTTCACACATACTTGCTACTTTGTGTTGGTCTATCACATAAAATCCCAATAAAATACATTTAGGCCTCATGCACACGACCGTTCCGTTTTTTGCGGTCCGCAAAGCGTGGATCCGCAAAAAACGGAAGCCGCCCGTGTGCCTTCCGCAATTTACGGAACGGGCAGCCCATTGTAGAAATGCCTATTCTTGTCCGCAAAACGGACAAGAATAAGACATGCTATTTTATTTATTTTTTTGCGGGGCACAGAACGGACCAACGGATGCGGACAGCACACGGAGTGCTGTCCGCATCTTTTGCGGCCCCATTGAAGTGAATGGGTCCGCACCCGAGCTGCAAAAACTGTGGCTCGGGTGCGGACCACAACAACGGTCGTGTGCATGAGGCCTAAGTTTGTGGATGTAACGTGAAAAAATGTGGAAAAGTGGTATGAATACTTGTTCAAGGCCCTGTATCAGTCTGCTCAGCTCTTCCTGCTCTATAATATTCTGCCTTCAACTCATAAACTATATTCAGCGTGACAGCTTCCCTTCAAAGGTATGGTTTCATCCTAGCCATTCATGCATGAGATCTGAATACTAGTCCTATTTTTAGAAACAGATTTGCGATGCTGTTTCCCTTGCTCCACTTTATTCTATGGGGGCTATTGAAACTGTGTAGCAGATCCCCCTCCACTGTTTCAGTAAACCGCTCACCTCTGTCCGTCATATATGACAGGTATTTCAATCTGAGACACGATGGCAGAGATGGGACTACCCCTTTACCTGACAGCAGCGTAGCAGCCTGGTAGTGTAAGCTGTAAGGGAGAGCTCCTATCTCATCAGTGGCTGCTGCTCCAGTCCTTCCTGAAGCTTTGTGTGATGAGAGGCTGCTTTGCCTTATGACAAGCAGCCTTTAAAATTGGATGCGAGATAAAGAAGACTGTCGGATAATTGCTAGAAATAAACTAAGCTATATGAGCTTTAAGCCCCTTTTTAGACTGGAGATTTTATCAGGAACAAGCATTCATAGGAAAAGTCGTTCCCGATAATTGGGATGAAAGATGCAGTACATCTCCCTATGCAATCAGGTATGTGCTGCTGCTGATAATCATTAGAACTGACTGTGGTAGCAATTGGCCCTCCTCCATTCACTTTCAATCAGTCTGTGCAATAGGTCGCCATGTTTTTCCTGAAATGGCGCTTGTCCTGCCCCAACATCAGGGGTAAATAGGGTCCTTAAGACATAATGAAATGCAATCTGCTTATGTGTGAAAACATTCCCTAACAGTAAGGTCTTTGTATGTCTAAATGAAACCATAGTCCTTCAATCGCTGTCCTCCTAATGTCATATTCAGGTTACTCGAGCAGGGAAAGTCAGACCCCATTGTAGCTTTTCTTTTTCTTTTGTTTGCTACATATCGGTGCTATTTTAACATTTTGTTTCTCTAATTCTGTGTTTGCGAACAGGTTAAAGAAATGGAAGCAATTATTAGGAGAAGACACCCCAACTCCATACCTGCACTCATGTTTGCAGCTGCATCAGTGTCTGAAACGGACAAGCCATCAAAAAATAATACAGTAAGCTTCTTGGAAAGAAGAATACAAAAACTAGAAAATGACCTTGAAAGCAAAGATGAGGAAGCCAAGAAAAGCCTGCGCAGCATGGAGCAGAACTTTCAAAAGGTCAAGGTGAGCTCATTTTGTCACAGGTTCCTATCGGTTTTGAATACAGAAACCCAATCCTGTTTGCACTGTTGCAGTATAGGTAAGTGGTAGCATTTCTAATGCCAATTGCTTAAAAAAAAAAACTATAGTTTAAAGGTATTTTTCAGGGAAATGGTGCTATCAAAGGTGTAGCAAAATTAGGAACCACCTGCCTGTAATTGCCTGAGCAGACAGTAGCTATTTTCTTGTATAGACTCTATCGGTGTCATTTATTGGGACAGATATACGCCAGAAAACTGGTGTATATCTAATAGTAAATGACCCCCTATGAATTACTGCAGTGTCCCACAGCAATAACACCCCTTTATCAATGTGTGGTCATTACTAAGCACTCTTATGGCTCTTGTCATTTGTAAAATCTGCAGAGGTGGTTGGGAAAATTTGGTGGAAGGTGCAAGTTTGTGTATTTGACAAATATTTTATTCCTAGAAATCTCCTTAATGGTGTGTTCACGTGGAGCATATACGCTGTGGGTTTTCTGTCTGCAGTGTGTGGACAGAAAATCGGTCGCATATCAGATTAGCAGCAAAGTGGCTGTTATCAAGCCTCACCCACACGCTGTGGACAAAAAAACCAACCTGTCATGCCAGTCATTTTATTTTGCAATGCATAGAGCAAAAGCCACACTGAAAACTGTAACAAATCCACTCGTAACTCGGCGGATTTAGCTGTGGATTGGTCACAGTTTATTTTACGCTTAGTTTATGTCCCATATTAATATTCACTTGCACATCTACTGTATTGCTGGTGGCAGGGCCGTCTTTAATATTGATTGGACCCTGGGCAAGAATTCACTTGGGGCCCCCCCCCCCCCGCACTTTGCTGTACAGCAGAACTTACCTGTCACGTCCAGGGCCTCCAGGTGACGTCTCATCTTCTCTGTAGATCTCTCTCATCATCTTCTCCACTCGGTCTGGACAACTTCTCTCAGCCTCCTCGTCTCTGCAGAGTGTGACACACAGACATCTTAGCTTCCTCACATTCTATCATTATCCCCCAACTGGAGTCCCCACAGTGTTATCCTGCTGCTTGCTGTAACCCACCCCCCCAGGGGTGCAGAGGTAGCAGTCGCCTGAAGGGGCCCAAAGACACTTGTGCCGCATAAGAAGACACACAAAGCACTGAGGGAAGGGGGGCCCAAGCTGAACTCTTGCACCGGAGCCCACGAGCCTTTAGTTACGCCCCTGCCCCCCCCAATACCCCCAAATACTATCCTGAAGAAACATTACTGCCCCCCATAGTAATAGTGCTCCTCATAGTCCCACCAATAGTAATTCCCTTCTAGAATGCCCTCATTAGTAACACTGCCCCAACCGTGATAATGCTCCTCAACAATGCCCCCATTATTAGAAGAGCCCTCCCATATTAATAATACCCTCACAGAGTCCCCAGTAGAAATAAGGCCCCCTATTGTTCCCCCAGTGGTAATAAAGCTCCCTACAGACCCCTCAGTAGTAATAAGGCCCCCATAGTGCGCTTAGTAGAAAAAAAGGCGGATCTATAAGACCCTCCTATAGAGCCCCCAGTAGTTATAAGACCGCCTATAATGTCCCCTGGATCTGTAGTGCCCCCTGCAGTTATAATCCTCCCTCCACCATACAGTCCCATGTAAATAACATCACCTCCTCCCCAGCCGCCTCCAACGCACAATCCTATGTAAACATCACCCCCTAAGGCTACTTTCACACTTGCGTTCGTGCGGATCTGTCCTGTACTTGTACAGGACGGATCCGCACCGATAATACAAACGAATGCATCCGTTCAGGACCGATTCGTTTGTATTAGATTTGAATTTCTAAGTCCCAATACGGATCCGTCCTGACTTACATTGAAAGTCAATGGGGGACGGATCCGTTTACAATTGCACCATATTGTGTCAGTGAAAACGGATCCGTCCCCATTTACTTACATTGTAAGTCAGGACGGATCCGTTTGGCTGCGCAAGGCCATGCGGACACAAAAACGCTGCTTGCAGCATTTTGGGGTCTGCCTCCAAAACGGAACGGGGGGCTGTACGGAGCTGAACGAATGCATTCTGAATGGATCCACATCCATTCAGAATGCATTGGGGTTAAACTGATGCATTTGGGGCTGCTTGTGAGAGCCTTGAAACGGATCTCACAAGCGGATCCCCAAACCCAAGTGTGAACGTAGCCTAAACAATAAGTCCCATGTACATAAACATCATTCCCCGCCACATCCACTTTCAACATACAGTCCCATATAAATAACATCACTCCCTCCCCCAGCCACCTCAAGCACACAGTTCCATGTCAATAACATCCCTCCCTTTCAGCCCTAACATACATCCTAGTTAATAACTAGAACCCCCAGCATTGCTCTGCCTCTCCCTTTACTTACCTCTCCTCATGTACAGACATCAGCATTAGGCTCCTTCTCCTTTTCACTCCGGTCCAATCCTGCACTGGTCACATGATGGTGACATCATCCAGGTCATCCTATCACAGCCTGTTTTGCTGATCACATGACCTGTGATGTCACCACAGGTCCTTCACCTCTTCCCAGACAGTGTATATTAGATTCAATTGTATTGCCGTTCTGTGTACGGCAATACAGTTGTATCTAGCAGGCAGGCAGGACATTCGGGGCCTGGGACAAAACATCCGGGGCCCAGGCCCCGAATGTTTTAACCTAGTGGATGGGAGTCGGGAAACGGAGCTCCCTTGGGCCCCCAGGAGCAACTGGGCCCGGGGCAGCTGCCCCTTTTGCCCTGCGGCAAAGACGGCCCTGGCTGGTGGTGGGGACACAGACACATGGGCCATAGACACAATAAACTGGAGATGACCTTATTGACTTCTATGGGAGAGTTTTCTAAGCATTCTGTGGGAACTGTGCAGAGGTAATTGTGCAGGGAGGGGGAGTAAATTAGCTTATTGTGAACGGTGGATCCTGTGTTATCTATGCAAAACTTTTTTTCTGTCATTGTCTTAATCCTGTCTGTAATGATAATGAGTTGACTGCTAAAAAGTAATCTTCACAGATCAGAAAGTGTCGTCCCATATATTAGGCTTAGTGGCCAGTGTGACCATTTCAGGATTTTAGGATGACTAACCGTTTTCATTTCTATTTAGATACAATATGAGAGTAGAATAAATGAGCTTGAGGAATTACTGGCTCAGGGACCACTAAATAAACCCCAGAAGAGTAGAGACTACACCGTAAAAGTTAAAGCCCTTGAGCAAGAACTTTCTATATTTAAGGATGCTCATCACACCACAGTAATAAATTTGCAAAAAGAAATTGAAGTCCTCAAAGCGAAGAACTTGGTCTTGGAACATAAACTGATGCTCAAAGAAGGATCTATTGAGTCAAATAGTAACGTGGAGGAGACTCCTGATCAAGCAAGGTTGACAAGACTTAACCAGGAACTTGTCTCTAAAAGTAAGGAGATTCAGGAGCTTTCAAAAACAGTGGAGCGGCTTCAAAAGGAAAGGATGATGATGCTTTCTTTGAAAACCCATTCAAGCACAGTTCGTAACCGAAACGAGAATGGCAGGACTGCTGGTGTTTTACCCCCTCCCAGCACAACAGAGAAGGAAAATTTTCCAGCAATATTGGAAGATAAATTATATCAGCCATATACATTTACAGACGTTCATATTTCTGATCTGCAACAGCAAAATAAGAGACTTGAAGCTGAAGTACTCAAATTATCTCAAGACCTGACCCAACAAATTACACATTACAAAACGTCTCTGGTTAATGCAGAATATAATTCAAAAAGGTAATTAATCCAGGTCTGATATTTTCATGATTTACTCCTGGCACAAAAACACCCCCACCCACCCAAGAAAACAAGTGGGGAAGCTCTAATTGTGCTTTTTTTTTTTTATGCTTCTGAACAAATGAACACCTTTTCATAGATTTAAGCTATAATTTTAGTAAGCTATAATTTTATAAAGTGGGACTACTGTATTTTCATAGATAAAAAAGGCAATTCTATTAAAGATGACACTAGGAGTAAAAACAGGGCAGCAGTAGTACCATGTACAGGATTACTTGTCACTTTCTAAAATGAACTGGCACCTAGTCCACGTGAACTTGTTCCCAGCCGTCAATGTGATATCTCAGCTATGGATACCCTCAAGAACAACAAATAGGCACACTAGTTTTAGTAAACTGTCAAAGGGCATCTGTCAGCAGATCTATACCTATAAAACTAGCTGACCTGTTGCATGTGTGCATAACAGCTGAAGGCATGCGTTGGTCCCATATATGCCTGCATTGCTGAAAAAAAGTTTTAAAATATGCAAATGAGCCTCTAGTTGCAATGGGGGTGTTGCCATTGCACCTAGAGGCTCAGCTCTCTGCAACTGCTGCCCCCTCTGCACTTTGACTTCTTGAGTAGTTAGGACCAGTTGTGATCACATTTACACTGCCTGGCCCTGTCAATCAAAGTGGAGAGGGCACGGCAGCTGCAGAGAAAGCGGAGCCTCTAGGTGTAATGACAATGCCCCCATTTCTCCTAGAGGCTAAGTTGCACATATTAAAACTTCTAGTTTACGCCTGGAAACTGCTTGCTCATTCCCATTGATTTGTATTGAGGCACACTACAAGTCTATGACAGCTGTGAACTGCAACTTTGTTTGTGTTAGGGCTCATGCACAGTTGCCTGTTTTGCGGTTCGCAAATTATGGATCTGTAAAACACGAATACCGGCCGTGTGCGTTCCACATTTTGCGGAATGGAATGTCCGGCCCATAATAGAACTGTCCTATCCATGTCTATAATACGGACAATAATGGGACATGTTCAATATTTTCGCGGAATGGGCATGCGGACATAAACGGAATGTCCACGGAGTAAATTCATTTTTTTTATGTGTACCCATTGAAGTGAACAGATTTGCATACGAGCAGTAAAAAATATGGCACAGAAACTCATAAAAAATAAGTTTTGTGTGCATGAGCCCTTTAGGGTCCATTCACACGTCCGTTTTTCTGGGTCCGCATCCGTTCTGCAATTTTGCTTACCCATTCATTTTAATGGGGCCTCAAAAGATGTGGACAACACACCGTGTGCTGTCCGCATACGTTGTTCCATTCTGCGGCCCCGCAAAAAAGATAGAGCATGTCCTATTCTCGACCGCAATCATGGAGAAGAATAGGCATTTCTATCATACCGCCGGCCATTTGCAGTCCGCAAAATGCAGAACGCACATGGCCGGTATCCGTGTTTTGCGGATCTGCAATTTGATGACCGCGTAACACTTAGGAACGTGTGAATGGACCGTTAGGCTGTGATGCTCCACTCCACCCCTCCCATTAGAAGGTTCTGGATGATTTACAAACTGTATAAAAGTAGAGCAGTCAGAGCCCACAGGTGTCTGCAGATAGTGACCAGTGTTTAGTAGAAGAGACACCGTTGTCCTGCAGATGACTGAGCCGCAAACCAGCTCAGGCCTGGAACCTTCTTCTGCCAGTAAGGAGACTGGAAAAGCCAGTAGTTTTCTTAGCCATGGGGGCACACATGAACATGGGGCCAAAACATATGCCTTCAGCTGCCAAGCGCACATGTAACAGATCAGCCTGTTTCATAGGCACAAATCTGCCGAAAGATACCCTTCAACCTTCCTGTTTGGACATTAAAAACATCCAGTACATTTTCATGTTGATTTGCAGGATAAAAGAAGAGGCGGCTGAACAGGTGGCAGCTCTTAAACAGTCGCACCAGAGAGAGATGGAAAGACTTATTTGTCAGCAGGCATTAGAGCATTCTTCATCTAGGGTGGCTGAGCTAAGCAGTAAAATTTCAACTCAAGAGGTAAGTGCTCAATGCAGCGTTTACATGTATTCATGCAAACCAAGTTTACTGACATAATGACATATATTTGAGTGTTGGGTTTTGTTTCCATTTAGGACTATAGCTTACAACACTCAAGTTAACATTAGAAAGCAGTCACAAAAATATCATATTTTCATTGTAGATATTTATCTCTTGTTAAAGGGGCTGTCACAGACTACAGATATTGATTACCCATCCTCAAGATAGATCATCAATATCTGATAGATGGGCGTCCAGTGCCTGACATCCCCACTGATTAGATGTTTGAAGAGGTCACGGCGCTCATGCAAACGCTGCATTCTCTTAAGTGTTTAACAGCACACCATCTCCTTTGTTACAGTGGTGCAGTGTAATTACTGCTTCCTCTCCTATCCAGTTCAATGGGATAAGCAGCTGTAATTACCCTTCACCACCGCTACAAAGGAGACAGCGTGCAGGTAAACAATGAAGAAGGTGTAGTGCTTGCACGAGCGCAGAAGACTCTGACGCAGGGTCACAAAGTACTTTTTATTAGATCCCCAAGTGTACCACAACATGCAATCATTAGATGCAATTTGTATAGGGTAATGGAATTTTCTCCATTATCCTATACAGAAATTGGTATATTATAGTTCAGTGCTGACACCTACTGGCATGAACTGTAATATACAAGTAATGAGCCTGAAAGCCTAATACAGGCTCATTACTATGAATGAACGCTCTCTATCTCCGCCGGAGGGAGGTGTTCAAGCCCGTAAAGCACGCGCTTCCAGGTTTCCATGTTCTCAAATGTGACCACGGCATCTGAGAGGTTAAATATCTGCAATAGGCATTACTGTCGCTCGCGAACATTAGCCATGGGTGTCTGCTGTATGAAACAGCAGGCACCCGCTAGCTAGGAGCGCGCATTGATTCGGAACGGGTGCCATCTTTAAAGACTTAAAATCCACCGTACATGTATGGCGGATGTCTTGAAGGTCACCAGGGGTGCTTGTTCTCAGACCTTCACCAATCTGATATTGATGATCTATCCTAAGGATAGGTAGTCAATCATTGTAGCCTGGGCAACCCCCTTGATATAGCAGGCACAGAATTTCAGTCCTCTAAGTGCATAGTAACCTCTTAATTTTGTATTTCATATACATTTTTCTTTTTTTTTCTTTACTATATTGCAACCATGGGGAGCTCACTACCTGTGTATTTATACAGCTCCAGTTGAACTCGGTGATAGCTGTATGACTCTGTATACTAGAAGCTTCCCCTAGTGGTGACTGCTGGCGGACAGCATTCTCATTTAACTCTGCTGCCTAGGAGCAGGAACAGGCAGGGGATGCTGCACCTTACAGCATGCCGCTCCCCTTCCTGTAGTATCTGCAGAGTAGATGACTGGTTGGGCAAAATATTCCTCAGCATATGTGTGGAACTTTTCGGAACTTACATTGTGAAATTGTCCATGTTGTGCTGATGATTTGATCCTATACATTGAAATGGACAGTGAAAATTAACAATATGCTCATATTTCCATGGAGAATTTTTCTGATCCATAAGGATGGCATTTTGGATACCCCATCCACACATATTGTATTCTTCCATTGCAGTGGATTTGTGGTGCGGAATCTGCATCGCAAAGCTTGTTAAGAGCTCATTTGCATTTCTTCCCTCCCAGATAGACTCATTACATGCAAAGCGAGATATTTCAAGCCTTTATTCGTTATAATTTGGATGATTATGGCTTACAGTTTATGAATCCCCAAAGTCTCAATTTTGAGGTACCCTTTGCTCAGGGGGTATGGATTAATTAGCTGACTAGAGTGTGACACTTTGATCCTAGAATATTGAACCTTTTCATAAAATTCTAATTTTAAGCTGCATTAATGCAATTCCTTTTAATTTGCATTACTGAAATAAATGGACTTTTGCTCGATATTCAAATTTTTCGAGTTTCGCCTGTAGTGTTCCAGCAGGACAAAGACCCAAAGCATACAACGAGATTGGCAAAGAAATGGTTCAGTGACAATGAAGTAGAGGTGCTGTATTAGCCCCCACAGTCCCCAGACCTCAACCCAATCGAACACTTGTAGGTAGCGTTGAAGAAAAAGCTTTATTTGTACTCAAGTGAATCAACCAGTATGCACCAACATTGGGAACTTGTAGAAGAGACCTGGGAACAGATTTCGGTCGAGACATGCTTGAATCTGATCAAGAGCCTGCCCAGAAGGATTCAGGCAGTGTTGAAAGCCAAAAATGGATTTACAAAATAATAAACATTTTAATTTTATTTTGAATTTTAGGAGCAAAACAATAACAATACGGTTACATGACAAGACTCTAATCATATGCTAAATAGTTGCAAGTCCTAATTAATTATGAGATAGCCAAGATGATTGTCTATAAAATGATGATAGTCTCACGTTCGAAGCTGCAATGGATGGTGAGATATAGAGCCTGAGAGCCAAAAGTTCAAAACATTGTTACCTTTTTGTTTGTCAGTGTACATAGAA
The DNA here is from genome assembly GCF_905171765.1 of Bufo bufo. NCBI lineage: Eukaryota > Metazoa > Chordata > Amphibia > Anura > Bufonidae > Bufo > Bufo bufo. Next base: position 298,516,270 of record NC_053392.1, on the reverse strand, counting down.
AACTGCCACATGCAGGCAGTGTAGTTACTTAGATATGGTATATAACTCCTCCTTCCTCTGATTTGCTGTAACACCAGACAGTGATCGCGTACGTGGTGTCTGGACACAGGGCTGGTGCAAGGATTTTTGCCACCCTAGGCGAAAGCAAATTTTGCCGCCCCTTTACCCGCCCCCTTTTTCGGACACCTATTCCATGCAACATTGTGCACTGTCTGTGGGGGCAGTATTACTTAGTGGGGGCACTGGGGGGCAAATTACGTAATGGGCACTGCCCATTACGTAATTTGCCCCCCCAGTGCACCAACAAAGTAATACTAACTGCCCCCACAGACAGTGCACAACTGCACACTGCCCATTACGTAATTTGCCCCCCAGTGCCCCCACTAAGTAATACTGAACTGCCCCCACAGACTGACACTGTGCACAGTCACACTCCAGCCAGGCAGGCTCCATTATGTCATTTGAACAAACGCATGCCCGCGCAGGCTCGTAGGGGCAGCACAATCCACCATGAACCGGCCGGCCGGCAAGTACAGGAACAGCCGAACAGGAGGAGTCAGATGGATGACAGCCAGGTAGGGGGCGTGGCACGGGGGCGGCGGCTAGGAATCAGGAGAAGATGTTAGAACTTAGATGGATGGATCACAAGTAGGGGGCGTGGCGCGGGCGGCAGCTAGTCGGGAATCGGGATTCGGACTCCAGAGCGCCGGCGCCCCCAGGCAGAGTGCGCTCTACTCGGTGGCCTACTCTGCTTATGGGTGCTCTGAACCCAGACAACCCCTTTAAAAACATGTGGCCTGTCTAGCTAAAGTATCTGAGACTTTTATACACAAATTACGAGGGGTGTTCAATAAGTTATCTACCCATGCATGGTCTGTCAGTGAGCTGAGCTTGTCTGTGCAGGCTGAGACATGTCTGGACATGCAAAACACACAGTAACAGTTCAGTCTGATGAAGGCACTGGTAATGACAGGGTGGCCAGTGCAGCACAGTGCAGGTCTACAAGAAAGTGAAGGATTTGGAGATTTGTTCTGTTAATACATTCCTTGCAAAGGAAGAAAATAAGCCTAAACAAATCCATGAAAGGATGATTGCTGTATATGGTGATGATGCACCTTCTTACTACCAAGTAAAGTTTTGAGTCAAGCAGTTTAAATGGGGTAGGGAATCAATTGAAAGGGCGACCTGTCAAAGCATCTGCAGAGGAAATGTGCCATAAAGTGAAGGCCATGATTTCGGAAGATCGTCGGGTCAAAGTCGGTGTTATAGCTCATGAATTAGGCATTTCAGTTGGCACAGTTTCCAGTATCATTCAGTTTTAATTATGTCAAAGGTCAGTTTCTGGTGGGTACCACAAACGTTGACGCCTGAGCAAAAAACTTGTCGCCATCTATTTAGCCAAAAGAATTTACACATGCTTAGAGGAAATCCAGGAGACTTCTATTCCCAAATTTTTACAGGTGATGAAACATGGGTCCACCACCATGATCTTGAGACGAAACAAGAGTACATGCAATGGAAGCACAAGGGGTCACCAACTCCAAAGAAACTGTGTGTGTAGCAGTCAGCTGGAAAGATCATGGGAACAGGTTTTTGGGATACAGGAGACATTTTATTACTAGAATTAATGCCACACAATTACTGGAGACACCTGTGCTTCAACAAGCAAGCTTACAAGTCTCACAAATCACAAGCTGCTATCAGGGAGCTTAACCATCCACCCTACAGTCCAGACCTGGTTCCCAGTGATTACTTTCTCTCTTGGAACCTGAAGAAATTTCTGCGCGAGCAACAGTTTCCTGATGATAATGAAATAAAAGAGGTGGTAATAGGATTCCTGCAGCAGCAAGAAGTCTTCTTCTTTTCTGAGGGCATCTGATCACTGGAGGCGAAGCAGAATAAGTGTGTTGAAGTCAAAGGGGATTACATTGAAAAGTAGTTCATATTCTCATATTTTAGAAATCTCCTCATATAGCTAAAGATTTGGTTCTATCTTTGAGAGACGAAGTCGGTGGATATTATTAGGCTGGAGATGCGTTCAGCCATAGCAGGTTTTGAAGCTATACGGGCAACTCTAAATTTACTTGCTAAAAAAGTTTAAGATGAGATGTTCAGTGGTCTAGAGCAGAAAAACAGACATGTTTTCCTGTACATAAAAACCTTCATGCCTTAATTAAAATGGAATGGAAGGTCACAAATAGGAACCGTTTTGGTCTCCAGTGATGATGATGATGAGTCTGTGCTTTCAGCTTGCCCTATGGGGGACATTTCCCTGGCAAAGCTAGTTAAGAATTCTAACAGGCTGCCCTTTGTGGACATTGGTTCATTTCAGGATCCCATGGATAAAAAAATCTAAGACATATAAGTTACACTGCTTGCCGTCTAGTGCTGTTGAATTTGTAGGCTGTCCACATCTAGCGAGACACTGAGGAAAAGGGTCAAATGTATTCTTCCCTACCTGGCAGTGTAGTGCCATTGTGGAGGACTCATGAAAAGGAAATTACCGGTAAGTATAATCCAGTTATTTCCCTAATGTAAAAAAAAATACTTCCCTGTATTCCTGCAGATCATTATAAAGCACCTTCAAAAGCAAGTTGTTGATCTACAGAAGGACAGAGAGACTCTGGCTGTTTCACGAATCAGGGAGGAAACTCTACAAAAAGAGGTATGTGACGCGTGCTTGACCTGACCCAGAATTAGCCATGTGCATCCTTTTGCATCAATTTGTAGAAATTATGGAAGACGTTTATCAAGAACCACATTGTACACAATCTTAGTTCATTACAAATTTGTATTAATCAAATAAATAAAATTTTGGTTGTAGTTTACTTTGGGCTAAAAGGAAATTAATAGCTCAGCAAGAAGCATGTAAAGACCAACCAGACGAAAGTTAAAGGGGTTGTCTGGGTTCAGAGCTGAATCCGGACATACCCCCATTTTCACCCATTTCCAGCCCCCCTGACTTGAGCATCGGAGCAGTTCATGCTCCGATGCTCTCCTTTGCCCTGCACTGAAAGGCATTTTGTGGAGTTTTGTAAAACGGCTAGGGCAGCGCTAAAGCCCGCCCATCAGAGCCGATGACGTCACTGAACACACTGCTGGGCGGAAGCTTCTGCCCGGCAGTGTGTTATTGTAAATAAAAGAGCCCTTGCCCTGCGCGATCCTGCGCAGGGCAAGGGAGAGCATTGGAGCATGAATTTCTCCGATGCTCAAGTCAGGGAGACTGCCTTAGTGAAATTTATGGGTATGTCCGGGTTCAGCTCTGAACCTAGACAACCCCTTTAACAAAAATCCATAGGATGATAGAATATTTTTTTTTTTGTGTTTACTAATGTTTAGATCTGATCTTTTACAAAGATGGCAAATAATACAGAGCTTTTTCTCCAAATGTATGTGGCCATTACCTGTTTTTTGACTAGCAGTATATAGTTGTTTGTAGATTCCAATCATTCTTTCCTTGTTGTAATTCTTGTGCTTACACAACACATACAAACCAGTCTGAAGTAGCTGCAGTGCAAAGCATGGGCGAGAAACAGAACAGCAACTTAAGCCTCTGATGCAGGGGTCAGCAACGTTTTCTGTACGATAAAAAATCCACGCTGAAGCTCTCGGTGTGCCGAGCCATGTAATATAACACAAATATGTGACATAAACCAGGTATTTACTAGCTATGTCCCAAAATTCTCAACAACACTGCCTGACCTGCACGGCTTAAAGAGGTTTGCAACTTTTCAGAAAAATAGTAAAGATTGTCACTGCTCCTCGGAATCCTCCTAAGGGACCAATATATGGGGGACTCCCCCCCCCCCTCACCTACCGTACACTGACAGTGGGGAAGAGCAGCCCTCACGCATATTAAGTGACTGAGGGCCTCCCCCCACCACTGTCCTACATACATTAGTACCCCATATGCTTGTGACCCCCACAGAGATGCACCAATCACACTTAGATCCCCCCCCCCCCCAAACAGACTAATCACATTCTGACCATCCCCACTGTACAACCCAAAGTAGTCAGTTAGCTTGTTCCCCATCCCCCCAGAAATCATTTTCAGGCTCATCACTCCCTCCCGAAATTCCCAAAATGAGTCCCTTCATAACCAGCCTCCCCTATCCCCCAGCAATCTTGTTTGGGCTGACCAACCTCCCGCCCCCCTCAATCTGGTCACAGTGCTCATTCCCCCATCTCCCTAAGCTCACAACCCTAGCATGCTTGCCGCAGGTTGCCGCTCCCTGCTCTGATGAGACAAGAGTTGCATTTTAGACTTCTTCATAGTCGCTGTAGCTTCTCTCGAGTCACTGGTCGCAGCTAAGATAGCTGGATGTCTGGTTTAATGTAAATCATTGGTATAATCATTGTTTTATCCAAAAGTAGTAATATTTGATTAACGAAGAATAATGTATGCATATTATGCAGAGAGCTTACGCTCCTCCGAAAGTTCTAAAAGCAGTTACTTTTGGCTTAGGTATATTATTAAAAATCTCTCAAAATAACTTCCACTTTCTGTCCAAAAGATGGCAAACCTGTTGGAGGAATTAAAGATGGCCAAGGAATGTCACAGTCCAGAAATGAGGCACTTTTTAACACTTGAAAGTAAAATCAAACACATGGAAATCAGGCATTCGCAAAGGGAGCAAGAACTCCAACAGGTAGACTGGCAGACTTCTAACTGAAACGATATTAACTTGCTAATACTAGTGATTTGTGTTAAAGGGAACCTGTCACCGGGATTTTGTGTATAGAGCTGAGGACATGGGTTGCTAGATGACCGCTAGCACATCCGCAATATCCAGTCCCCATAGCTCTGTGTGCTTTTATTGTGTAAAAAAAACTGATTTGATACATATGCAAATTAACCTGAGATGAGTCCTGTCCCTGACTCATCTCACGTACAGGACTCCTCTCAGGTTAATTTCCATATGTATCAAATAGTTTTATTTTACACAATAAAAGCACACAGAGCTTTGGGTATTGCGGATGTGCTAGCGGCCATCTAGCAACCCATGTCCTCAGCTCTATACACAAAATCCCGGTGACAGGTTCCCTTTAATGCATGTCTAACACTGGAAGCATCATGAATGTTTGCAGCTTCTCTTACAGCAACTCACGCTTTCATTATCTAACTTTTACCAAATCATTCTCTAGAAGCACTCGTACAATATTTAATGAATAGGTAAATTTTAGCAAGACATGAAGGATGCTGACAAGTCTCAGCTGATGACTAAGTGGGGGATTGTATGGATGATTTAAGTCATTAAATGTTGTAGATTCCACTAGTCTCACAATGTCAATTATGAGACTAAGGGCTCATTCACACAACTGTAGGCCATTCATGCCCGTGCTGCGGACTGCAAATTGTGGTCCGCAATGCACAAGCAGTGGCCGTGTGAATTCTATATTGCATTGATTTCAATGTGTCCGCAATCCGCAATATTTGGCAAAAAGATAGGACATGTCCTATGTTTTGTGGAGGCACGGACCCAAAAGCCCACGGAAGCGCTTTGTAGTGCTTCCTATCTGTGCCTCTGCTCTGCACCGTGCTGTATATTGCGGACCCATTCAAGTCAATAATACGGGATTCGGCCTACGGTCGCGTGAAAGAGACCTAACAGTTAATTCATAAAAAGCACAGAAAGACATGGAGGCCAAGTTTAAATGCATACGTTTGTGTTGAGAAATGTCTTTTAAGGCTCCGTTTTCATCAGCGCTATTTATTACTGTTGTCCTTCATTATTATAAGAGCAGAAGAATGACCATAATGGAAGTGCCTGAACACAAACAGATCCCACTGACTGGAATGGGGTCTGTTAGGTTTCCATTTGGGAAAACAGGTTTTTTTTTAGAAGAGAAAAAAGTCCTGCATGCAGGACTTTTCTCTCCACTATTTTTAACGACCTCTGTGACTGAGGCCCCGAACTGAGCCTCCGACACAGATGTAAATGTAACCTAAAACTGGCGTCTATACAGTATGTACCCTGTGTGCATACAAGTGGTTTGAGACATCTATCTTTTTCTAACATGCATAAATAAGATCTGTTGGTTACTGTATGACGCATGCAGAAGATACTTGAAAACTTTGTTTTATGTGTCACATTTCTCACACACCTTCAGAAATGTATATGCATATGTTCACCATTTTCAAGCTCAGAAGATTTTTTATTTTTTGCTACTGAGACCGGAGTCATAGGCAAGAAAAATGAGAGCTATATTATATTTTCTCTTGGTTTTTACCTTACCGTTGCAAGAAAGTATGTGAACCCTTTGGAATCATATGGATTTCTGCACAAAAAAGGTCATAAAATGTGATCTGATCTTCATCTAAGTCACAACAATAGACAATCGCAGTCTGCTTAAACTAATAACACACAAAGAATTAAATGTTACCATGTTTTTATTGAACACACCATGTAAACATTCACAGTGCAGGTGGAAAAAGTATGTGATTAATGACATCTCCAAGAGCTAATTGGAGTGAGGTGTCAGCCAACTGGAGTCCAATCAATGATATTATATTGGAGGTCTTGGTTACAGCTGCCCTGCCCTATAAAAAACACACACCAGTTCTGGGTTTGCTTTTCACAAGAAGCATTGCCTGATGTGAATGATGCCTCGCACAAAGAGCTCTCAGAAGACCTACGATTAAGAATTGTTGACTTGCATAAAGCTGGAAAGGGTTATAAAAGTATCTCCAAAAGCCTTGCTGTTCATCAGTCCACGGTAAGATAAATTGTCTATAAATGGAGAAAGTTCAGCACTGCTGCTACTCTCCCTAGGAGTGGCTGTCCTGTAAAGATGACTGCAAGAGCACAGTGCAGACTGATCAATGAGGTGAAGAAGAATCCTAGAGTGTCAGCTAAAGATTTACAAATGTCTCTGGCATATGCTAACATCCCTGTTAGCGAATCTACGATACGTAAAACACTAAACAAGATTGGATTTCATTGGAGGATACCACAGAGGAAGCCACTGCTCTCCAAAAAAAACCATTGCTGCACGTTTACAGTTTGCACAAGAGCACCTGGATGTTCCACAGCAGTACAGGCAAAATATTCTGTGGACAGATGAAACCAAAGTTGAGTTTTTTGGAAGAAACACGCAATACTATGTGTGGAGAAAAAGAGGCACAGCACACCAACATCAAAACCTCATCCCAACTGTGAAGTATGGTGGGGGGGGAGGGGGCATCATGGTTTGGGGCTGCTTTGCTACGTCAGGACCTGAACGGATTGCTATCATCGAAGGAAAAATGAATTCCCAAGTTTATCAAGACATTTTGCAGGAGAACTTAAGGCCATCTGTCCACCAGCTGAAGCTCAAAAGAAGATGGGTTTTGCAACGGGACAACGACCCAAAGCATAGAAGTAAATCAACAGAATGGCTTAAACAGAAGAAAATACGCCTTCTGGAGTTGCCGTCAGAGTCCTGACCTCAACCCGATTGAGATGCTGTGGCATGACCTCAAGAACGTGATTCACACCAGACTATCCAAGAATATTGCTGAACTGAAACAGTTGAACTGAAACAGAATTACTCCTGACCGTTGTGCACGTCTGATCTGCAACTACAGGAAACGTTTGGTTGAAGTTATTGCTGCCAAAGGAGGTTCAACCAGTTATAAATCCAAGGGTTCACCTTTTTCCACCTGCACTGTGAATGTTTACATGGTGTGTTCAATAAAAACATGGTAACATTTAATTATTTGTGTGTTATTAGGTCCATCACTGTTCCACTATATATTGGGAATCAACAGCATCTCGCCATTCGCTTGAGTATCTAGTGGGCTGGCTTGCACTCTTTCTTTTCAGCTACAGCATTTTCACTAGTATGTGAGCTTTATCAAATTATAAAACGGTGCCACCATTTGTCAGTAGGAAAAATTTACTGCTGTCTGTTTGCAGATAATTGACCGAACACGTCACGTGGCTGAAGCTGCACAAGTCAAAGAAGTTGAGAAATGGAAGAGGCTTGTGCAACAAAAGAACATGGAGCTGGAGAAGTTTAGAACAGAGTTAGATGCAATATTAGATGTCCTTCGAATGTTACAGAAGCAGGGAGTTGTTATACCTACTTCCGCATCACAAGCATCTGAAATCTACTAAAATGTGACTTAACAGCACAATGAGAATTTCTTAATGTGTCTTGTAATTTATTACATAGCTTATTTATAAAAAAAAAAATTTTTTAATAAACAAAATATTACAAACAAGTTTTCTGTTTTTATATATTAACATTTCAATATAGTACAACTCATGCTTTTTATGTAAATTGTGTAACAGAAATGACACCCAGACATTATTTATAAGGCTTTCCTGTAGCAACCTGACATCACAACAAGCACAATTATCTGATTACATCAAATGACTATAGTAAAAGTACAACACAAAGTGAAGCATAGAAAGCAACATGTTAATTCTCACCTGGCAGAGTTCTGCAATTTGTTGGGAGTTTGTGGTAATTTGACCCAGTGCTGTTTTATAGAGGCATGAAATAGAGGTAGTGTTTTATCTAATGAAGAAACTAGTTTAGAGGGTTATGGCAGGCTAGTCAGTAAGGAGAGTCTGAGATTTTGTCGACTCCTGTGAGCAGTTATTGTGAAAGGTTTGCCCATAGCAATGAAGATTTCTCTTTACTCTTAAAACAAAATTCCAGTTCAACAAACATAATTGACCTTAACTGGGAAACGGACACATCATTTACATAGTGACCTCCTTTTCATCCTTTTAGTTCCAGAAATTTTCAGACCCTCTTCTGCCATCCTAATTGGCCACACTTCTTTCCAGACTATCTGGTGCACGCTATACATTGCTAGCCTAAACCACTTTCTACTTGTCCAGTCATGCTCTTGGATTGGCCAGCACTGCTTAAAGGGGTTCTGCAGTTTGTTTAAACTGATGATCTATCCTCTGGATAGATCATCAGCATCTGATCGATGGGGTCCGACACCCGGGATGCCCGCCGATCAGCTGTTTTAGAATGCAGCGGCATTCCAGGAGCGCCGCTGCCTTCTCACTGTTTACCGCCGGCCCAGTGACGTCACGACTAGTATCAACTGGCCTGGGCGGGGCTAAGCTCTGTTCAGACCCCCGCCAGGTGTCGGACCCCCGCCGACCAGATGCTGATGATCTATCCAGAGGATAGATCATCAGTTTAAACAAACTGCAGAACCCCTTTAAGCAGTGCTGGCCAATCCAAGAACAGGAAGTGCCTTGGGCTACCAAATGCACATTATACATCAGGCATCAGATGAAAAGAATGGCATCAGGTAAGTGGTCTGTTTGTTCCCCAGGTAATGTAAAAAAAATATATAGATTTTATTTTTTTATTGAATGGGGGTGGGCTTTAACCGCCTCCGGACCGCCTAACGCAGGATTGCGTTCCGGCGGCGGTCGATTTGTTCCTCCTTCACGCTTCGGCGCGTCATCTCGCTAGACGCGAGATTTCCTGTAAACGCGCGTGTTCACAGGATCGGAAGGTAAACGGGTGGATCTACAGCCTGCCAGCGGCGATCATTCGCTGGCAGGCTGTAGATGCGATTTTTTTTTTTAACCCCAAAAAGGTATATTAGATGCTGTTTTGTTAACAGCGTCTAATATACCTGGTCCTCTGGTGGTCCCTTTTGCTTGGATTGACCACCAGAGGACACAGGCAGCTCTGTAAGTAGCACCAAACACCACTACACTACACTACACCCCCCCCAGTCACTTATTAACCCCTGATCACCCCATATTAGACTCCCTGATCACCCCCCTGTCATTGATCACCCCCCTGTAAGGCTCCATTCAGACATCCGTATGTGTTTTGCGGATCCACAAAATACGGACACCGCGGATCCGCAAAACACGGACACCGGCAATGTGCTTTCCGCATTTTGCGGATCCGCACATTGCCAGAACTATATAGAAAATTCCTTTTCTTGTCCGCAATTGCGGACAAGAATAGGACATGTTCTATAGGCTCTACAAAAAACGTTGTGTTCGCCCGATCAGGCCTGATCTTGTGCGCACACTTGCGTTCAGTCCGCCCCACCGCAGTGACAGAAATTTTTTTTTTCTGATCACTGCAAAAACACCGTAAAATCGCTGCGGCGCTATAAAGATCACTTTTGAGGGGCATGAACTCACCATACCCCTCACGGAATCCAAATGCGACATTTATATTCCAGACTTCTTCTCACGCTTTAGGGCCCCTAAAATGCCAGGGCAGTATAAATACCCCACAAGTGACCCCATTTTGGAAAGAAGACACCCCAAGGTATTCCGTAAGGGGTATGGTGAGTTCATGTAAAATTTTATTTTTTGTCACAAGTTAGTGGAATATGAGACTTTGTAAGAAAAAAAAAATATCATTTTCCGCTAACTTGTGACAAAAAATAAAAACTTCCATGAACTCACTATGCCCATCAGCGAATACCTTAGGGCAGGGGTACTCAACTAGTTTTATTAAAGGTCCACATACCTGGGTCTGCAGTCAGGTGAAGGTCCGAGCTGAATGCCAACAGTAAAGATGCCATGCCATCATGTGATCCATGCGCGTGGGGCGCTCTGAAGTTATAGTGGAGCGCCCCGGGTAAGTCCCAGAATTAGTAATGGCCACATTAGTGGCCAGTAAGAATAATGCCCCCAGTAAGAATAATGTCCCCATTAGTGCCCCCCCTTCTCTGCTTTTGCAAAAAAAAAATAAAAAATTTGCATTCACCTGGCTGCGGTGAACATTCGCTACTGACTGCAAGCTCAGGACCGGTGCTCCAACGTGATGACGTCTTGTAGGTCCTGTCCTGAGCTTCTAGTCAGCAGGGAGTGTTCTCCACAGCGTGAGCAAATGGAGGTGGAGGTACTGTAATTTTATTTATTTTTTTACTAGCACAAGTAGCGGTGGAGGTAAAGGCTGTACTAATGGGCGTTCCATGATGGAAGCGTTCATTAGTAAGGGTACTTTCACACTTGCAGCAGGACGGATCCGACAGGCTGCTCACCCTGTCAGATCCATCTTGCCACTACTTCGCCGTGCCGCTGCTCTGTGCCTATCCACTATAATAGGGATGGGGGCAGAGCTACGGCGCAGCACGGTGAGAGGCCGCCAGACTAAAAGTACTACATGTCCGACTTTTTCGTCTGGCGGCCTCATGCCGTGCACTGCCATGCTGCGCTGTAGCTCCACATCCGCTATAGTCAGTGGGGAGTTGCGGCAGGACGGATCCGACAGGCTGTTCACCCTGTCAGATCCGTCCTGCCGCTATTTCGCCGGACTGCAAGTGTGAAAGTACCTTAACAGTCCTTACAGGAAAATTCTGGCACCGGCAGGGGAACTAAAATACCATCTTTGCTGGTGAACTACTGGCCGGGTGGCAACCCAAGCCACAGAACAGACATATGATAGTTTTGTTCCGCATCCAATTACCATTATTGGGGGATTGGATGCGGACCCCTTAATTACAATGGGGCCACAAGAGATGCAGACAGCACACTGTGTGCTGTCTGCATCTTTTTCCGCTCCATTGAAACTAAGGGGTCCGCATCCAATGCCCCAGGTTACCTTTAATTTTACAGAAGATGACCCAGGAGAGATGGGAACACGACACTGACTGGAGTCCTTTCCTGCAGTCAGTGACGTGTTCCCGCCTCTCTGTAGCCCTCTCCACGCACCCCTTCCTTCCCAAATGTGACATTTATTTCATTGGTGGCAGTGGTGATGTCCCTCCCCTCTCCAGCAGCACGTAAGTGTCCTTTGGAGCTTAAAGCTCCCTTACGTGCTGCCGCTGCTGCAGGGGAGGAAGGACCTGTGAGCGCACTGAGGGAGAAAGCTCCCTCCATGTGCAGGTGCCGGATGAAAGCGCTGGTGCCTGCATGTGGAGGGAGCCGTCTCTCACTGCGCCCCTGGGACAGGAGGAAGTGCGCCGGTAAGCTCCTCCTCCTGCACGTACCAGAGTGTGCAGGAGAAGAGGAGCGCTACATGTGGAGGGAGCCCTGTCTCACTGCGCTCTGGGACAGGAGGAAGTGCGCCGGTAAGCTCCTCCTCGTGCACGGTACAGTGTGCAGGAGAGGAGGAGCGCTCTAAAGGATGGCCGGGGTCCGGACAACTGGCGGCCGCAGTCCGTATTTGGACCGCGGTCCGCCAGTTGAGTACCCCTGCCTTAGGGTGTCTACTTTCTGAAATGGGGTCATTTGTGGGGTGTTTCTACTGTCTGGGCATTGTAGAACCTCAGGAAACATGACAGGTGCTCAGAAAGTCAGAGCTGCTTCAAAATGTGGAAATTCACATTTTTGTACCATAGTTTGTAAACGCTATAACTTTTGCGCAAACCAATAAATATACACTTATTGCATTTTTTTTTGATCAAAGACATGTAGAACAATAAATTTAGAGAAAAATTTATGTAGAAATGTTTGGAAAATTTTACAACAGAAAGTGAAAAATGTCATTTTTTTGCAAAAATTTCGGTCAATTTCGATTAATAACAAAAAAAGTTAAAATGTCAGCAGCAATGAAATACCACCAAATGAAAGCTCTATTAGGTAAAATTCATTTGGGTGGTAAGTTGTATGACCGAGCAATAAACCGTGAAAGTAGTGTAGTGCAGAATTGTAAAAAGTGGTCTGGTCATTAAGGGGGTTTAAGCTAGGGGAGCTGAGGTGGTTAAAGTGTAACTGTCATTCTTTTTTTATTTTTGTAATGTGTTGGGGCAATGATACTGTCTTTTTTGGTAATATACTTTAATTACTAATTTCTATTAGAAAAATAGCTCTAAAGTGGCCCATTTTGAGCCTTCGCAATACTCTTCTGTTAAACAGAATGGGCGACTTTAGAGCTATTTTTCTAATACAAATGTATAATTTCAGTAATTAAAGTATATTACCAAAATAGACAGTATCATTGCCCCAACACATTACAAAAATAAAAATAGAATGACAGTTATGCTTTAAGCTTGTTCTCTATTAGTACTTAGGCAAGTAAACACTAGAGTGAAGTGATCTCCCAGTAATGAGTTTTGTGAGATCTTTGGTTAAGAAAAGTATCTTGATCTTGAGGACGAAGGCTACTTTAACACTAGCTTTTTGAATTCCGTTTGTGAGATCCGTTCAGGGCTCTCACAAGCGGTCCAAAACGGATCAGTTTTGCCCTAATGCATTCTAAATGGATAAGGATCCGCTCAGAATGCATCAGTTTTCCTCCGTTCCGCCTCCATTCTGCTCTAGAGGCGGACACCAAAACGACGATGACGATGCGGAGGCAAATGGATCCGTCCGAACACACAATTGAAGTCAATAAGGACGGATCCATGCTCAGAATGTATGTAACCTCCCCCTGCAAACACAGCGGCCATCTTGGATGCACAAGTCTCAAACAGGTATGTATAGAAAAGTTCTCTCTCTATTTTTCTATCTTTCTTTCTTTCTCTCTTTCTGTACATTTTCCTATAATCTTTCTATCTGTCATGGGGGCATATAATGGCACTTGGATGGGGGTGCTTGGGCAGATGTCACCGAAGTGGTGTGGGGGTAATGGCAAGATGGGGGGGTGTTTGTGTCATTGAGCATTGGCCTGATTATTGCAGGGGTGGGAAAGATGTCAGAGGGGTCAGATTTCAGAGCAGTGTAGCTGATGGGGGGGGTTTGGTGTGCGGGGGGTGGTTTATGAAATTTCGATGCCGTCATGGGATAGGGGGCCGATTGCTGACAGGCGATGGGGGGGGGTTGGGCAGATGGCTCAGGGGTCAGGCTGATGGCAATTTTGGGCGTGAACAACGCACTTTGGTTTAGTCAGTGAATAGGGGCCAGATTATTGCATGTGTGGGGTGGGGCAAATATGGCACCGATTGGGGGCAGATTGACAACAGGTGTGGCCAATCGCGGGGGTGGGGGGTTATTATTTGTGCAGTTATTGAATAGGGGGCTGTTTTTTGCAAGGTTGAGGGGGTGCTCTAGGTTAGATGGCTCAGAGTTTGGGCTGATGGCAATTGGGGGCATGAACAACGCACTTTGGTTAGGTCATTGAATAGGGGCCAGATTATTGCATGTGTGGGGTGGGTCAAATACGGCACCGATTGGGGGCAGATTGATGACAGGTGTGGGTAATCGCAGGGGGGGCGGAAGAGGCACTGATTTGGTGCACGATTCATGTGGGCAGATTATGGAAGGGGGGGTTTCAGTTTATGGTAAGGGGGAAGATGGCAATGGTGGGTCTGTCGGCATGTGGGCAGTTTATGGTATGGGGGGGATGGATGGCACTTGGAGTGGGGCAGATGGCAATGCACTGCAGCCAATGGCACTGAGGTGGGCAGATGGCAGATGGCATTGAGGTGGGGAATCTAAAACAATTTCATATATATGTTTATTATAATATTTTTTTTTTAGCATCTACAAGCCAAAACAAAAATTGTGACATCTGTCAGAAAAGTATCCAAAAGTAAGTAACAAAAATTTGGGATATCTATGTCAATTATGTTGTTTCACATGTTAAACTATACTTTAGTATTATATCTCTACAGATGTCCGAATCAGAACATGGTAGACGTTGGCCTCCAAGAAGGCAACGTCGCATCCAAGAACCGGTAAGTACACGCAACAATAGTTATTTATATTGCAATTACATTATTTTTATTAAATATTATTTTAATTTTTTCATCATCGACCAGCTCTGCCGCCACGCCAGCACCATCATCTGCTGGGGCCCGGTCATCGGGGGGCCTCTGAGTCACTGAGGGGAGGTGGAGATAGCATGGACCAAGACCGACAGCAATAAGTATATTTCTATATATCTATATTAAACAAATATTTTTAGTTTTAACCATTTTTTTAATGGTTTATTAGGAACCTTCTACTAGATCCGCCAGGCAGTCGGGGACGTGTAAGTATCGAATACTTAGTCTTAATTAGAATTTTTCTTTTGTACATTCTATAATTTTTCTTTTCCTTTTTTCTTCCAGGGTTCCAGAGTCTCCACCGGGAAAGATAGGGAGTTTGTTGTCCCTCATAGACAACGAACTCCTTTATCCAGCTGGTGGAGGCGCTTCTTGCATTATGGGACCATGCAGACCATCATCTGACCCAGCGACTCTGGAGGCAGATCTGTGACTCTTTGTTCAGTGGCTGGGAGGATCTTAATGCGGGCGGATCAAAAAGAATGTGGTAAGTACAGCACTTCCTCATTTATAATGTACACCTAAGTCCATGATAATATTGTTAAATTACTTTTTTCATATTTTTTTCACAGTTGACAAGGTTACCACTCGGCGGTCAATGCGGGACCGCTTTAAGAGGGACTACAACAAGGAAGTTCAGGCCCAGAGTTGATCTGGAGCAACCTCAAGGCCGCAATATGTCTACAGTGCGGCCTTGGGGTGCTTAACCTCTTGGGACATATGACGTAACGGTAAATCATGATGTCCTGGTACTTAAGGAGCTGGGGATGGCGGGCAGATGTGCGATCATCCGCCCGCCCCCACGGCTGACATCTGTGCTGGCACAGATGTCAGCCGTTTAACCCCTTCCATGCTGCGGTCCATAGGGACCGCTCTATGGAAGAGGTTAACAGGGAGGCAGCTCCCTCCCTCTCCCATTGGGGGCTGCTGTACCTTTTCAGCCCCCGATGGGAGAGGGAGGGGGCCCCCAATCCCCCGCTGCTCTGTTGTGGCAGCGAGTGATGGTTACCATGGCAATCGGACGCCTTCACAGGCTTCCTGCTGTCCATGGTGCTGATTAGACTTCTGCTAAAGGCGGAAGTCTGACCAGACTTTGTAAAGTGAAAATACAGTACAGTACACTATATAGTGTACTGTATTATACAGACACCAGACCCACTGGATCTTCAAGAACCAAGTGGGTCTGGGTCAAGAAAAAAAAGTAAAAATAAAAAAACACATTTATCACTGATTAAAAAAATAAAATTCCCTACACATGTTTGATATCACCGCGTCCCTAACTACCTGATCTATAAAACGGTCATGTTACTTTCCCCGCATGGTGAACGCCATAAAAAAATAAAAACTATGATGACATTGAAATTTTGCCCACCTTACGTCCCAAAAAAGGTAATAAAAGTGATCAAAAAAGTTGTATGTACGCTAAAATAGTACCAATAAAACCGTCACCTCATCCTGCAAAAAATGAGCCCCTACATGAGACAATGGCCCAAAAAAATAAAAAATAAAACTATGGCTCTCAGACTAAAACATGATTTTTTATATTTCAAAAATGCTTTGTTAAACGTAAAAAAAAAAAAAAAGTTGACATATTAGGTATCCCCGCGTCCGTAAAAACCTGCTCTATTTAAATACCACATGACCTAAACCCTGAGGTGAACACCGTAAAAAATAAAAACTGTGTCAAAAAAGCCATTTTTTTTTCACCTTACATCACAAAAAGTGTAATAGCAAGCGTTCAAAAAGTCGTATGCCCCCCAAAATAGTGCCAATCTAACAGTCATATCATTCCACAAAAATGATACCCTACCTAAGACAACCGCTCAAAAACTGAAAAAACTATGACTTTTAGACTATGGAGACACTAAAACATGATTTTTTTTTTTGTTTAAAAATGATATTATTGTGTAAAACTTAAAAAAAAAAAATTAAGAAAGTATACATATTAGGTATCGCCACGTCCGTAACGACCGGCTCTATAAAAATATCCTAAGACATAACCCCTCAGGTAAACACTGTAAAAAATAAACTGTGCTAAAAAACCATTTGTTTTGTCACCTTACGTCACTAAAAGTCCAACACCAAGCAATCAAAAAGGCGTATGCCCCCACAATGGTGCCAATCTAACCGTCACCTCATCCCGCAAAAAATTATACCCTTCATAAGACAATCGCCCAAAAAATAAAAAAAACTATTGCTCTGACTATGGAGACACTAAATCAATTTTTTTTTGTTTCAAAAATGATATTATTGTGTAAAACCTAAATAAAAAAATTTAAAAAAAGGTATACATATTAGGTATCGCCGCATCCGTAAGAAACTGCTCTATAAAAATAGTACATGATATAACCTGTCAGATGAATATTGTAAATAATAAAAAATAAAAATGGTTCCAAAATATCTACTTTTTGGCAAATTTTCCATTTTATTCCATTTTTTTCCCCGTAACAAAGCAAGGGTTAACAGCCAAACAAAACTCAATATTTATTGCCCTGATTCTGTAGTTTACAGAAATGCCCTATATGTGGTTGTAAACTGCTGTATGGTCACATGGCAGGGCGCAGAAGGAAAGGAAGAGTTAATGGCAAATGGAGATGAAATTTCAGAATTTCTATTTTTTGTTACTTTGCCTCACAAGAAGTGTAATATATAGCAACCAAAAATCATATGTACCCTAAAATAGTACCAACAAAACTGCCACCTTGTCCCGTAGTTTCCAAAATGGGGTCACTTTTTTGGCGTTTCTACTCTAGGGGTGCATCAGGGGGCTACAAATGGGACATGGTGTCTAAAAACCAATCCAGCGAAATCTGCCTTCCAAAAACCAAATGGCGTTCCTTTCCTTCTGCGCCCTGCTGTGTGCCCGTACTGCAGTTTATGACCACATATGGGGTGTTTCTGTAAACTGCAGAATCAGAGTAATAAATGTTGAGTTTTGTTTGGCTGTTAACCCTTGCTTTGTTACTGGAAAAAAATTATTAAAATGGAAAATCTTCCAGAAAAGTGAAATTCTGAAATTTTATCTCCATTTTCCATTAAATCTTATGGAACGCCTAAAGGGTTAATAAAGCTTGTAAACTCAGTTTTGAATACCTTGAGGGGTGTAGTTTCTTGATGTGGTCACTTTTATGGAATTTCTACTCTAGGGGTGCATCAGGGGTTCTTCAAATGGGATATGGTGTCAAAAAAAAAGGCCATCAAAATCTGCCTTCCAGAAACCATATGGCGTTCCTTTCCTTGTGCGCTTTGCCGTGCGCCCGTACAGCAGTTTACAACCAAATATGGGGTGTTTCTATAAACTACAAAATCAGGGCAATAAATATTGAGTTTTTTCTGGCTGTTAACCCTTGCTTTGTTACTGGAAAATTTGCACACAAAAACAAAAAATATCGAAATTCTGAAATGTTATCTCCATTTGCCATTAACTGTTGTGGAACACAAAGGGTTAACGACGTTTGTAAAATCGGTTTTGAATACCTTGAGGGGTGTAGTTTCTTAGATGGGGTCACTTTTATGGAGTTTCTTCTCTAGGGGTGCATCAGGGGGGCTTCAAATGGGACATGGTGTTAAAAAAAAAAAAACTGTCCAGCAAGTTGTAGTTTCTAGAATGGGGTCATTTTTGGGTGGTTTCTATTATGTAACCCTCACGAATTTACTTCAGACCTGAACTGGTCCTTAAAAAGTGGGTTTTTGAAAAATTTCAAGATTTACTTCTAAACTTCTAAGCCTTGTAACGTCCCCCAAAAATAAAATGTCATTCCCAAAATGATCCTAACCTGAAGTAGACATATGGGGAAATGGAAACTTTGAAAATTTGCTAATTTTTCTAAAAAAAATTGTCATTTTGGTATTTTTTTATAAATAAAAATTAGATTTTTTGACTCCATTTTACCAGTGTCAGAGATTTTGGCAGCACTACTGGTCCCATGATAGGAAAGGCCATTAAAGGTACCTTTAAGGTAGAGGTGGTGCACGCAGATGGGGATCTTGGCTTATGGTCCCAACGTCTAGAAAATGCAAAAAATCTGCAGCACTCGCCAGTGTAGTAAATCTAGTGGTGATTTATTCACAACAGCATGGTGTTCTGTGAATAAATCACCACTGGATTTACTACACTGGCGAGTGCTGCGGATTTTTAGCATTTTCATGAAGTACAATATGTGACGAAAAAACAATCTCAGAATGGCTTGGATAAGTCAAAGCGTTTTAAAGTTATTACCACATAAAGTGACACTGGTCAGATTTGCAAAAAATGGCCTGGTCCTTAAGGTGAAAATGAGCCCTTTCCCTAAGGGGTTAAGACGAACGCTGGCACTTAGAAGGTAAATTTTTATTTTTATTTTCAATTTTTAAATTATTTGGCCCCTCTGTCTGCAAGGGGCTGTCTGAGACAAAGGATGGTTTAACACCTTTGTTTCATGCAGCCCCCTATGGTCGGAAGGGACAATTGTTCTCCACTTCTGTCTGCAAAGAGCTGTCTGAGACAAAGGATGGTTTGACACCTCTGTTTCATGCAGCCCCCTACATTATGAAATAGACCATATCATATACTGTAAGCAGTAATACAAGGAGCTGTCGGGAGGACTATGGGGACCTTGTAGAGATCGTTTCCGCTGCTCTAGAACAGGCATCTATAAACTACGGCCCTCCAGCTGTTGCAAAACTACCACTCCCAGTATGCCCGAACAGCCTACAGGTATCAGATGACTTGGCACGCCGAGTGGAGGGGGCGAAGTTGGTGCGTCAACTCACAGCGAACTAACATTACCTGCAAACTTTTGTCCCCCTAATGGACCAAATGACTTCTGAGCAGGTGCATGAGTTCAGAAATTTGATGAACGGGTTGTGGGAAATTTTGAACCCCCCCCCCCCCTCATCCCACTCTTTTCAACCTGACCCCATCCGCCAACCTTCCCATTTCCACCATCCATCCCTTTGCCAACCCCCTTGAGCATGTGTACAATCTGCCATCTTTCACTTCCACACCTTCACCTTCTCCTCCTCACTATCGGGCTCCAACTTCTTTTCCTACTCCTTCTTCTACACATGCTTGGGAACAATCCAGTTTCCTGTGGCCCGTCGTTTTCAGTCCTCAACAAAAGACAGGGGTTCTGCTGCCGATTCGCATACGTCCACCCCTCAACGCTCCACCTCCCCTCGCTGTTTTTCAAATTTATATTTTTATAATCTTATTTTTTGGTTAAATTAAAATATTTCTTTATGTAAAAAAATAGGTTTTCTTTACATTACTGTGTGTAATTTTTTTTATTTCTATATCAACTGTGTCCACTCCAGCTGTGGGGAATGTAAAATTCCAAGGAAAAATATAATTAGAGTTTAACTAAAAATATTGTTTTATAGGAATTTTATTTTCCCCACTCCTGAAGTCCCAAAGGTAGGAAAATATTTGATGTAGCACGATCAATAAAGCTCCTTATTGATCATATTCTGGCTGATTGGCTCATGAACAAGCAAAAGCATGTTCATCAGCCAATCTGGTGCAAATCCACATGAACCCTTGTGGGAGTCACGGTACATGTGAATCGGCCCTATCAACAATTATATTTACTAGAGAGCAAAAAAAATTATATTTTGCTCTTTAGCAAAGATGAAGCTGGCACAGAAAGTAGCGTCATTACCACAAGGGACAGGAAAGGAACATAATGCTGTCAGTTTTTGTCCGGGTTCAGAGCCAAATATGGAACTGCACCCAGCCAAAGAACTCAGCAGTTCAAGCTGGAATGCTCTCCCTTGCTATGCGTTGGCTCACGCAGAGAAAGGGCTAACAATAACACACTGCTTGGCGGAGAATTCCTACAAACAGTGTTTGTATATTTCATAGTTTGTGAACGCCTAGCTGTAGCCATGTCATAGCAGTTTGACAGGCTATGGCAGGGCTACAGCTGGCCCAATAGTGCGGGTGATCGCACGGCAATCACAAATGGACGCAGGCCAACGCCTGGCAGCACTATGGAGCACACAGTATGTGTTTCTCCCTAATGACAATACCCTGGCTGGTTAACTATATAAAGTTGAAGACAGGTGTAATACATTACAATTTTTTTAATATACGAGAAAACATTTACAAAACATTATTCTGCCAATTCACTCTACCCGCAACAGAAAAAGTAATCGGGAAAACAGTCCCTCATTCGGGCGACGGCAAGGGTTGAGCGATATGACAAATGTTGCATCCTGGTGAGTGTACAATCAACCTCTTGCGGGTCCAGGGGCAGTGGTTTTTCAGATAAAAGATAGTTATGTAGAACTACACAAGCCTTCACTACATAGTCTATGGTTTCCATTTTGAGGTTAATGGCTTTGTTGATAATACGCCATTTGGCAACTAGAATGCGCACTCCACCAGTCTTCTAGCTTGTGTCAGTCTATAGTTATAAATACGCTTTGTAGAGTTCAATTCACGGCTGGAGTACGGCTTGATTAGGTTCTCGCACATTTGGAACGCCTCGTCCCCTACTACCACAAATGGCATGGGAGGTCCATCTGTACCTGGCAATGGTCTTAGAGGTGGTAATCCAAATTGCTTAGAATATAGGAGGCGTTCCATAGAGGAGGATTTGAAAGACCGAGTCATTTGTCCGTCCATACGCTCTGATGTCAACTGCAACAAAATCGATAATCCGCATCTGTAGAAATATTTTTTGTAATTAAAAAATTCAGATCCACTTAAGGAAGGTTTTACAATCCGTATATGTTTGCCATCCACAGCTCCTACACAATTAGGGAATTGGATTGTTTCCATGAACTTGTCTGCTATTTGAATCC
Source organism: Bufo bufo (assembly GCF_905171765.1). Lineage (NCBI taxonomy): Eukaryota > Metazoa > Chordata > Amphibia > Anura > Bufonidae > Bufo > Bufo bufo. Next base: position 298,494,846 of record NC_053392.1, on the reverse strand, counting down.
ACCTTTCTGTTGTTGGTTGTGTTATGAAATCCTCATGCAATATTGCCCACAATGCACGACAAGTATCTTTGACTACTCCGGAGATTGTAGAAATTCCAATGCGATATTGGTAATGTGACGATGTCAGACTTTCTCCAGTAGCAAGAAACCTTTTAAAAAAGAATACAATTAAAAAATAATAATAATAAATTATATAATATATAAAACGCAATCTAAAAAGGACAAACCTTTTACCTTATTGTCACCATTTGCTGCTCTGCCGGGAAAATTGCCCTTCTGTAGCAGGTATCCTGTCTTTCGATGCTAGATGAAATGCGCTGCAGGAGCTGGTCATAACTGTCAACCGTCATGCGCATATAATTGAAAACATTTTCTGGATTCGCACATAGCTCCAAATACAGTACTTAAAAAAAAAAAAAAAAACTCTGGTCATCCGTTTGAAAGTTATCGGGTGGATCCAATACAGACGTCTTCTTCTTTCCTGGTCTCTTCTCCATCTCACTTTCAGGATTAGAAACCTCAATCGCAGACGCAAGTGTGCAGGCAACATGCTTCCAAACTACAATGAGCCTGAATAGAGGTGTACCTGCTTTAATTCTCTTTAAAAGTGGGTGGACTCTGAGACGCACCTTTTTATAAAAAAACTGATCCGCTGAACGGAAGCCAAAACTAAGGCAAACTGAAAGAAGGAATCCGATTTACAGGCGGATCCGTTTAAACGGATCCGTCTAAAAGGTCCCTATATGCTTCAGTTTTGCAATTCTTAAGACAGATCTGTTTTAAACTGATCTGTGAAATGCCAGTGCGAAATTAGCCTAAGGCCCCTTAACACGAGCAAGTTTTCTATACGGGTGCAATGCGTGACGTGAACGCATAGCACCCACACCGAATCCTGACCCATTAATTTCAATGGGTCGTGTACATGAGCGTTTTTTTTTTTTTTTCACGCATCAGTCGTGCGTTGCGTGAAAAACGCAGCATGTTCTATATTCAGCGTTTTTCACGCATCCCTGGCCCTATAGAAGTGAATGGGGCTTCAGTGAAAAACGCATTGTATCTGCAAGCAAGTGAGGATGCAATGCGTTTTTCACTGATGGTTGCTAAGAGATGTTTGTAAACCTTCCGTTTTTTTTTATCACTCACGTGAAAACCGCATCAAAATGCATTGCACCCACAAGGAGAAAACTGAACAACTAAACTCAATCGCAAACAAAACTGACTGAACTTGCTCGCAAAATGGTGCGAGTTTCACTGAGCCAATCCGTCACACTCATGTGAAAGAGGCCTAAAGGTTCAGCAAGGAAATGGGGAAACAATGAAGACACAGGATCATGTAAGAGGAACACAACCCAAGAAGTATTATGAGGTCAAAAGGTCCATTGTCTGTAACGGCAGCTGGTGTGACATACAGTATGAGCAAACGTATAGATGATTTCTGGGAGGGGCTGTGGACAGGTTCTGCAGGAGGATAGGCCTTTGACTGGGACAGGAAAAATGATTGTTATGCGTACTAGATGGAGTTATGCAATAAAACATGTGTAACCCCATTGCCAAACAGTGTTTAAATAGCCCACCCAACACCAGGTAATGACTTCATGTTGTCATAGCAACTACATAAACAAATGGACAGAAAGTACTGTTGAAATCCACAGGTCAAGGAGTAAGAATCCAACTTAATGTATGAAATCATCAAGTTTTGGAGCCTATAAATTCAATAGGCTTCTTGTATTTTTTTTTTATAGGTTTAATACAATCTCTTCCTCTGTGTGGTTGAAGTATATTTTCTATTATTTGAAAACGTAGCTGTGCTACAGTGTGTCTAAACAGATTAAAATGGTGAGGATAGGGAGTAGTTTTTATGTCATATGGTAGACTTGTGCTTGGAAAACCTGTCTTTCATATGTATAGATCTTTCTTCCACATATAATGGCCTGCATGCACAGTTCAAGATATATATTAGTAAGTTACTGTAAAGAAACCTTGTATCAGAAATTTTTCACCTGCATGTGGGTGATCGGCTTTAAACAATGAATGCCCTTTAGGCAGGGAAAAGTACCCTTAGGCCCCTTGCAGATGAGCGTGTGTCACACTGCGAGTCCGCAGCTCAGCTCCCGGCCTGACCTCCTAGCACTGCCGGGGTCGCATACCATTATATTGATTTATGATGCTATATAACCCTTAGGGTCCATTCACACGTCCGCAAAATGTATCAGCATCCGTTCCGCAATTTTGCGGAACGGGTGCAGACCCATTCATTTTCAATGGGGCCGGAATGTGCTGTCCGGATCCGCACTTCCGCATCCGTGCTTCAGTTTCCGCAAAAAAATAGAACATGTCCTATTTTCTATTATAGTGCCGGCGATGTGCGGTCCGCAAATTGCGGAATGCACATTGCCAGCGTCCGTAATTTGCTGATCAGCAGAACACTTACGGACGTGTAAAATGGACCCTTACAGTTCTGGAATTTATTAGATGACACTGACATAATGCTGCCAGTGTTATCCGATACATTCCAGACCTCTGAGGAATACGTAGCATCATAAATCAATATAATGCTATTTAACCCGTCAGTGCTAGGAGGTCAGGCCGGGAGCTGAGCTGCTGACTCGCAGCGTGACACACGCTCGGCTGCAAGGGGCCTTGTAGTTGTAGAAAGCACTGTTTGTTTTATCTTTTATTCTTACAATGTCTGCCCTCACTATTTTGTTACTAATGTTCTTTGACCTCTTCCAAAGCCCCCCATTATCCTTTAAAATTCTGTCTTTGGATACACCCTGGCTATAATTCTCCAATTATTGTTAATCACTAACCTAAATTTGTTGACCCAAGGATGGTGCTTAATAGGGCTTTCCAAATTCAGTATGTGAATGGTGGGGGGTCTGTTTTGAGTGTGAGCGTCGCTGCCTTCTCACAGCTTACCAAGCACAGTGCCATACATTGTATAGCAATTGTGCTTGGCTGAGCTCTTCCTAGGCCACATGGTCGATGAACGTTCACTCGGCATAGGAAAAGCAGAGAGCAGAGCCAGTGCCATCTTAAGAGCATTATAGGCCCCCGGGCAATACAGTGCACTGGGGCCCTGTCTACACAATCACGCACTAGAATAAAAATGCAAATTATCAATAAGGCGATATTTATTGGTACTTTCAACAAAATCAGTGTTTAATATAGGAATAATATATAGGGGGGCACAAAGATACCACAGTCAAAAATGGGGGGGCAAAAACAAAATAAGTATATATAAATAAGATTACAAAATATGAGAGAATTGCGGTATGCAGGGATACATTTATAATAAAACTATTTACTTACAAAAGAAGCTGTTCAGTCGTCTGCTGTGCCGTCCTCTGCTTGCTTCCGTGGATTCTTTCCCCTTCTTTCTGTCTCTCGTCAGTGCGCAGGCGCACTGTTATGGTGGATCTGTGGAAGACACACTGTTATGGGGGCATCTGTGGATGACAGTGTTATTATGCCTCTCATTAGCCCCCATATGCTGCCTCTCATCATTAGCCCCCATATGCTGCCTCTCATCATTAGCCCCCATATGCTGCCTCTCATCATTAGCCCCCATATGCTGCCTCTCATCATTAGCCCCCATATGCCTCATCATTAGCCCCCATATGCCTCACATCATTAGCCCCATATGCCTCTCATCATTAGCCCCATATGCCTCTCATCATTAGCCCCCATATGCCTCATTAGCCCCCATATGCCTCTCATCATTAGCCCCCATATGCCTCTCATCATTAGCCCCCATATGCCTCTCCATTAGCCCCCATATGCCTCTCCATTAGCCCCCATATGCCTCATTAGCCCCCATATGCCTCTCCATTAGCCCCCATATGCCTCTCCATTAGCCCCCATATGCCTCATTAGCCCCCATATGCCTCTCCATTAGCCCCCATATGCCTCTCCATTAGCCCCCATATGCCTCATTAGCCCCCATATGCCTCTCCATTAGCCCCCATATGCCTCTCCATTAGCCCCCATATGCCTCATTAGCCCCCATATGCCTCTCCATTAGCCCCCATATGCCTCTCCATTAGCCCCCATATGCCTCATTAGCCCCCATATGCCTCTCCATTAGCCCCCATATGCCTCATTAGCCCCCATATGCCTCTCCATTAGCCCCCATATGCCTCATTAGCCCCCATATGCCTCATTAGCCCCCATATGCCTCTCCATTAGCCCCCATATGCCTCATTAGCCCCCATATGCCTCTCCATTAGCCCCCATATGCCTCTCCATTAGCCCCCATATGCCTCTCCATTAGCCCCCATATGCCTCTCTCCATTAGCCCCCATATGCCTCTCCATTAGCCCCCATATGCCTCATTAGCCCCCATATGCCTCTCCATTAGCCCCCATATGCCTCTCCATTAGCCCCCATATGCCTCATTAGCCCCCATATGCCTCTCCATTAGCCCCCATATGCCTCTCCATTAGCCCCCCATATGCCTCTCTCCATTAGCCCCCCATATGCCTCTCTCCATTAGCCCCCCATATGCCTCTCCATTAGCCCCCCATATGCCTCTCCATTAGCCCCCATATGCCTCTCCATTAGCCCCCTTATGCCCCCAGCAGCCACATTTTCTTATAAAATAAAAAATCACTTACCTCTCCTGCTCCTGGACGCCGCCTGCCTCTCCTCAGTCGACTCTGTGCTCTGAACTGGCGCGCACAGCGTGAGGTCACAGAGCGCCCTCACGCTGTGCGCAGCCCTGCACAGCCGACAGCCGAGGACCAGGAAGTGGTGAGTACAGAGCGTTCACCACTTCCTGGTCTCTCGGTTCTAATGAGCGCTTCCATAATGGAAGCGCTCATTAGTATTCAACTGGGGGGGCAACCTGTGTGTGTTAGGCGGCCGTTCCCGCGGGTGGTGGGTTCACTGGGCAGGCGGGCCCCCAGGCAAGTGGGGCCCCCGGGCAACTGCCCAGCGTGCCCATTGGAAAAGACGGCCCTGAGCAGAGCCACTGCTGCTCACAGAAGCGTGCTGCCTTCCCAAACAGCTGATTGGCAGGGGTCCCGGTGTGAGACCTCCACTAATCAGATACTAATGACCTATCCAGAGGATAAGTCATCAGTATAACAATCTCAGAAAACCCCTTTAAATGGGATCCATGATTGTTTTATTTTGCTGTCCTAATTTTAACTGTCTGATCATTTAATAATTCATTATCTTGACCTAAAGATCCATATAAACACTGATATAATCCTTAATGACCCAGGTATCCAGTAAGTTGATCTTATTGTTACCCCAGTGAATTGTAGTTTTCCCTCATATTGAGTTCCGGAAGTCAGAAAATTTCAATAGGGTTCGAATGTCGTCCTGGCATTTGCAAAATATGTCGTCGATAAAGTGACACACAGTTTATTGGAGTAGATAAATTCCTTTCCAAACCAAGCCATTCAGCAATTTGAGTATGGCAGTGCAACATTCGAACCCATTGCGTTCCCACATTGCTGCTGAAAAAGTGTCTTTAAAGGAAGTGTCACCTACTTTGAGCGTTTTAGACCACTCATATTACGATTTAGCACAGTTGCCCAACATAAATAGTACCTGTATTGTGTCTTTCACATGTCCAGACGGAAAAAAAACACTTTATGACCATATGCTAAGGCTTGGCGGCGTTATGGCCGTAAGTACCCAGGCCCCTCTCGGATGTGCCCAGATAACCGCTCCCCTTGGATTCCTTTGGCCCGCTCTCATCTCCTTTTATTTATCCTCCTCTGGTTTAGATCTCATGCGAGTGCATGAGTACAATACAAGGTGTACATAACCTTTAAATAAATCTTGAAATTAAACGTAATTTTGTTGTAAAACAATGGTCAATAAACAAAAAAAAAGTATTTTTCTATCGTCATCAGTACTCTGCTCTAATAACCATCTTACTGTCCTAATTCCCATCTCATGCTGTATAGATGTATATAGGCTATAAACAAGTAGCCAATAAACAATTCCCTTCTAGGCCAATCCACTTTAACTCATTAAGAAAATGCCCCATGCCTAGCAGACATGAAGGTGTTTAAGTGTAACTGTCATATTTTTATTTATTTTTTTGCCAGTTTATTAGAGCTAGGCATGCATATCTGAGTCAATCTGTCAATGATTGTCAAAAGATCTGTAATTACCTTATAATAACAGCTTTAATTTATGTACCCTGTCCCTTTCCACTGGTTTCTTAAAAGACCGTTGCTAGGGCTTGTCTGGTCTTCCTTTTAGTGTAAACAGAAGACAGAGGGGCGGTCCTTCACACTGCATGCCTGCATCAGGCTTCAGAGTGAGGAGGCGTGTCTCTCAGTCAACCAATCTGATTGGCTGGCAGGGAGCTGCTGGCTACAGCAAGTTTGTATATGAAGTGAGGGAAGGCAGTTTTGGCCTCAGAGAACTGGCAGAGAAGCCATCTTGAGAAGATTCTCATATTGTAGGGTTCAAAACAGTCATAACTAAGGGAAAAGCTCACGGAAACTAGTAGTATGTGAAGAAACTAAAGATTGCTTTATGCATAATGCTGCAGCAGCGGTAACATATGCTAACATTGATTTTTTATGGAAACATGACCGTTACACTCTAGATGTGTAAACACTTTTCTTCAAGAAGACAGCTGGGGAAAGAGGATGAAAACCACCGATGCCACAATTGGCAGACACGGTGGTATAGAATACAGGTGTCACTGGGTGTTTATAAGGAAGGCGACCCAATTTCGTATAAATGGTTCCATTCTTCCTGACTTCATCAAGCAATTCCTGTAACAAACCTTGGCTAGGCATGCAAATGGGGACAAGGAAAAATGATGATTGTTGTATGTATCAGAGATAAGTAATGTATAGTAGTGAAGCAACTAGTGTTCTTATTGTAGACAGTAGGGGTTACAAGTAGTAAATCCAAGTGGCATTAAATGAGAATGGAAATATGCCAGTCTACACAGAGTATTGGATGGATGGAGGCCTTTTCTGTGAAACAATGGCAGATAATACCAGTATAAATTTAGTCCATCAACCAAATACAACATGAAAGGCATCACATTTATGCCTCTTGCACACGACTGTATGTATTTTGCAGTCCGCAAAAAATAGATCTGCAAAAAATACGGATGAAGTCAGTGTGCATTCCATATTTTGTGGAATGGAACAGCTGGCCCCTAATAGAACAATACTATCCTTGTCCGTAATGCGGACAATAGGACATGTTCTATTTTTTTGAGGAACAGAAATACGGACATACGAAAACGGAATGCACACGGAGTAACTTCTATTTTTTTTGCGGACCCATTGAAATTAATGGTTCAATATACGGGCCGCAAAAAAAACGGAACGGACACTGAAAGAAAATACATTTGTGTGCATGAGGCCTTAATGCAGCATGATAGGCTTCACATTTAAAGGGAGTCTGTCGCCTACTCTGAGCATTTTAGACTGCTCAGATCGCATTATAGAACGTTTGCCCCCCATTAAAGTAGTATCTCTCGTCTGTCCCACGTAGAGATTCTAAAAAAGGTACTTTATAAAGTTATGCAAATTAGCAGCCGCAAGTGCCCAGGACCCTCAGCTATATACCCAGATAACTACCCCCCCCCCCCCCCCTTGCAGTTCTCTGGCCCGCCCTCCTCTCCTAATTTGTCCTCCTCCTATGGCTTAGAGATCTCACGTGAGCCCCAGTCACTGCCGGGCCCACACGTGAGCACTGCTCTGCCCACTATGGGCAGAGGCACTGATCTTAACACTGCGCGGGCCCGGTGGTGATCAGCGCTCACACGAGATCTCCAAGCCAGAGGAGGACAAAGTAGCAGAGGAGGGTGGGCCAGGGGACTGCAAGGGGAAATGGTCATCTGTGCACATAACGGTACATAACACGAGAGGTACTATTTTAATGGGAGGGGGGGGAATGTTCTAGAATGCAATCAGCGGTCTAAAATGCTCAAAGTAGGTGATGGACTCCCTTTAAAGAGAAGTTGGTGGTAGAGACTAATCAGATCATGGACTAATCTGCACTGGAAAATAAAAGCTAAAATCTGATTAGCTATGATGGTCAAACTCTGCATCCGTTTTTCAATGTAATTCTCACGGTGTTTACTTCTCCAGGTTTTACTGTTCCTCATTTAATCAGCAGCATTGCATAAGACGAAAAAACTAATTGCAAAATGCTAAAAACTGCAAAAGTATGCAAATCTGGAAACAAGCCAGTCAGGTAAAAAATTATAACAAACTTATAAATTAGGGAATTTACTGTCACGAAAATTACAGAAAAAGCAAAAGAGGAAAAAAAGGCAGGAGGCAGCGCCTCATGTGTGGTGCTATTTTATATTAGAATATATCTAAAATAGTTGTGCCTACCCGCTACTGTTGTGAAGTCACAACAGCTATATCTCGCTCTGCTGGTATTGTCCGACCAACACACAGAGTTTCTGCGCTGCTGCCTTGTTTCCTACCAGTGCCAGGGATGCGGCTGTCAGGGTGAAGTGGTCATTGAAGAAATAGGAGAAAAATTGGAACCTATATTGGCGCTGTCAGCAGGGATGCAGTACCAGGTGAGTATTGGTGAAAGCAGAGAGTTTATTTACAGTCAACGCATTTCAAGGGCGGAGCGCCTCCTTCATCAGGACCGTAGTACAAGTGACATACACATACAGGGATTTAAAAAAAGACTTAGCGCGAAGATTCAGAAGTGAGAGGGGAGAGGAACAAACAGGGGTGTGTTTTTGCATAATTATATATGTTAATCATATACTAAAATTTTAACATTCGGGGAGGGGGAGTTAAATATTAGACAGGGTGGATAAAAAAACTGATTTTTTTAAAAATCAAAAAAAAATTAAAATCTGAAAATATATTACCATTCAAAGGTTATTCCATCATGAAATAAAGATTAGTTTTTTAATTATGTAGAATAAGGCCTCTTTCACACGGCCGTTTTTTGTTTCCCGTTTACTGGCCGTTTTTTGCGGTCCGTATACGGTCCGTATACGGAACCATTGATTTCAATGGGTCCGCAAAAAAAACGGAATGTGTTCCGTATGCATTCCGTTTCCGTTTTTCCGTTCCGTTTTAACATAGAACATGTCCTATATTTGGCCGCAAATCACGTTCCGTGGCTCCATTAAAGTCTATGGGTCCGCAAAAAAACGGAATGCATACGGAAGTGCATCCGTATGTCTTCCGTATCCGTTCCGTTTTTTGCGGATCCATCTAGTGAAAATGTTATGCCCAGCCCAATTTTTGCTATGAAATTACTGTATACTGTATTTGCCATACGGAAAAACGGAACGGAAAAACGGAACGGAAACGGAAACACAACGGAAACAAAAAACGGAACAACGGATCCGTTTAAAACGGACCGCAAAACACTGAAAAAGCCATACGGTCGTGTGCAATAGGCCTAAGGCTGTACATGGACTCCCATATTGTTGAATGGATTAGGCAGTGGCTGAGGGACAGACAACAGAGGGTTGTAGTCAATGGAGTATATTCAGACCATAGTCTTGTTACCAGTGGGGTACCTCAGGGATCTGTTCTGGGACCCATATTGTTTAATATCTTTATCAGCGAAATTGCAGAAGGCCTCGATGGTAAGGTGTGTCTTTTTGCTGATGACACAAAGATTTGTAACAGGGTTGATGTTCCTGCAGGGATACACCAAATGGAAAAGGATTTAGGAAAACTAGAGGAATGGTGAAAAATCTGGCAACTAAGATTTAATGTTGATAAGTGCACGATAATGCACCTGGGGTGTAAAAACCCAAGAGCAGAATATAAAATCAGTGATACAGTCCTAACCTCAGTATCTAAGGAAAGGGATTTAGGGGTTATTATTTCCGAAGACTTAAAAGGTAGGCAGACAATGTCATAGAGCAGCAGGAATTGCTAGCAGAATGCTTGGGTGTATAGGGAGAGGCATTACCAGTAGAAAGAGGGAGGTGCTCATGCCGCTCTACAGAACACTAGTGAGACCTCATTTGGAGTATTGTGCTCAGTACTGGAGACCATATCTCCAGAAGGATATTGATACTTTGGAGAGAGTTCAGAGAAGAGCTACTAAACTAGTACATGGATTGCAGGATAAAACTTACCAGGGAAGATTAAAGGACCTTAATATGTATAGCTTGGAAGAAAGACGAGACAGAGGGGATATGATAGAAACTTTTAAATACATAAAGGGAATCAACAAGGTAAAAGAGGAGAGAATATTTAAAAGAAGAAAAACTGCTACAAGAGGACATTGTTTTAAATTAGAGGGGCAAAGGTTTAAAAGTAATATCAGGAAGTATTACTTTACTGAGAGAGTAGTGGATGCATGGAATAGCCTTCCTGCAGAAGTGGTAGCTGCAAATACAGTGGAGGAGTTTAAGCATGCATGGGATAGGCATAAGGCCATCCTTCATATAAGATAGGGCCAAGGGCTATTCATAGTATTCAGTATATTGGGCAGACTAGATGGGCCGAATGGTTCTTATCTGCCGACACATTCTATGTTTCTATATGTGTAATTTTTTTGGTAAACAAATTCCATTAATCCATTCACAATGTCATGCTCTTCCAGAGATTTTTGTAAGATTATTGGTCAGTTTCTCTGCCTACAAGATATTATCACAGATGCTTGGTTTACTTTTGCAGTTCTCAAAACTGAATTTGACTCAGCAGAGATCACATGCCTCTTCTTCACAGCAAAAATTTTATAACATGAACAGTTGAGGAAAATACCTTAATCCTAACTTCTACAAACCTATGAATGCAGAATCAACCTAATCAAACTAATATGAAAAGTTGTTATTCTAAAAATCTTCATCTACTTGCATATTATAAGTTATACCAGCAAGAATTAGTCTTTATGTAGAAAACTATGATTTAAATCAAGCCTTACTGACTAGTGATTTAAATCGTGATTTAAATCATTTTGATTTAAATCAAATCCACCCTGATGTTAGATGTATTGATGCATGCATATATATATAAGAATATATAAAAAAAAAAAAACAAACATACGACAATGTAGTGCACTACATTGTCGTGTGAACCAACATAGGTACAACATCCCGAGACATTACCAAAAACACAGCCTCTCCAGACACTCCGCGTCCATGCCCTAAAAAGAGAGACATCCATTAAAAATGACCCCTATTGATTATATACCCGAAAACCTTTTTAATAGATTCAGTAACCTCCAAAAACGAGAGGTGTACTGGATCTATCAATTGGATAACCTTACACCACACGGGTTGAAGGAAATTAGCAAAACTATCTTTTAATACAAATGTTGCCATTTGATTATCCCCAATTTTTTTTTCCATTTATTTATTCATTCATCCATCCATGAATTGATTTCTTTAATTACCTATTATCTACTAATAATTTCAATTATGGTTGGTGAGAGCCCAAGATGAATAACGTTATAATTATTCATACTGTATATGAACTATTTTATATCACCTGATGTGCCTACCAGCTGAAAATCAATATTTTTTTTAATTATGTCTGATGTTAGCCCGAGAAACTAAGAATGCTATAATTATTCATACTGAAATATGAACTGTCTATAATATCTGATGCTTCTATTTTAACCAATCCTAAGACATCTTAAATTTGACCCAAAATTAATGTATAGACACACACACACACACACACACACACACACACACACACACACACACACACACAGTTGTTTACCACCCACTATGCCTTTTAAATTAATTCTTTGCTCCTTTATACATTTTATTCTTTTTGATAATTATTTTTAATAACAGGGAATTTGTGACATTTTAATGCTCCTATGTAAAACAAATAATTTTTTTTATATATATTCTTATATATATGCATACATCTCACATTTAACTCCCCCTCCACGAACATCCACATCCCTATCTATCCATACTCGCTTTACCCAGATGCCGGCGGTATAGCCACATAAGTCCCTTTATAGTTCGGTTCATATTAACATGCCAAACATACACACCATAAAAAGGGGATATCTTACCCCACTTTCTCTATATAGACCTCCCCCCCCTCCCCCGCATAGATCTCATAAGCTAGGTCCCGCTTTCATCTAAGAGCCGCCTGCTTAACGCCAGCGATTTAAATCCAGCGCTCCAGAGATCCAGCGCTTAGTTTGACCTCTCTTATACGGCTCTATTTAACATAGTAATGTTCTTGAGACAAATACTAACATAACACAAATCCAACAATTAAAATAGAACTCCGGCACACAGCCAATCTCAAACGCCTCCTGCTGAATGAATGAGGCAACGTATCGCGCTTGTCATTCAGGAGAGCATACCGCCGAATTTAAAACTAAATAGAAAAGCCAACTGATTATGTTGGATGTTTATAAAGCACCCCTGACAAAATGAGGTTATTTTTAAACATGTTAAAGGGAGTCTGTCACCTCCATATGGCCATATACAGTGCTTACATGGCTCTGTAGCACACCTATACAGGATTGTACCGGTACCTTTGTCTTTGTCTTTAGACTTGCACCAGCAGGAAAAACGAAGTTTAATTCATATGCAAATGAGCACTCGCAAGTGCCCAGGGGCGGTGTTCAGTGTGTAGGTGCCCAGGCTGCTCTGCCTTCTTTTCACTTTACTACTCCCCAGCCTCTGCCTTTGACCGCCCTCCAAGTCTCTTGCCTCATCGATAGGTTCGGACTTGGAGGGCGGGCAGAGGCTGGGAGGAGTAAAGTGAAAAGAAGGCAGGGCAGCCTGGGCACCTACACACTGAACCCTGGGGCACTTGCGAGTTCTCATTTGCATATGAATTAAACTTCGTTTTTCCTGCTGGTGCAAGTCTAAAGACAAAGACAAAGGTACTGTTACAATCCTGTATAGGTGTGCTAAAGAGCCATGTAAGCACTGTATATGGCCATATGGAGGTGACAGACTCCCTTTAAAATATTTTAGTATATGATTAACATATATAATTAAAAAAAAACACACCCCTGTTTGTTCCCCTTCCCTCTCACGTCTGAATCTACGCGCCTAAAGTGTTTTTTTAAATCCCTGTATGTGTATATCACTTGTACTACTGTCCTGATGAATAGGGCACTCTGCCCTTGAAATGCGTTGACTGTAAATAGAAACATAGAATGTGTCGGCAGATAAGAACCATTTGGCCCAACTAGTCTGCTTTCACCAATACTCACCTGGTACTGCATCCCTGCTGACAGCGCCAATATAGAGGTTCCGATTTTTCTCCTATTTCTTCAATAAAAATCACAGAAAGTGACCTTTGTTCATGTTCTCAGGGACATTTTAAGAGGATGAAATGCAGATTATAAAAGCTGATTTCCCAATGCTAGACAAGTACTTCCAGACTGGTATCGGAAAGAGGAGTCCGATCAGTTTATGATGTTAGGCTGGTTTGAACAAGCTGGTTCATTTTCTAAAATAATTGGTGGGTCATAAATCAGGAGCTCCTCATCAGCTGAGGATGAGTTTTGGTCAGTGTTCACAAAGTTTGGTATGCTGAATTTTGCTAGACCGTTCAGATCCTCCTCAACTGTCAAGTTTCTAACAGTCTGATGAATGAGAATACTGTTGTCCATTGATAGGTTAGTTTTTGTTCTGTCTGACTGATCAACTTCATTTGTAAAGCAATGAAATAGTGGCCTAGGGTCTTCTACTCCTTGCTGGGAGAAGATTCTATCATCTTCTAATGTTCTACCAAAATTTGTTTTAAAGCTGTTCTTTTGGAATCTCTTTTCAGATGGATCCACATTTCTAATATTCAGGAGGAGAAAAAAAAAAGATCCATAAGGTGTCAGTTTTGTACATGTGGAATAAATATTATATTAATACTTTCATTTCACATCATTCAGTGACTTCTAAACACACATACAACTTTATATTAAGGGGCTCACTTATTAAGACTGGCATTTTCAATGCAGGTCTCAAGTCCCTCTGCACTGTTGGAGGAAGCACCAAAATTATGTAGAAGCGCAGGCCTCTACACAAGTTTGGGCTTTGTCTGGCAGGTCATGCAACAGATTTAACCCTACGCCAGCCCTCTTGCTGGTGTAGATTTAAGCCACTTTCCACATCAAAAACCAGCGTGGAAAATGAACCAGGCCTGCAGGCTTACCAAAGTCCCCATCCATGCTGCACTCCCTTTTCTCACCACCAAAAAAGTCACAAATTTTACAACCTATTTTTGCCAGAAAAGTGGAGTAAATAGATTAGTAAATGGCATTCATGCATCTGGAAGGCTGTTTCTGCCAGATCTGTTTACCGCAAATGTGAAACAGCCTACGAGCTATAACCTTTTTATTTTTCCATCTATGTAGCCATATGGGGGCTTGTTTTTTGTGGGAAAACTTGTAGTTTTTAATGGCACCATTTTGCGGTACATATAACTTACTGATTAACTTTTATTAACTCTTTCTGGGAGATGGATAGGAAAAAACTGCAATACTGCCACAGATTTGTTACGTTATAAATTTTCTTATGCACAAATAACATGACAACTTTATTTCCTGGGTCAGTACAATTACAGTGATATATACATATATTATTTTTTACGTTTAACTACTTTTGCGCAATAAAAACCCATTTTTTTATTTCTTTTTTTTAAGAAAATGTTTTTGCATCACTGCATCCCAAGAACCATAACTTCATTTTTCTTTCTACAGAGCTGCGTGAGAGCTTGATTTTTGCAGGGAGCGTTGAAATTGTCATTGGTATAATTTTTGGGTACATAACATTTTTGATCACTTTTTATTCCTTTTTTTATTATAAGCAAAAAGAAGCAATTCTGGAATTTTTTTTGTTTTCTTAACGGCGTTCACCGTACGCGATAAATGACACAATAATTGCCTAGTACTTTTTGGTACAGACACGGCAATGCCAAATATGTGGAGATTTAATTTTTGCAATTTGCAAAAGTGTATTTTCTTTCCTTGAAATTTTTTTCATTTAAAGTTTATTACATTTTTTAACCATTTAATAGTCCCACAAGGGGACTATAACAGGAGATATTTTGATTGCTTCTAAAATGCAATGCAATTACCGACATTCACCAGCAGACTGGAGAGTCACGGCCTGCTGGGAATCTCTGGAGGCAAGCTTCGGGCCTTCCCTAGGCCTTAGCCTTCCTGCACTCACTATCGGCACCCCACAATCTCATTTGTGGGGTGCTGATGGGAGATAGAGGGAGTTCAGTCATTTAGAGTCTGCTCCCTCTGTAACCACTTACATGCCACGGTCTCTGTTACCTGCAGCATGTAAGGGGTTAAACAGCCTGGATCAATGCTCCTGCTAGTCCAGGCATTAGAGCTCACATGGGAGAGCTGAGCCCTGGCTCACTGCTGCACAGGAGACCCATGCAGAGCTTAGACTGTAAAAAGGTGGTGGCACAACCAAAGGCCTCTTGGTGACTGCCGTAAAAAGGTGTGTTGGTGGTCACCAAGGGGTTATCCGGGTAAAAAAAAATATATATTATTGTCCTTGTGCTTCCAGGCTTTGCAACTTACTAATGTACTTGCACTCACTCCAGACATAGGGAGAGTGGTCAGATGACAGTGCCTTCTGTGGAGACTGTATTTCCTCTGATGTCATGACCAGACCTCCCATGATGCCCTTCATCAGAATTCCGACCAGAATGGTTGTGATGTCAGACCCATGTGATCTTGGGCTGGTCGACAGCCTCTGTCCACAAGCAGGGTGGGCAGGGTCCACTGCTTGTCATATGGAGGCTGTTAGGGAGCAAACATTAGGAGGAGGCAGCAAAGGGATGATGAAGTGTGGAGTTTTTGGCTCATGGAAGGGTGCAGTGGGAGATTACATTTATGGCTGGTCTTACAGCACTATGGGAAGTAGCGTGGCTGCTGTTTGTCTATGCCCACAACCTAGAAGTTCAAGTTGTAAACAATAGAGCACAGCGGAAGCATGAAGAAGTGAAAACTATTATGTTCTATTTGAATGTCTGTGTGTATGAGACAGTCTGAAGACATAGCTATTGGCCAAACAGTCATTTGGCTGACAGCTATTGATTGTATATAGCCACTTTTAGGTTGAGTACTAAAATACACAAATCACTGCAAAAAATGCACCAAAATGATACGCAACTGACAATACTAGATAATTCCTCAGGCCGATGTTAAAAGCTGAGAACTTTGCCAATATCTTCCAGTCAGGAAGATATCGGAGCCCCTCATGCACCACGTCACGGTGTCTCAGCACGCATGGGGTCCTACCACTCAACTGCTCGTGGTGTGTGAACAGGGTCTGAACAGTGCTAGTAACCAACGAACAGCCAGACCCTGTGAGTTGGTTTCTAGCACTGTTCAGACCCTGTTCACACACCACCGGCAGTTGAGTGGTAGGACCCCATGCGTGCTGAGACACCGTGACGTGGTGCATGAGGGGCTCCGATATCTTCCTGACTGGAAGATATTGGCAAAGTTCTCAGCTTTTAACATCGGCCTGAGGAATTAGCTAGTATTGTAAGTTGCGTATCATTTTGGTGCACTTTTTGCAGTGATTTCTGTATGTATATTTTTTCATCTGCACAATGTATCATTTTGTGTAAGATGTTCTGGTGGTGCATGCGGTCCGCCCCGGCATCCTCCATTGTACACATTTTTTGCTGGGGATTGCCGCTGTCTGCGGACCGCATGCGGAGGAATTGCTCCCCAGGTTATAGACACGCTACAGTGTCTGGGTTTGGAGCATTTTCACCCGTTTAGCCCACTTTTTTCAGTGAGTTTTTGTGAGTACTAAAATACACAGGGGTTTTCCTCAGCGCCCTCTCTACTTAAACTGTTTAGAATTATATTTTCTTATTGTTTTGACATTATATAATAGGCACCTCACTCATACTCCATTATGAGCAACTAATGAAATATGTAATGAAAGCAAGTTACTTTATATGGGAAAAGTAGTGAGGTACGTCATAAGGACACTCTCTCTCTTTGAACTCAAATGCTAAATTATTTTAATAATCTACACACAACGGGAACCTATCACCATGAAAATGCTATGTAATCTGCAAGCAGCATGTTAGAAAGCAGGAGCTAATCAGATTGGTATATAGGTTTATGGGAAAAGATTCAGTATAAAGGCTCATGCACACAACCGTATGCCCTCCGAGACATACTGTCCGTGAGCGGGCCATGTCCTGGAGTGGCATACATCGTGCGCACAGCATCATAGGTTACTATGATACTGTGTGCATCGGGCCGCCCGCCGGACTATTGTCCTGCACTCATATGAGTGCAGGACAATAGTCCAGCGGGCGGCCTGATGTGTACAGTATCATATTAACCTATGACGCTGTGCGCTCCCATGCGCACGATGTATGCCGCTCCGGGACATATGGCCCGCTCACGGACCATATGTCTCGGAGGTCATACGATCGTGTGCATAAGCCCTAACTTGTATTTTAATACATTTACATTCCTGCTCATTCTGAGCTTTAAAGTCATGGAGGAGGTCCTGTCAGTGATTGACAGCTATCCCTGTATACACAGTCATAGAGGGACTCAATCTGCTCAGCTCCTCCTGCAGCTCAAACACCATGTTCAACATGACAGGTTCCCTTTAAAAGTCCTGAAAAATAATTGAAAATTATCAGCTTAAGGGCTCATGCACGCAAGTGGTAGGCAATTAAGAGTGCCGCATTTGTGTGAGGGGAGGCGGGGTGTTCACTATTTAAACCTGGCCCTCCTCCCCCCACTTGTCGGTTCGAACTATTTCGAATCGGCTTGTGGGTTGGTGCCAGAGAAGGGCGTGCGTCACTGGAGGATCGGCTGCGTCGGGCTCGTCGCTACGGTGATTAGGTAGGCAGGGTGGCTTGCACACCCGTCTCGCTATGTATAACATGTGGGGCTGCCGAGCGTGCCGCCGGTCCCCAGCTGCGCTGGAGACTGCCCGCACTCCTGATCACTTCCGGCACCCCGAGACAGGCACCCGGATCCGCTCCAGGCCCTGCGCTAAGCAGCCCCGCTCCCACATGCAGCGTCCCCCAGGCGGGCACCCCTCACCTGTGGCTCAGCAGCGACGGGTCACGACGTCCGCTCGCATACCCTGAGCATCGGTCACGCCGGCCGTCGGCTCCACGACGCAGCGTTATATATCACTCACTCCCGTATCAGAACAAACATTCGTTCCGCCGTAGAGTAAAACGCCTCCGCTCACACAGGGATCTATTCATCAGCTGCAATCAGTAAGTGGAGGTCCAGCTGCAGGATCAGGGGGCGGAAGCCGAAACCTATAGGCGATTAATACGCCGCGGCTTTCCCTGTACAAATAGTCGATAGCGGTGGGCACGGGAGGCAATGTTCCACATGGCGGAGCGCAAATCCCTCACAGCCGATCCTGATGTACGTTCTCCTGGTAATTACAATTAGTGAGGCAGTGAAGGTGGACATGCTTATGTGACTTTCAGTCATGTCTAGGAATCCGCTGCAGAACAAACGTCTTCTTTACTGGGCCAAACTCAGGCAAGACAAGATAAGCAGATACTCAGACATGTGCACTGTATAACAAGTTATGATTTCAATGGTTAATTCTAACCTAGAAGGGAATCACTGGCTTGCTGCGCTCCAGCAGGTCCTGGCTTGATAGAGGGCGACACCTACAGGCCCATACTGGTACTGCAGTCCAGGTGCAGGGCTCCTCTGCTCAGGCACAGTGGCTAGGTACTAAGGCAGGAGTATAAAATAAAAAATAAAAAATAATAATATTTAAATAAATTTGGAATATGTTCAAGGATCAAATATAAAGAGGGCTTCAAGGAGGGGGGCTGGCCACGTCACTTTGCGCACGCAGCCGGGCCGCCCGTAAGCCCATACGGTCAGTCAGGGGGTTGGTTCGGGCGCAGTCACAATAATCCGGTGGTTAGCTAGGGAGCGGTGGCATGAGTGAAGGGTCGCCCAGCCGGCGTGCGCTCACTCACTCGTCTGTACTTGGTTATTCAGGTCCACAGGTGGTGGGCTAACTTACGATACTGTGGGGTTCGTGGCTGTCATGGCCGCCAGGTGAGTCAGGGGTGGTGCATGCGGGGGCCAACCCCCTCTTTTCTCCTGCATAGGCTTGGGGGACGGGGGATGGTGGACTATTATGTCCAGGCCTCTGGCGCATCTCTTACAGGGTGGCGCCTACAGTCGTGGCCTTTGGTGGGGGGGCAAATAAAAAAATAAAATAATAATAATAATAAAAAAATAAAATAAAATGGTATAGATAGGAATGTTGCTTTGCCAGGTCTGTCACGACTACAGACTCCTTATAAAGCCCTGCCACGACTGCAGGCATCAGTCTGTCACGACTACAGACCCGCTCTAAAGCCCTGCCACGACTGCAGGCAACAGTCTGTCACGACTACAGACCCGTTATAAAGCCCTGCCACGACTGCAGGCATCAGTCTGTCACGACTACAGACCCGTTATAAAGCCCTGCCACGACTGCAGGCATCAGTCTGTCACGACTACAGACCCGTTATAAAGCCCTGCCACGACTGCAGGCATCAGTCTGTCACAACTACAGACTCGTTATAAAGTCCTGCCACGACTGCAGGCATCAGTCTGTCATGACTACAGACCCGCTCTAAAGCCCTGCCACGACTGCAGGCACAAATCCATTATGACTACAGACTCATTATTAAGACCGGCCACGACTGCAGGCATTAGTCTCATGTCAACAGACTCATGAGGTAATACTACCACGTCTACAGGCGATGGTCCGTTACCGCTACTCTCGATGTAGGGTCCCCTCACGACTACAGGGGCTAGTCGGTCACATCCACAGACTCGGTCGCACTCCCGTTAACTACAGGCACTGGGTGGGCATCTACGGGTACTTGCGCCACGACTACACACGTGGGTCAGCCACGGCCTGGGAGGTCAGCCTTCACGGTCACAGGTAGGTCCAGTTAGGCTTCAGTCTCCCAGAGGGTTCCAGTCACAATAACCAGCCCCTAGGTGAGGGGGGGGGGGGCACTCCCGCACCGGCGCACAATGCTAGGGAGCTGTGCGGCTCCTCACGCGGCACACGGTTCAAACCAGCGGGGGCCGGGGCCCACGGTAAAGGAAGGGCTCCCTCTGATCCGGTGCACATTGCCAGGGAGTGGCGCTGCTCCCCACGCGGTACGAGTGTCCAGCCGGCGGTGGGTCGGCCCTAGCTGAGGGGGGCTCCCCCGCACTGGTGCATTCTGCCAGGGAGCAGCGTGAGCTCCCCACGCGGCTGAGGGGTAAGGCTCCTCATCTTCAATAAAGTCTGGCACGGGCCGCCGTGCCGTTAGGTAGGCAGGGATCAGGGGAAGGAGTACTAGGCTCGGTCAGAGGGAGCAGATCATAGGCGGTGGCTGGCTTCCTGCTGCCGGCCGTACATAAGGTTCCAAGGGGGTTATTTAGGCACAGGATGTTAGTTAGTCCGTGCAGGTGATCTGCGTTATACCATGCTCTTCATGCTCGTACTCAGAGCTGTGCCCATACGGGAGCTGCTTAAGTGGTTGCTAGTGAAAAAAAAAAAAAAAAAAACTTTTGAGTCTCTCACACATGGCTTCTCCGTTTTAGGTTACACATATGACTCCGCCATTAGAGTCTCTCACGCATGGCTTCCCCGTTTTAGGTTACACATATGACTCCGCCATTAGAGTCTCTCACGCATGGCTTCTCCGTGTGAGTTTTACACATACGACTCCGCCATTAGTCTCTCACGCCTGGCTTTTCCGTTTTAGGTTGGCCATATGACTCCGCCATTAGAATCTCTCACGCATGGCTGCTCCGTTTTAGGTTTACACATATGACTCTGCCATTAGAGTCTCTCACGCATGGCTTCTCCGTTTTAGGTTACACATATGACTCCGCCATTAGTCTCTCACGCATGGCTTCTCCGTTTAGGTTCACACATATGTCTCCGCCATTAGAGTCTCACGCATGGCTTCCCCGTTTTAGGTTACACATATGACTCCGCCATCTGAGTCTTTCACGCATGGCTTCTCCGTTTTAGGTTTACACATATGACTCCGCCATTAGAGTCTCTCACGCATGGCTTCCCCGTTTTAGGTTACACATATGACTCCGCCATTAGAGTCTCTCAAGCATGGCTTCTCCGTGTGAGTTTTACACATACGACTCCGCCATTAGTCTCTCACGCCTGGCTTCTCCGTTTTAGGTTGGCACATATGACTCCGCCATTAGAATCTCTCACGCATGGCTGCTCCGTTTTAGGTTTACACATATGACTCCGCCATTAGAGTCTCTCACGCATGGCTTCTCCGTTTAGGTTCACACATATGTCTCCGCCATTAGAGTCTCACGCATGGCTTCCCCGTTTTAGGTTACACATATGACTCCGCCATCTGAGTCTCTCACGCATGGCTTCTCCGTTTTAGTTTTACACATATGACTCCGCCATTAGTCTCTCACGCATGGCTCCGCCATTAGTCTCTCGCGCATGGCTTCTCCGCTTTAGGTTTACACACAGGACTCCGCCATTAGAGTCTCTAACGCATGGAGGTAAAAAAAAAAAAAATAAATTCCTCACCAGGCCCAGCTGCGCTGGGACTAGTCTCTCATCTCACCATAGCTAAGAGACTGATGGCCAATTCCTTGGCCAGTAATACTCTGAGGGCTTACAAGACAGCTTGGCGCCTGTTTCAGAGATATGAGAACACCTACCCGGCCGCTGGCTGGGGGCCTATCACTCACCTATTGGGCTTTGTCTGGGTTTTTGCCACTCTTAATTAAACCTGTCCTATAGCATTGTTAACTATACAGGGAGTGCAGAATTATTAGGCAAGTTGTATTTTTGAGGATTAATTTTATTATTGAACAACAACCATGTTCTCAATGAACCCAAAAAACTCATTAATATAAAAGCTGAATATTTTTGGAAGTAGTTTTTAGTTTGTTTTTAGTTTTAGCTATTTTAGGGGGATATCTGTGTGTGCAGGTGACTATAATTGTGCATAATTATTAGGCAACTTAACAAAAAACAAATATATACCCATTTCAATTATTTATTTTTACCAGTGAAACCAATATAACATCTCAACATTCACAAATATACATTTCTGACATTCAAAAACAAAACAAAAACAAAATCAGTGACCAATATAGCCACCTTTCTTTGCAAGGACACTCAAAAGCCTGCCATCCATGGATTCTGTCAGTGTTTTGATCTGTTCACCATCAACATTGCGTGCAGCAGCAACCACAGCCTCCCAGACACTGTTCAGAGAGGTGTACTGTTTTCCCTCCTTGTAAATCTCACATTTGATGATGGACCACAGGTTCTCAATGGGGTTCAGATCAGGTGAACAAGGAGGCCGTGTCATTAGATTTTCTTCTTTTATAATCCACAAATTCAAAAATGGTGGCTCACTTCAAGCAGGGTTCTGGAACAGGTGCTTCTAGCCCCAAAAGAGGAACACCCAACCTCTAATAGTAATAGTGATTGTAACAAAATTCAAAGTTAGGGCGAGCACTCAACACCTGGACCGTAATAGTTTGATACATAAAATTTAATTAAATCACAATAACAATAGTACACCGCGTATGTAATCAATAAAATCCACAAATACCTAAAAAGTACATAGACATAAAATACTGAATGCCATAAACGAAGTGGGGGTCCCTTAGTATCCGAAATCCTTAATGTACATATATCTAAACCACAATTGCAATATAAAACCTGGGGCTGCTAAGGATAGCAGATAGTGGCGCACTGGTAGTATACTTCCAAGTCCTATGCGTGTGTAGATATAGCAATCAGGTTGTAGATCTCAGATGGCTGCACTAAAGTCCAGTGCGCACACTGAGGTTGCTGGAAGTAACAAATACTAGTACGCTATTGATATCTTCCCAAGTTCAATATATATTAAATAACAATGAAATTGTACACTGTTGCGCACTGGTAGTTGGCGGTAGATTCAAACACGTTTCTACTTGCGCACACTGAGGTTGCTGGAAATAACAAATACTTGTACGCTATTGATATCTTCCCAAGTTCAATATGTATTAAATACCAGTGAGATTGTACATTGTTGCGCACTGATAGTTGGCGGTAGATTCAAACACGTTTCTATTTGTGTGACAGTTCGTGCCCTCAAGTACAGGTTTGTGCAATAGATATTTGCTTGTTCACATAGATTGCCCGTTACATAAGAGATCTCGACCTGAGTCTTCCTACCTTCCCATCGGTACGCCTCGGAAATACCTCTATGGATGTACACAGTAGATGGGCGGCGTGGGACGCTCTCAGGCTCTCGCTTGTGGTTCCTGTCGTTTGTTAGTCCCAAATCTCGCGGTATCTCAAACGTGATCTCTATCCGGGCGTCGGGGAGCAAAATTGGTAGATTCTATGCTCTGCGTGTTAGAAATCCAACTTCATCTGTTAAGATATAGTTTGCATGGCCATGCTTAAGGTGCGGAGGTGCTGTTTCAACAGGTGTGCGGCCCAGACGCGTTTCGGGAACCCTATTCCCTTCGTCAGTGGACAGTCCACTGACGAAGGGAATAGGGTTCCCGAAACGCGTCTGGACCGCACACCTGTTGAAACAGCACCTCCGCACCTTAAGCATGGCCATGCAAACTATATCTTAACAGATGAAGTTGGATTTCTAACACGCAGAGCATAGAATCTACCAATTTTGCTCCCCGACGCCCGGATAGAGATCACGTTTGAGATACCGCGAGATTTGGGACTAACAAACGACAGGAACCACAAGCGAGAGCCTGAGAGCGTCCCACGCCGCCCATCTACTGTGTACATCCATAGAGGTATTTCCGAGGCGTACCGATGGGAAGGTAGGAAGACTCAGGTCGAGATCTCTTATGTAACGGGCAATCTATGTGAACAAGCAAATATCTATTGCACAAACCTGTACTTGAGGGTACGAACTGTCACACAAATAGAAACGTGTTTGAATCTACCGCCAACTATCAGTGCGCAACAATGTACAATCTCACTGGTATTTAATACATTTTGAACTTGGGAAGATATCAATAGCGTACAAGTATTTGTTATTTCCAGCAACCTCAGTGTGCGCAAGTAGAAACGTGTTTGAATCTACCGCCAACTACCAGTGCGCAACAGTGTACAATTTCATTGTTATTTAATATATATTGAACTTGGGAAGATATCAATAGCGTACTAGTATTTGTTACTTCCAGCAACCTCAGTGTGCGCACTGGACTTTAGTGCAGCCATCTGAGATCTACAACCTGATTGCTATATCTACACACGCATAGGACTTGGAAGTATACTACCAGTGCGCCACTATCTGCTATCCTTAGCAGCCCCAGGTTTTATATTGCAATTGTGGTTTAGATATATGTACATTAAGGATTTCGGATACTAAGGGACCCCCACTTCGTTTATGGCATTCAGTATTTTATGTCTATGTACTTTTTAGGTATTTGTGGATTTTATTGATTACATACGCGGTGTACTATTGTTATTGTGATTTAATTAAATTTTATGTATCAAACTATTTCTTCTTTTATACCCTTTCTTGCCAGCCACGCTGTGGAGTACTTGGACGCGTGTGATGGAGCATTGTCCTGCATGAAAATCATGTTTTTCTTGAAGGATGCAGACTTCTTCCTGTACCACTGCTTGAAGAAGGTGTCTTCCAGAAACTGGCAGTAGGACTGGGAGTTGAGCTTGACTCCATCCTCAACCTGAAAAGGCCCCACAAGCTCATCTTTGATGATACCAGCCCAAACCAGTACTCCACCTCCACCTTGCTGGCGTCTGAGTCGGACTGGAGCTCTCTGCCCTTTACCAATCCAGCCACGGGCCCATCCATCTGGCCCATCAAGACTCACTCTCATTTCATCAGTCCATAAAACCTTAGAAAAATCAGTCTTGAGATATTTCTTGGCCCAGTCTTGACGTTTCAGCTTGTGTGTCTTGTTCAGTGGTGGTCGTCTTTCAGCCTTTCTTACCTTGGCCATGTCTCTGAGTATTGCACACCTTGTGCTTTTGGGCACTCCAGTGATGTTGCAGCTCTGAAATATGGCCAAACTGGTGGCAAGTGGCATCTTGGCAGCTGCACGCTTGACTTTTCTCAGTTCATGGGCAGTTATTTTGCGCCTTGGTTTTTCCACACGCTTCTTGCGACCCTGTTGACTATTTTGAATGAAACGCTTGATTGTTCGATGATCACGCTTCAGAAGCTTTGCAATTTTAAGAGTGCTGCATCCCTCTGCAAGATATCTCACTATTTTTGACTTTTCTGAGCCTGTCAAGTCCTTCTTTTGACCCATTTGGCCAAAGGAAAGGAAGTTACCTAATAATTATGCACACCTAATATAGGGTGTTGATGTCATTAGACCACACCCCTTCTCATTACAGAGATGCACATCACCTAATATGCTTAATTGGTAGTAGGCTTTCGAGCCTATACAGCTTGGAGTAAGACAACATGCATAAAGAGGATGATGTGGTCAAAATACTCATTTGCCTAATAATTCTGCACGCAGTGTACATGGCAGGTATTCAGCACCATTGGTACAGGCTACATCCGGACCTACCGTCACTCTTCTCCGCCCACCCGATCAAAGCGGCGTTGAAGGGTTTGCGCAAGATGTCTGTTGTGAAACGACATGGGCGTCAGCCATTTACCGGTAGCTTGTTCAGGCCGTGACAGGCAAACTGCAGGGGCAAACCGTTTGGGCCGCAGGTTAGCGCTCTGGTAGAAACAGCCTTGTACCTGGCTTTCCATGGATTCCTCAGGTCAGACGAGCTCATGGGCACCAATACGCTGGCTGGGTGCTTGCGGAAAGGTCAGCTCATCCGGCGCGGGTCCATCTATGTCCTCACCTTGGCCTCGTCCAAGACGTCACGGCCGGGGCAATCAGTGGCGGTCAGATACTTTCCCACGGACAGCAGATGGTGTCCGGTGCAGGCCTTGGAGGCTTGGCTGCGTAGTATTTAGTCCAAGCGGCAGGTTCTCCCGTACTCGAACTAGGCAATGCCCGGCTAACCACCGCGGCCTTTCTTACGTACATTCAGGTTAGTTGACAGGTTATCGGGTCGGTCCTCGCTGGATCACAGGACATTCCTTCCGCATGGGCGCGGCAGCGGCGGTGTCCATGCATAAGGTGCCAGTGCATGTCATCAAACGGTTGGGTCGTCGCAGTTCCGCGTGTTCCATGCGTAATATCCCAGATCCTTATACGAAATATCGTTGGCTTTCGAGTTTTGGTCTGTAGTTTCTGTTATCAAGTTTTCAAACTCCTATGCATGGTTCTTTTGGCCCCTTTAGGCTACCCTTCGATAAGCAGTTCCGGCATAACTCTGCTGCTTCTAGGTTGGGGGGGGTGGAGTATAGGCTTAGGTAGGGTACCCTCTCAGCATGAGCCGATCCGAGCACAAGTGGTAGGCAATTAAGAGTGCCGCATTTGTGTGAGGGGTTCACTATTTGAACCTGGCCCTCCTCCCCCCACTTGTCGGTTCGAACGATTTCAACCCACCCAGGAGCCCTCTCTTCTTTCAGGTCTCATCATTGGGGTAACCCCCTTTAGGCTACCCTTCGATAAGCAGTTCCAGCATAACTCTGCTGCTTCTAGGTTGGGGGGGTGGAGTATAGGCTTAGGTAGGGTACCCTCTCAGCATGAGCCGATCCGAGCACAAACGTATTTTCTTTCCGCTTCCGTTCAGTTTTTTTTTTTGGCGGACCGTATGCGGAACCATTCACTTCAATGGGTCTGCAAAAACAACGGAAGTTACTCCGTGTGCATTCCGTTTCCGTATTTATGTTCCGCAAAAAAGTAGTGGATGTCCTATTATTGTCCACAAATCACGGTCCGAGGCCCCATTCAAGTCAATGGGTCCGCAAAAAAGACGTAACGCACACAGAACACATCCATGTGTATTTTGCGGATCCATACTGTAGAAATGCTATGCCCAGCCCATATTGCTCATGTGTTTGGTGATTAATAAGTTACTGCTCCCGTTTCCAAGCCGCAAAAAATGGATCCCATACGGATATGTTTTGTGGAATAACGGAACCGAAGAGGACTTAAATCAGAAACAAAAAAACCTCAGATATGGAACAATAGACCCATGAAAAACAAACAACAACGGTCGTGTGCATGAGCCCTAACCCAAAGAGCAAACATTATCAATGTGGTATTTTTAATCAATCCTAGTCATACCGTAGAAAAGGCTTTTGACGGCCGTATGTGGCATATAATGAGGTAAGTTTTCTACAGTATGTCTGGGATTGATTGATAATGGAAAAAAACTAAAAAACGCCAATTGGCAATTTTGTTTGGCACTTCAACTCCCCAAAAAAATTCGTCCTGCGAAATGAAATGAGAAAAAAAGAAGTCCTCACACAGCTCCGTACACATAAAAATACAAAAATGTATGGGAGTCTTAAAATTTTGATGCAAAATAGTTTTTCCCAAAGCTTTTTTTTTTTTTTTCCAGTATTAACCACTTCCCGCAACTGTAACGCCGAAAGGCGTCATTGCGGCGGCTCCCCCAGGCTACGCTAACGCCAATAGGCGTCATCTCGCGTGAGCCGAGATTTCCTGTGAACGCGCGCACACAGGCGCGCGCGCTCACAGGAACGGAAGGTAAGAGAGTTGATCTCCAGCCTGCCAGCGAACGATCGCCGCTGGCAGGCTGGAGATGTTTTTTTTTTAACCCCTAACAGGTATATTAGACGCTGTTTTGATAACAGCGTCTAATATACCTGCTACCTGGTCCTCTGGTGGTCCCCTTTGTTTGGATCGACCACCAGAGGACACAGGTAGCTCAGTAAAGTAGCACCAAGCACCACTACACTACACTACACCCCCCCCCCCCCGTCACTTATTAACCCCTTATTAGCCCCTGATCACCCCATATAGACTCCCTGATCACCCCCCTGTCATTGATTACCCCCCTGTCATTGATCACCCCCCTGTAAAGCTCCATTCAGACGTCCGCATGATTTTTACGGATCCACTGATAGATGGATCGGATCCGCAAAACGCATCCGGACGTCTGAATGAAGCCTTACAGGGGCATGATCAATGACTGTGGTGATCACCCCATATAGACTCCCTGATCACCCCCCTGTAAAGCTCCATTCAGATGTCCGCATGATTTTTACGGATGCACTGATAGATGGATCGGATCCGCAAAACGCATCCGGACGTCTGAATGAAGCCTTACAGGGGCGTGATCAATGACTGTGGTGATCACCCCATATAGACTCCCTGATCACCCCCCTGTCATTGATTACCCCCCTGTAAAGCTCCATTCAGACGTCCGCATGATTTTTACGGATCCACTGATAGATGGATCGGATCCGCAAAACGCATCCGGACGTCTGAATGAAGCCTTACAGGGGCATGATCAATGACTGTGGTGATCACCCCATATAGACTCCCTGATCACCCCCCTGTAAAGCTCCATTCAGATGTCCGCATGATTTTTACGGATGCACTGATAGATGGATCGGATCCGCAAAACGCATCCGGACGTCTGAATGAAGCCTTACAGGGGCGTGATCAATGACTGTGGTGATCACCCCATATAGACTCCCTGATCACCCCCCTGTCATTGATTACCCCCCTGTCATTGATTACCCCCCTGTAAAGCTCCATTCAGACGTCCGCATGATTTTTACGGATCCACTGATAGATGGATCGGATCCGCAAAACGCATCCGGACGTCTGAATGAAGCCTTACAGGGGCATGATCAATGACTGTGGTGATCACCCCATATAGACTCCCTGATCACCCCCCTGTAAAGCTCCATTCAGATGTCCGCATGATTTTTACGGATGCACTGATAGATTGATCGGATCCGCAAAACGCATCCGGACGTCTGAATGAAGCCTTACAGGGGCGTGATCAATGACTGTGGTGATCACCCCATATAGACTCCCTGATCACCCCCCTGTCATTGATTACCCCCCTGTAAAGCTCCATTCAGACGTCCGCATGATTTTTACGGATCCACTAATAGATGGATCGGATCCGCAAAACGCATCCGGACGTCTGAATGAAGCCTTACAGGGGCATGATCAATGACTGTGGTGATCACCCCATATAGACTCCCTGATCACCCCCCTGTCATTGATCACCCCCCTGTCATTGATCACCCCCCCTGTCATTGATCACCCCCCCTGTCATTGATCACCCCCCCTGTCATTGATCACCCCCCCTGTCATTGATCACCCCCCCTGTAAGACTCCATTCAGACATTTTTTTGGCCCAAGTTAGCGGAATTATTTTTTTTTTTCTTACAAAGTCTCATATTCCACTAACTTGTGTCAAAAAATAAAATCTCACATGAACTCACCATACCCCTCACGGAATCCAAATGCGTAAAATTTTTTAGACATTTATATTCCAGACTTCTTCTCACGCTTTAGGGCCCCTAGAATGCCAGGGCAGTATAAATACCCCACATGTGACCCCATTTCGGAAAGAAGACACCCCCAGGTATTCCGTGAGGGGCATATTGAGTCCATGAAAGATTGAAATTTTTGTCCCAAGTTAGCGGAACGGGAGACTTTGTGAGAAAAAAATTAAAAATATCAATTTCCGCTAACTTGTGCCAAAAAAAAAAAATTTCTATGAACTCGCCATGCCCCTCATTGAATACCTTGGGGTGTCTTCTTTCCAAAATGGGGTCACATGTGGGGTATTTATACTGCCCTGGCATTCTAGGGGCCCCAAAGCGTGAGAAGAAGTCTGGTATCCAAATGTCTAAAAATGCCCTCCTAAAAGGAATTTGGGCACCTTTGCGCATCTAGGCTGCAAAAAAGTGTCACACATCTGGTATCGCCGTACTCAGGAGAAGTTGGGGAATGTGTTTTGGGGTGTCATTTTACATATACCCATGCTGGGTGAGAGAAATATCTTGGTCAAATGCCAACTTTGTATAAAAAAATGGGAAAAGTTGTCTTTTGCCAAGATATTTCTCTCACCCAGCAAGGGTATATGTAAAATGACACCCCAAAACACATTCCCCAACTTCTCCAGAATACGGCGATACCACATGTGTGACACTTTTTTGCAGCCTAGGTGGGCAAAGGGGCCCATATTCCAAAGAGCACCTTTAGGATTTCACAGGTCATTTACCTACTTACCACACATTAGGGCCCCTGGAAAATGCCAGGGCAGTATAACTACCCCACAAGTGACCCCATTTTGGAAAGAAGACACCCCAAGGTATTCCGTGAGGGGCATGGCGAGTTCCTAGAATTTTTTATTTTTTGTCACAAGTTAGTGGAAAATGCTGTTTTTTTTTTGTTTTTTTTTTCATACAAAGTCTCATATTCCACTAACTTGTGACAAAAAATAAAAACTTCCATGAACTCACTATGCCCATCAGCGAATACCTTGGGGTCTCTTCTTTCCAAAATGGGGTCACTTGTGGGGTAGTTATACTGCCCTGGCATTCTAGGGGCCCAAATGTGTGGTAAGGAGTTTGAAATCAAATTCTGTAAAAAATGACCTGTGAAATCCGAAAGGTGCTCTTTGGAATATGGGCCCCTTTGCCCACCTAGGCTGCAAAAAAGTGTCACACATCTGGTATTGCCGTACTCAGGAGAAGGTGGGGAATGTGTTTTGGGGTGTCATTTTACATATACCCATGCTGGGTGAGAGAAATATCTTGGCAAAAGACAACTTTTCCCATTTTTTTATACAAAGTTGGCATTTGACCAAGATATTTATCTCACCCAGCATGGGTATATGTAAAATGACACCCCAAAACACATTCCTCAACTTCTCCTGAATACAGAGATACCAGATGTGTGACACTTTTTTGCAGCCTAGGTGGGCAAAGGGGCCCATATTCCAAAGAGCACCTTTCGGATTTCACAGGTCATTTTTTACAGAATTTGATTTCAAACTCCTTACCACACATTTGGGGCCCTAGAATGCCAGGGCAGTATAACTACCCCACAAGTGACCCCATTTTGGAAAGAAGAGACCCCAAGGCATTTCGTGATGGGCATAGTGAGTTCATAGAAGTTTTTATTTTTTGTCACAAGTTAGTGGAATATGAGACTTTGTAAGAAAAAAAAAAATAAAAATCATCATTTTCCGCTAACTTGTGACAAAAAATAAAAAGTTCTATGAACTCACTATGCCCATCAGCGAATACCTTAGGGTGTGTACTTTCCGAAATGGGGTCATTTGTGGGGTGTTTGTACTGTCTGGCCATTGTAGAACCTCAGGAAACATGACAGATGCTCAGAAAGTCAGAGCTGCTTCAAAAAGCGGAAATTCACATTTTTGTACCATAGTTTGTAAACGCTATAACTTTTACCCAAACCATTTTTTTTTTTTACCCAAACATTTTTTTTTTTATCAAAGACATGTAGAACTATAAATTTAGTGCAAAATTTCTATATGGATCTCGTTTTTTTTGCAAAATTTTACAACTGAAAGTGAAAAATGTCATTTTTTTGCAAAAAAATCGTTAAATTTCGATTAATAACAAAAAAAGTAAAAATGTCAGCAGCAATGAAATACCACCAAATGAAAGCTCTATTAGTGAGAAGAAAAGGAGGTAAAATTCATTTGGGTGGTAAGTTGCATGACCGAGCAATAAACGGTGAAAGTAGTGTAGTGCCGATTTGTAAAAAAGGGCCTGGTCTTTAGGGGGGTATAAACCTGTGGTCCTTAAGTGGTTAAAGTGCAAAAAAACAATATAAATGTGGTATCGCTCTAATTGTTCTGACCTGGAGAATGAAAGTAACAGGTCAGTTTTAGGCTACTTTCACACTTGCATTTGGGGTTCCGCTTGTGAGATCCGTTTGAGGGCTCTCACAAGCGGCCCCGAACGGATCCGTTCATCCCCAATGCATTCTGAATGGATAAGGATCCGTTCAGAATGCATCAGTTCGGCTCCGTTCCGCCTCCATTCCGCTCTGGAGGTGGACACCAAAACGCAGCTTGCAGCGTTTTGGTGTTCGCCTGGCCGTGCGGAGCCAAACGGATCCGTCCTGACTCACAATGCAAGTCAATGGGGACGGATCCGTTTGACGTTGACACAATATGGTGCAATTGCAAACAGATCCGTCCCCCATTGACTTTAAATGTTAAGTCAGGAGTCCCTATTAATATACCATCGGATCGGAGTTTTCTCCAATCCGATGGTATATTTTAACTTGAAGCGTCCCCATCACCATAGGAATGCCTCTATGTTAGAATATACAGTCGTGGCCAAAAGTTTTGAGAATGACAAAAATATTAGTTTTCACAAAGTTTGCTGCTAAACTGCTATTAGATCTTTGTTTCAGTTGTTTCTGTGATGTAGTGAAATATAATTACACGCACTTCATACGTTTCAAAGGCTTTTATCGACAATTACATGACATTTATGCAAAGAGTCAGTATTTGCAGTGTTGGCCCTCCTTTTTCAGGACCTCTGCAATTCGACTGGGCATGCTCTCAAATCAACTTCTGGGCCAATTCCTGACTGATAGCAACCCATTCTTTCATAATCACTTCTTGGAGTTTGTCAGAATTAGTGGGTTTTTGTTTGTCCACCCGCCTCTTGAGGATTGACCACAAGTTCTCAATGGGATTAAGATGTGGGGAGTTTCCAGTCCATGGACCCAAAATGTCAACGTTTTGGTCCCCGAGCCACTTAGTTATCACTTTTGCCTTATGGCACGGTGCTCCATCGTGCTGGAAAATGCATTGTTCTTCACCAAACTGTTGTTGGATTGTTGGAAGAAGTTGCTGTTGGAGGGTGTTTTGGTACCATTCTTTATTCATGGTTGTGTTTTTGGGGTAAATTGTGAGTGAGCCCACTCCCTTGGATGAGAAGCGACCCCACACATGAATGGTCTCAGGATGCTTTACTGTTGGCATGACACAGGACTGATGGTAGCGCTCACCTTTTCTTCTCCGGACAAGCCTTTTTCCAGATGCCCCAAACAAATCGGAAAGAGGCTTCATCGGAGAATATGACTTTGCCCCAGTCCTCAGCAGTCCATTCACCATACTTTCTGCAGAAGATCAATCTGTCCCTGATGTTTTTTTTGGAGAGAAGTGGCTTCTTTTCTGCCCTTCTTGACACCAGGTCATCTTCCAAAAGTCTTCGCCTCACTGTGCGTGCAGATGCGCTCACACCTGCCTGCTGCAATTCCTGAGCAAGCTCTGCACTGGTGGCACTCCGATCCCGCAGCTGAATCCTCTTTAGGAGACGATCCTGGCGCTTGCTGGACTTTCTTGGACGCCCTGAAGCCTTCTTAACAAGATATGAACCTCTTTCCTTGAAGTTCTTGATGATCCTATAAATTGTTGATTGAGGTGCAATCTTAGTAGCCACAATATCCTTGCCTGTGAAGCCATTTTTATGCAACGCAATGATGGCTGCACGCGTTTCTTTGCAGGTCACCATGGTTAACAATGGAAGAACAATGATTTCAAGCATCACCCTCCTTTTAACATGTCAAGTCTGCCATTTTAACCCAATCAGCCTGACATAATGATCTCCAGCCTTGTGTTTGTCAACATTCTCACCTGAGTTAACAAGACTATTACTGAAATGATCTCAGCAGGTCCTTTAATGACAGCAATGAAATGCAGTGGAAAGTTTTTTTGGGGATTAAGTTAATTTTCATGGCAAAGAAGGACTATGCAATTCATCTGATCACTCTTCATAACATTCTGGAGTATATGCAAATTGCTATTATAAAAACTTAAGCAGCAACTTTTCCAATTTCCAATATTTATGTAATTCTCAAAACTTTTGGCCACGACTGTACTATCGGATTTGAGTTAGATCGTGAAAACTCAGATCCGACAGAGGCGTTCCCATAGTGATGGGGACGCTTCAAGTTAGAATATACTAAGAACTGTGTACATAACTGCCCCCTGCTGCCTGGCAGCACCTGATCTCTTACAAGGGGCTGTGATCCGCACAATTAACCCCTCAGGTGCCGCACCTGAGGGGTTAATTGTGCGGATCTCAGCCCCCTGATCGGGTGCTGCCAGGCAGCAGGGGCCAGATCCCCCTCCCTCCCCAGTATTAAAGCATTGGTGGCCAGTGCGGCCCCCCCTCCCTCCCTCCCCAGTATTAAAGGCATTT